>NC_045441.1:48458927-48658315 GCF_002776525.5 Piliocolobus tephrosceles
TGGTGGAAAAGGAAATATCCTCAGACAAAAACTGGAAAGAAACTTTCTGTGAAACTGCTTTGTGACAGATATGTTTGTTCATCTCACATAGATGAAACTGTCTTTCTATTACGCAGTTGTGAAACTGCATCATGGACGGATTTGCGAAGGGACATTCGGGAGCCCATACAAGCTGTTGGGGAAATAGGAGGTATCTTCAGATAGCAACTGGAGAGAAACTTTCTGAGAAACTGCTTTGTGATGTCTGCATTCCACTCAGGGAGTTATGCCTCCTTTCTCACAAAGCGGTGTTAGAACACCGTTCCAGTAAAAGTGAAAAAGAGATATTTTGCAGCATATTGAAGACTCTGGCGAAATTTGAAGTATCCAAAAATAAAACGCAGAAAAAACCATTCCAGGAAACTGCTCTCTGACAGGTACATTCATTTCAGAGTGTTAAAGCTTACGCTAAGTGGCCGAGTTTAGAAACTCTGTCTTTGAGGAAATTGTGAAGGGATATTAAGTGACACCCAGAGGACTGTGGTGAGAAAGGAATCATATTCCAATGAATACTGGAGAGAAACTTTTGGAGCAACTGCTTTGTGATGCGTGTATTCATTTCATATAGTTAAATCTTTCTTTGGATTGAGTAGTTTTAAATCGCTGTTTCTGTGATACCTGAGAAAGGACATTTGGGAAAGCTTTTAATAATATCTTGAAAAAGAAATACCATCTGATAAAAACCAGAAGGAATCTGTCTGTGAAACTTCTCTAAGTCGCTTGAATTCCACTCACACAGTTAAGCTTCTGTTTTCATTGAGCAGTATTCGAACAATGTTTTAGGTTAATCAGCTAAGGGATACTGGGGTGTGATTTGAGGATTCTGGTTAAAACAGAAATATCTTTTGATAGACACTGGAGGAAGATTTCCAAGGAGCGGCCTTGTGACGAGTGCATTCTCCTCACAGAGATATACTTTTCTTCTCATAGAGGAATGGGAAATGACATTTGGAGAAAAAGCTATCAGGGGACATTCATGTGTATATGAAAGGCTATGGTGCAAAAGGAACTATCCTCAGAGAAAAACTGGATAGACGCTTTCTATGAAACTGCATTGTGGTAGATATGTCTTTTCAACTCCCATAGATAAAACTTTTTTCTATTACGCAGTTTTCAAACTGCGTAATGGGCAGAAACTTGAAGGAACATTAGGGAGACATTCAGACCTGTTTGGAATTAAGAGATAACTGCACATAGAAACTGCAGAGAACCTTTCTGAGAAAATTCTTTGTGACGGCTGCATTCCACTCAGGGACTTATACCTCTTTGCTCATTAGGCACTTTTTAAACAATGTTTCTGTAAAACTGAAAAAGGGATATTTTGCAACAAATTTAAGACTTTGGAGAAATGTGAAATATCCTGAAATAAAACTACTAACAGAGCGTTCTCAGAAACTTCTCTCTGATGTGTGCATTCATTCCAGAGAGATAAAGCTTGCATTACGTTGCCCAGTTTGGAAGCTCTGTCTTTAAGGAATTTGCAAAAGGATATTAAGTGGTTCCCCTGGGATTGAGGTGAGAAAGGAAACGTCTTCCAATGAGAACTGCAGAGAAGTTTTCAGAGCAACTGCTTTGTGATGCATGTAATCATCTCATAGAGTTAAATCATTCTTTGGATTGAGCATTTTGATATCTACGCTTCTGTGGAACCTGAGAAAGGACATTTGGGAACACTCTCAAGAATATGTGAAAAAGAAACCCCCTCCAATAAAAAAGAGAAGGAAACACTCTGTGATACTACTCTAAATCACGTGAATTCCACTCGCACAGTTAAGCTTCCGTTTTTATTGAGCAGTATTCTAACAATGTTTTAGGTTAATCAATTAAGGGATACTCGTGAGTGATTTGAGGCTTCCGGTGAAAACGGAAATATCTTCAGATAGATACTGGGGGAAGATTTCCGAGGAGCGGCCTTGTGACGTGTGCATTCTACTCAAAGAGGTATACTTTTCTTCTAATAGAGGAATGGGAAATCCCATTTGGAGAAAAAGCGACCAGGGACATTCGGGAGTATGTGAAATGCTATAGTGAAAAAGGAACTATCCTCAGACAAATACTGGAAAGAAGCTTTCCGTGAAACTACTTTGTGATACATATGTCTATTCATTTCACATGGATAAAACTTTCTTTCTATTATGCAGTTTTGAAACTGCATCATGGACGGATTTGCGAAGGGACGTTCAGCAGGACATTCAGGAGTACGGTGAAAAGGGAGTTATCTTCAGATGAAAACTGGAGAGAAGCTGTCTGAGAAAGTGCTTTGAGATGTGGGCATTCCACTCAGGGATTTATACCTCTTTTCTCATAAGGCAGTGTTTGAACACTGTTCCTGTAAAACTGAAAAAGTGACATTTTGCAGTACATTGAAGACTATGGTGAAAAGTGAAATATCCTGAAATAATACCCAGAAAGAAGGATTCCAAGAAACTGTGCTCTGACGTGTGCATTCATTTCAGAGAGTTAAAGTTTACACTTCGTTGCCCCGTTTGGAAACTCTGTCTTTGAAGAATCTGTGAAGGGATATTAAGTGGCATCCAGAAACTCGTGGTGAGAAAGGAAACGCCTTCCATTGAAAACTGGACAAAATCTTTCAGAGTAACTACTTTGTAATGTGTGTACGCATCTCATAGAATTAAATCATTCGTTGTATTGAGCAGTATTGAACTCACTATTTCTGTGGAACCTGAGAAAGGACATTTGGGAACGCTCTTAAGAATATGCTGAAAAAGAAATACCCTCCGATAAAAAACAGAAGAAAACTTTCTGTGAAACTGGTCTTTGTCAAGTGAAGTCGACTCGCACAATTAAGCTTCGTTTTCACTGTGCAGTATTCTAACACTGTTTTCATTTAGTTTGTATAGTGATATGCTGGAGCACTCTGAGGCTTTCAGCAAAAAAGCAAACATCTTCAGAAACG
Organism: Piliocolobus tephrosceles; assembly: GCF_002776525.5. Classification (NCBI taxonomy): domain Eukaryota; kingdom Metazoa; phylum Chordata; class Mammalia; order Primates; family Cercopithecidae; genus Piliocolobus; species Piliocolobus tephrosceles. The sequence goes on from NC_045441.1 coordinate 48,461,884, forward strand.
TAATGGAGAGAAGATTTCTGAGGAGCTCTTTTGTGACATGTACATTCCACTCACATAGTTATACTTTTCTTCTCATAGAAGATTGGGTAATTCCATTTGGAGAAAAAGCTACAAGGGGACATTTGGAAATATAGGTACTGCTATGGTGAAAAAGGAAATATCATCAGACAAAAACTGGAAAGAAGCTTTCTGTGAAACTGCGTTGTGGTAGATATGTCTATTTACCTCCCATAGATAAAACCTTTTTCTATTACACAGTTTTGAAACTACGTGATGGATGAAACGTGACGGGACATTAGGGAGCATATTCAGGCCTGTGGTGAAATAGGAGATATCTTCACATAAAAACTGGAGAGAAGCTTTCTGAGAAACTGCTTTGTGATGTGTGCATTCCACTATGGGAAATATACCTCTTTTCTCTAAGGCACTTTTTGAACACTCTTCTGGTGAAACTGAAAAAGGGATATTTTGCAGTGAATTGAAGGCTTTGGCAAAATGTGAAATATCCTGAATTAAAATCAGGAAAGAAGCGTTCTAAGAAACTTTTCTCTGACGTGTGCATTCATTTCAGAGAGTTAAAGCTTACACTACGTTGCCCAGTTTGGAAGCTGTGTCTTTGAGGAATTTGTTAAAGGATATTAAGTGGTTCCCCTGGGCTTATGGTGAGAAAGGAAACGTCTTCCAATTAAAACTGCAGAGAAGTTTCCAGAGCAACTGCTTTGTGATGTGTGTAATCATCTCATAGAGTTAAATCATTCTTTGGATTGAGCATTTTGATATCTGTGTTTCTGCGGAACCTGAGCAAGGGCATTTGGGATCACTGCCAAGAATATGTGAAAAAGAAACACCATCCAATAAAAATGAGAAGGAAACACTCTGTGATCCTGGTCTAGGTCACGTGAATTCAAATATCACAGTTAAGCTTCTGTTTTCATTGAGCAGTATTCTAACACTGTTTCAGGTGAGTTTCCCTAGGGATACTCCTGAGTGCTTTGAGGCTTACGGTGAAAACGAAAATATCTCCAGACAGATCCTGGAAAGAAGATATCTGAGGGGCTGCTTTGTGAAATGTGAATTCCACTCATAGAGTTATAGTTTTCTTCTCATAGAGTATTGCCGAATCCCAGTAGGAGAAAACGCTACCAGGGGACATTTGAGAGTTTATGGACGGCTATGCTCAAAAAGGAAATATTCTCAGAAAAATCCTGGAAAGAAGCTTTCTGTGAAACTGCTATGTGATAGATATGTCTATTCATTTCACATGCATAAAACTTTCTTTCTATTACGCAGTTTTGAAACTGTATCATGGACGGGTTCGCGAAGGGGCGTTCAGCAGGACATTCAGGAGTACGGTGAAAAGGGAGTTATCTTCAGATGAAAACTGGAGAGAAGCTGTCTGAGAAAGTGCTTTGAGATGTGTGCATTCCACTCAGGGATTTATACGTCTATTCTCGTAATTCACTGTTTGAACACTGTTCCTGTAAAACTGAAAAAGTGACATTTTGGAGCACATTGAAGACTATTGCGAAAAGTGAAATATCCTGAAATAAAACCCAGAAAGAAGGATTCCAAGAAACTGCCCTCTGACGTGTGCATTCATTTCAGAGATTTAAAGTTTACACTTCGTTGCCCCGTTTGGAAACTCTGTCTTTGAAGAATCTGTGAAGGGATATTAAGTGGCATCTGGAAACTTGTGGTGAGAAAGGAAACGCCTTCTGATCAAAACTGGACAGAATATTTCAGAGTAACTACTTTGTAATGTGTGTACGCATCTCATAGAATTAAATCATTCGTTGTATTGAGCAGTAGTGAACTCAGTGTTTCTGTGGAACCTGAGAAAGGACATTTGGGAACGCTCTTACAAATATGCTGAAAAAGAAATACCCTCCCATAAAAAACAGAAGAAAGCTGTGAAACTGCTCTTTGTCACGTGAAGTCCACTCACACAGTTAAGCTTCGTTTTCATTGAGCAGTATTCTAACACTGTTTTTGTTTAGTGTGTGTAGTGATATGCTGGAGCGCTCTGAGGCTTTCGGCGAAAAAGCAAACATCTTCAGAAACATAACAGAGAGAAGTTTTCTGAGGAGCTCTTTTGTGACATGTGCATTCCATTCATAGGGTTATACTTTTTTTCTCTTAGAAGATTGGGTAATCCCATTTGGAGAAAAAGCTACAAGCGGATATTCGGGAATATAGGGACTGCTATGGTGAAAAAGGAAATATCATCAGACAAAAACTGCAAAGAAGATTTCTGTGAAACTGCGTTGTGGTAGATATGTTTATTCACCTCCCATAGATGAAACTTTTCTCTATTATGCAGTTTTAAAACTACGTAATGGAGAGAAATGTGAAGGGACATGAGTGAGCACATTCAGGCCTGTGGCGAAATAGGAGATATCTTCACATAAAAACTGAAGAGAGGCGTTCTGAAAAACTGCTTTGTGATATGTGCAGTCCACTCAGGGAATTATACCTCTTTTCTCATAAGGCACTTTTTGAACACTGTTCCTGTAATACTGAAAAACGGATATTTTGCATCCAATTGAAGACTTTGGTGAAATGTGAAATATCTTGAACTAAAACCAGGAAAGAATCATTCGAAGGAACTCCTCTCCGATGTGTGCATTTGTTTCAGAGAGGTAAAGCTTACACTACGTTGCTCAGTTTGGAAGCTCTGCCTTTGAGCAATTTGTGAAGGGATATTAAGTGGTTCCCCTTTGCATGCCATGAGAAAGGAAACAACTTCCGATGAAAACTGCAGAGAAGTTTTCACAGCAACTGCTTTGTGCTGTGTGTAATCATCTCATAGAGTTAAATCATTGTTTTAATTGAGTAGTTTGATATCTCTGTTTCTGTGGAAGCTGAGCAAGGACATTTGGGAACGCTCTGAAGAATATGTGAAAAAGAATCACTCTCCAATAAAAAAGAGAAGGAAACACTAGTGATACTGCTCTAGGTCACGTGAATTCCACTCGCACAGTTAAGCTTCTGTTTTCATTGAGCATTATGCTAACACTGTTTTACGTGAGTTTCCTAAGGGATACTCGGGAGTGCTTTGAGGCTTACACTGAAAACGACACTATCGTCAGACAGATATTGGAGAGATGATATCTGAGGAGCTGCTTTGTGATGTGTGAATTCCACTCATAGAGTTATAGTTTTCTTCTCATAAAGTATTGCGGAATCCCGTTTGGAGAAAACGCTACAGGGGACATTCAAGAGTATATGCACGGCTACGGTGAAAAACGAAATATACTCAGAAAAAACTGGAAAGAAATTTTCTGTGAAACTGCTATGTGATAGATATGTCTATTCATCTCACATAGAGAAAATTTTCTGTACATTATGCAGTTTTGAAACTGCATCATGAAGAGATTCTTGAAGGGATATTTGGGAGCACATTCAGGCATACAGTGTAAAAGGAGATATCGTCAGACAAACCTGGAGAGAAGCTTTCTGAGAAACCGCTTTGTGATGTATGCATTCCACTGAGGGAGTTATACCTCTTTCATCAAAAGGCAGTGTTTGAACAAGGTACTTCTGAAAGCGAAAAAGTGATGTTTTGCAGCACATTGAAAACTATCACGAAAAGTGAAATATCCTGAAATAAAACATAGAAAGAAGCATTCCAAGAAATTTCTCTCAAATGTGTGCATTCATTACAGAGAGTTAAGGTTTATACTACGTTGCCCAGTTTGGAAACTCTGTCTTTCAGGAATCTTTGAGGTGTTATTTAGAGGCGCCCCTGGGCTTGTGGTGAGTAAGGAAATGACTTCCGATGAAAACTGGAGAGAAGCTTGCCGATCAACTGCTTTGTGATGTGTGCATTCACCACTTAAAGTTACATCATTCTTTGGGTAGAGCAGTTTGAAATCAATGTTTCTGTGGAAACTGAGAAAGACCATTTGGGAACTCTCTTAAGAATATTCTGAGAAAGAAATATCCTCTGATAGAAACCAGAAGGAAACCTTCTGTGAAACTGCTCCAGGTCATATCAAGTCCATTCGCACAGTTAAGCTTCCGTTTTCATTGAGCAGTATCCTAACACTGTTTTACGGGAGTCAGCTAAGGGATAATCAGGAGCGCTTTGAGGCTAATGGTGAAAACGGAAATATCTTCAGATATATACTCCAGAGGAGATTGATGTAGAAATGCTTTGTGTCGTATGCATTTCAGACACAGAGTTTAACTTTTCTTCTCATAGGGGTTTATGGAATCCCATTGAGAGAAACAGCTACCGGGGACATTCTGGAGTCTATTTACTGCTATGGTGGAAAAGGAAATATCCTCAGACAAAAACTGTAAAGAAACTTTCTGTGAAACTGCTTTGTGACAAATATGTCTATTCATCTTGCATAGATGAAACTGTCTTTCTATTACGCAGTTTTGAAACTGCATCATGGATGGATTCGTGAAGGGACATTCAAGAGCACATAAAGGCTGGTGGGGAAAAAGGAGTTATCTTCAGAAAACAATTGGAGAGAAACTTTCTGAGAAACTGCTTTGTGATGTCTGCATTCCACTCAGGGAATTATTACTCTTTTCTCGCAAGTTAGGGTTTGAACACTGTTCCTGTAAAAGTGAAAAAGAGATATTTTGCAGTGTATTGAAGGTATGGTGAAAATCGAAATATCCATACATAAAACCCAGAAAAAAGCCCTTCAAGAAACTGCTCTCTGATGTGTACATTCATTTCAGAGTGCTAAAGCTGACACTAAGTCACCCAGTTTGGAAACTCTGTCTTTGTAGAAATTCTGAAGTGATATTAAGTGACACCCGGAGGCTTGTGGTGAACAAGGAAATGTCTTACGTTGAAAACTGAATAGAAACTTTCAGAGCAACTCCTTTGTAATGTGTGTATTCTCTTCGTAGACTTAAATCGTTCATTGGATTGATCAGTTTTAAATCGCTGTTTCTGTGATACCTGAGAAAGAACATTTGGGAGCACTCTTAATAATATGCTGAAAAAGAAACACCACCCAATAAACGCCAGAAGGAAACTTCCCGTGAAACTTCTCTAGGTTGCTTGATTTCCACTCGAACAGTTACGCTTCTCTTTTCATTGAGCAGTACTCTAACAATGTTTTAGGTTAATCAGCTAAGGGATAGTCAGGAGCGATTTGAGGCTTTGGGTGAAAACAGAAATATCTTTAGATAGATACTGGAGGAAGATTTCTGAGGAGCGGCCTTGTGACGTGTGCATTCCACTCACAGAGATATACTTTTCTTCTCATAGAGGAATGGGAAATCCCGTTTGGAGAAAAAGCAACCAGGGGATATTCGTGAGTTCATGAAAGGCTATGGAGAAAAGTGAACTATCCTCAGACAAAAACTGGAAGGAAGCTTTCTGTGAAAATGCCTTGTGATAGATATGTCTGTTCATTTTACATGGATAAAACTTTCTTTCTGTTACACAGTTTTGAAACCGCATCATGGACATATTCACGAAGTCATGTTCGGTAGGACATTCAGACATACAGTGAAAAGGGAGTTATCTTCAGGTGTAAACTGGAGGGAAGTTTTTTGAGAAAGTGCTTTAAGATGTGTGTATTCCACTTAGGGATTTATTCCTCTTTTCTCGTAAGGCAGTGTTAGAACACTGTTCCTGTGAATTGAAAACGTGACATTTTGCAGTGCATTGGAGACTATGGCGAAAAGTCAAATATCCTGTAATAAAACCCAAAAAGTAGAATTCCAGGAAACTGCGCTCTGACGTGTGCATTCATTTCAGACATTTAAGGTTTACACTACGTTGCCCCGTTTGAAAACTCTGTCTTTGAATAATCTGTGAAGGGATATTAAGTGGCGCCCAGAGGCTTGTGGTGAGAAAGGAACCACCTTTCATTGAAAACTGGACAGAATCTTTCAGAGTAACTGTTTTGTAGTGTGTGTACGCATCTCAACAAATTAAATCATCCTTTGGATTGAGCAGTTTGAAGTCACTGATTCTGTGGAACATGAGAAAGGACATTTGGGAATGCTCCAAAGAATATGATGAAAAAGAAATACCCTCCTATAAAAAACAGAAGAAAACTTTGTGTGAAACCGCTTTCTCACGTGAAGTACACTTCAGTTTCGGTTTTCAATGAGCAGTATTCTAAAACTGTTTTTTCTTCGCCTGTGAAGTGATATGCCGGAACTCTCTGAGGCTTTCAGTGAAAAAGGATACATTTTCAGATACATACCAGAGAGAAGATTTCCGACGTGCTGCTTTGTGACATGTACATTCCACTCACAGGGTTATCCTTTTTTTCTTCTAGAGGACTGGAAAATCCCATTTGGAGAAAAAGCTACAAGGGTACATTCGGGAATACAAGGACGGCTATGGTGAAAAAGGAAATATCATCAGACAAAAAGTGGAAAGAAGCTTTCTGTGAAACTGCGTCATGGTAGATATGTCTATTCACCTCATATAGATAAAATCTTCTTCTATTATGCCGTTTTGAAACCACAAAATGGATGGAAATGCGAAGGGACATTAGGGAGCACATTCAGGCCTGTGTGGAAATAGGAGATATCTTCACATAAAAATTGTAGAGAAGCTTTCTGAGAAACTGCTTTCTGATGTGTACATTCCACTCAGGGAATTACACCTCTTTTCTCCTAAGGTACTTTTTGAACACTGTTCCTGCAAAACTGAAAAAGGGATGTTTTGCAGTGAATTGAAGACTTTGGCAAAATGTGAAATATCCAGAATTAAAAAAGGAAAGAAGCAATCTAAGAAATTCCCTTGTGACATGTACATTCATTTCAGAGAGTTAAAGCTTACACTATGTTCCCCAGTGTGGAAGCTCTGCCTTTGAGGAATTTGTGAAGGGATATTAAGTGGTTCCCCTGGGCTTCTGGTGAGAAAGGAAAGTCTTCCGATGAAAACTGCAGAGAAGCTTTCAGAGCAACTGCTTTGTGATGTGTGTAATCATCTCATAGAGTTAAATCACTCTTTTGATTGTACAGTTTGATGTCTCTGTTTCTGTGGAACCTGAGCAAGGACATTTGGAATGTTCTCAAGAAAATGTGAAAAAGAAATGCCCTCCAATAAAAAAGAGAAGTGATACTGCTCTAGGTCACGTGAATTCCACTCGCACAGTTAAGCTTTTTTTTCATAGAGCAGTATTCTAACACTCTTTTAGGTGGGTCAGCTTAGTGATACCTGGGAGTGCTTTGAGGCTTATGGTAAAAAGGAAAGTATCTTCAGACAGAAACTGGAGAGAAGATATCTGAGGAGATGCTTTGTGACGTGTGAATTCCACTCATAGAGTTACAGTTTTCTTCTCATAGAGTATTGCCGAATTGTGGTTGGAGGATATGCTACCAGGGAACATTCTAGACTACACCAATGGCTATGGTGAAAAAGGAAATCTACTCAGAAAAAACTGGAAAGAAACTTTCTGTGAAACTCCTATGTGATAGATATGTCTATTCATCTCACATAGTGAAATTTTCTTTATATTATGCAGTTTTGAAACTGCATCATGGACAGATTCGTGAAGGGACATTGTGGACATACCTCTTTTCTCACAAGGCAGTGTTTGAACACTATTTCTGTAAAAGTGAAAAAGAGATATTTTGCAGCATATTGAAGACTATGTCGAAAATTGAAATATCCGGAGATAAAACCCACAAAAAAGCATTCCAAGAAACTGCTCTCTGACGTGTACATTCATTTCAGAGGGTTAAAGCTTACACTAAGTCACCCAGTTTGGAAACTCTGTCTTTGAGGAAATTGTGAAGGGATATTAGTGACACATAGAGGCTTGTGGTAAGAAAGGAAACGCTTTCTGATGAATACTGGACAGTATCTTTCGGGAATAACTGCTTTGTAATGTGAGCACGCATCTCATAGAATTAAATCAATTTTTGGATACAGCAGTTTGAACTCACTGTTTTTGAGGAACCTGAGAAAGAACATTTGGGAACACTTTTAAGAATATGCTGAAAAAGAAACACCCTCCAATAAAAAAAGTAAGAAAACTTTCAGTGAAACTGCTCTTTGTCACGTGAAGTCCACTCGCACAGTTAAGCCTCGGTTTCCATAGAGCAGTATTCTAACACTCTTTTAGGTGGGTCAGCTAAGCGATACTCGGGAGCTCTTTGTGGCTTATGGTAAAAAGGAAAATATCTTCAGACAGAAACTGGAGAGAAAATATCTGAGAAGATGCTTTGTGACGTGTGAATTCCACTCACAGAGTTATAGTTTTCTTCTCATAGAGTATTGCCTAATTGTGGTTGGAGAAAATGCTACCAGGGAACATTCGAGACTACACCAATGGCTATGGTGAAAAAGGAAATATACTCAAAAAAACTGGAAAGAAGCTTTCTCTGAAACTCCTACGTGATAAATATGTCTATTCATATCACATAGTGAAAATTTTCTTTATATTACGCAGTTTTGAAAGTGCATCATGGACAGATTCACAAAGGGACATTGAGGACATACCTCTTCTCACAAGGCAGTGTTTGAACTGTTTAAACACTATGTCTGTAAAAGCGAAAAAGAGATATTTTGCAGCATATTGAAGACTATGTCGAAAATTGAAATATCCGGAGATAAAACCCACAAAAAAGCATTTCAAGAAACTGCTCTCTGACGTGTACATTCATTTCAGAGTGTTAAAGCTTACACTAAGTCGCCCAGGTTGGAAACTCTGTCTTTGAGGGAATTGTGAAGGGATATTAGTGACACATGGAGGCTTGTGGTAAGAAAGGAAACACCTTCCATTGAAAACTGGACAGTATCATTCGGAATAACTGCTTTGTAATGTGTGCACGCATCTCATAGAATTAAATCAATTTTTGGATTGAGCAGTTTGAACTCACTGTTTCTGAGGAACCTGAGAAAGGACATTTGAGAACAATCTTAAGAATATGCTGAAAAAGAAACACCCTCCAATAAAAAAGTAAGAAAACTTTCAGTGAAACTGCTCTTTGTCACGTGAAGTCCACTTGCACAGTTAAGCCTCAGTTTTCATTGAGCAGTATTCTAACACTCTTTTAGGTGAGTCACCTAAGGGATACTCAGGAGCACTCTGAGGCTTTCGGTGAAAAAGGAAACATCTTCAGATACATACCAGAGAGAAGATTTCTGAGGAACTGCTTTTGTGACGTGTGCATTCCACTCACAGGTTTATACTTCTTTTCTCCTGGAAGATTGGGGAATCCCAGTTGAAGAAAAAGCTAAAAGTGGACATTCGAGAGTACATGGACGGCTATGGTGAAAAAAAACATACTCAGAAAAAAACTGGAAAGAAGTTTTCTGTGAAACTGCTATGAGATAGACAGGTCTATTCGTCTCACATAGAGAAAATTTTCTTTATACTATGCAGTGTTGAAACTGCGTATTGGACGGAAACGGAAGGGATATTAGGGAGCACATTCAGGCGTATGTTGTAAAAGGAAATATCGTCAGACAAAAACTGGAGAGATGTTTCCTGAGAAACTGATAGGTGTTCTGTGCATTCCACAGAGGGAGTTATATCTCTCTCATCATAAGGCAATGTTTGAACAACGTTCTTCTCAAAGTAAAAAAGGTGATATTTAGCAAAGTGTTTATGTCACAAAAAGTGAAATATCCTGAAATGAAAACCAGAAAAAAGCGTTCCAAGAAAACGGTCTCTAACGTGTACATTCATTTCAGAGAGTTAAAGTTTACACTACATTGCCCAGTTTGGAAGCTCTGTCTTTGAGGAATCTTTGAGGTGTTATAAAGAGGCACCCTGGTCATGTGGTGAGTAAAGAAACGACTTCCAATGAAAACTGGAGAGAAGCTTTCAGAGCAGCTGCTTTGTGTTGTATGTATTCATCTCATAGAGTTACATCATTCTTTGGATTGAGCAGTTTCAAATCGATGTTTCTGTGGGACCTGACAAAGAATGTTTGGTAACTCTCTTAAGAATATGCTGAAAAAGAAATATCCCCCGATAAAGACCAGAAGAAAACATCTGTGAAACCGCTCCAGGTCATATCAAGTACACTTGGAAACTTAAACTTCCGTTTTCATTGATCAGTATCCTAACACTGTTTTATGTTAGTCTGCTAAGGGGTAATCGGGAGTGCTTTCAGGGTAATGGTGAAAACGCAAATATCTTCAGGTAGATACTCGAGAGGAGATTGATAAAGAAATGCTTTGTGACGTATGCATTACCCACACAGAGTTAAAATTTTCTTATCATAGGGGTTTATGTAATCCCTCTGGGAGAAACAGCTCCTGGGGACATTCAGGAGTGCATTTACTGCCATGGGGGAAAAGGAAATATCCTCAACAAAAACTGGGAAGAAACTTTCAGTGAAATTGCTTTGTGAGAGATAGGTCTATTCATCTCACATAGATGAAACTGTCTTTCTATTATGCAGTTTTGTAACTGCATCATGGATGGATTCACGAAGGAACACTCGGGAGCACATACAGGCTGGTGGGAAATAGGAGTAATCTTCATATAAAAATTGGAGAGAAATTTTCTGAGAAACTGCTTTGTGATGTCTGCATTCCAAACAGGGAGTTATACCACGTTCCTCACAAGTCAGTGTTTGAACACTGTTCTTGTAAAGGTGAAAAAGTGATTTTTGTAGCGTAGTGAAGACCATAGAAAAAATTTAAATAATCGGGAAAAAAAACCTGAAAAAAGCATTCCACGATAATGTTGTCTGACGTGTACATTCATTTCAGAGTGTTAAAGCTGACACTAAGTCGCCCAGTTTGGAAACTATGTCTTTGAAAAAATTGTGAAAGGATACTAAGTGACACCAGAGGCTTGTGGTAAGAAAGGAAATGTCTTCTGGTGAAAACTGGAGAGAAACTTTCGGAGCAACTGCTTTGTGAAGTGAGTATTCATCTCATAGAGTAAATCGTTCTTTGGATTGCGCAGTTTTAAATCATTGTTTCTGTGGTACCTGGGAAAGGACATTTGGGAACGCTCTTAATAATATGCTGAAAAGGAAATACCATCTGATAAATGCCAGAAGGGAACTGTGAAACTTCTCTAGGTCGCTTGAATTCCACTTGCACAGCTGAACTTCTGTTTTCTTTGACTAGTATTTTAGCAATGTTTTAGGTTAATCAGTTAAAGAATACTCAGGAGCGATTTGAGGTTTCTGGTGAAAGTAGAAATATCCTTAGATAGACACTGGAGGAAGATTTCCGAGGAGCGGCCTTGTGACTTGTGCATTCTATTCACAGAGGTACACTCTTCTTCTCAAACAAAAATGTTAAATCGCATTTGGAGGAAAAGTGACCAGGGGATATTCGGGAGTATATGAACGTCTATGGTGAAAAAGGAACTATCCTCAGACAAAATCGGGAAAGAAGCTTTCTGTGAAACTGCTTGGTGATAGATATGTCTATTCATTTCACATGGATAACACTTTTTTTCTATTACGCAATTTTGAAAGTCTGCCATGGACGGGTTCGCAAAAGTATGTTCGGCAGAACATTCAGGCGTACGTTGAAAAGGGAGTTATCTTCACAGAAAATGTGGAGAGAAGCTGTCTGAGAAAGTGCTTTGAAATGTGTGCATTCCACTCACGGATTTATACCTCTTTTCTCATAAGGCAGAGTTTGAACACTGTTCCTGTAAAACTGAAAAAATGACATTTGTCAGTGCATTGAATACTACAGCGAAAAGTGAAATATACTGAAATAAAACCCAGAAAGAAGGATTCCAAGAAATTGCACTCTCACGTGTGCAGTCATTTCAGAGATTAAAGTTTACACTACATTGCCCCGTTTGGAAACTCTCTCTTTCAAGAATCTGTGAAGGGATATTAAGTGGTACCCGGAGGCTTATCTCATAGAATTAAATCATTCTGTGGATTGAGCAGTTTGAACTCACTGTTTCTGTGGAACCTGAGAAAGAACATTTGGGAACACTGTTAAGAATATGCTGAAAAAGACATACCCTCCAATAAAAAGCAGAAGAAAACTTTCTGTGAAACTGCTATTTGTCACGTGAAGTCCACTCGCACAGGTAAGCTTCGGTTTTCATTGAGCAGTATCCTAACACTGTTTTACAGGGGTCAGCTAAGGGATAATCGGGAGTGCTTTGAGGCTAACGGTGAAAATGGAAATATCTTCAGATAGATACTCGAGAGGAGATTGATGAAGAAATGCTTTGTGATGTATGCATTTCCCACACAGAGTTAAACCTCTCTTCTCATAGGGGTTTAGGGAATCTCTCTGGGAGTCATAGCTACCGGGGACATTCAAGAGTGTATTTACTGCTATGGTGGAAAAGGAAATATCCTCAGAGAAAAACTGGAAAGAAACTTTCTGTGAAACTGCCTTGTGGCAGAAATGTCTATTCATCTCACATTGGTGAAACTGTCTTTCTATTACAAAGTTTTGAAACTGCATCATGGACAGATTCACGAAGGGACATTCTGGAGCACATATAGGCTGTTGGGGAAATAGGAGATACATTCAGATAACAGTTGGAGAAAAACTTTCTGAGAAACTGCTTTGTGATGTCTGCATTCCACTTAGGGAGTTACACCTCTTTTCTCACAGGCAGAACACTCTTCTTGTAAAATTGAAAAAGTGATATTTTGCAGCGTATTGAAGACTCTGGCGAAAATTGAAATATCCGGAAATAAAACTCAGAAAAAAGCATTCCAAGAAAATGCTCTCTGATGTGTACATTCACTTCAGTGTGTTAAAGCTTATGCTAAGTTGCCTCGTTTGGAAACTCTGTCTTTGAGGAAATTGTGAAGGGATATTAAGTGACACCCAGAGGCTTGTGCTGAGAAATGAAACATCTTCCGATGAAAACTCGAGAGAAACTTTCAGAGCAACTGCTTTGTAATATGTGTATTCATCTCATAGAGTGAAATCATTCTTTGGATTGAGCAGTTTTCAATTGCTGTTTCTGTGATACCTGAAAAAGGACATTTGGGAACGCTCTGAATAATATGCTGTAAAAGAAATACCGTCCAGGCCGGGCGCGATAGATCAAGCCTATAATCCCAGCGCTATGCGAGGCTGAAACGGGCGGATTACAAGGTAAGGAGATCGAAACCCTCCTGGCTTATACGGTGAAACCCCGTCTCTACGAAAAAATACAGAAAACCATGCAAGCGAGTTGGCAGGCACCTGTAGTCCAAGCTACTCGGGAGGCTGGGGCAGGAGAATGGCATAAACCCGGGAGGCAGAGCTTACACTGACCTGAGATCCGGCCACTGAACTGCAGCCTGGGCAGTAGAGCAAGACTCATCTCAAAAAAAAAGAAAAAAGAAATATCATCAGATAAACGCCAAAAGGAAATTGTCTGTGAAATTTCTCTAGGTCGCTTGAATTCCACTCGCACAGTATAGCTTCTGTTTTCGTGGAGCAGTATTCTAACAATGTTTTAGTTTAATCAGCTGAGGCATACTCGGGAGCGATTTGAGGCTTCCGGTGAAAACGGAAATATCTTTAGATAGATACTGTAGGAAGATTTCCGTGGAGCGGCTTTGTGATGTGTGCATTCTACTCACAGAGAAATACTTTTCTTCTCATAGATGAATGGGAAATCCCGTTTGAAGAAAAAGCGAACAGGGGACATTCGGGAGTATATGAAAGGCTGTGATGAAAAAGGAACTATCCACAGACAAAAACAGGAAAGAAGCTTTCTGTGAAACTGCTTTTTGATAGATATGTCTATTAATTTCACATGGATAAAACTTTCTTTCTATTACGCAGTTTTGAAAGTGTGCCATGGACGGATTTACAAAGGGACGTTCTCCAGGACATTCAGCCGTATGGTGAAATGGGAGTTATCTTCAGGTACAAACTGGAGAGGAGCTGTCTCAGAAAGTGCTTTGAGATGTGTGCATTCCACTCAGGGATTTATTCCTCTTTTCTCATAAGGCAGTGTTTGAACATTGTTGCTGTAAAACTGAAAAGGTGACATTTTGCAGCCCATTGAAGACTGTGGCAAAAAGTGAAGTATCCTTAAATAAAACCCAGAAAGACGGATTCCAGTAAACTGCACTCTGACGTATGCAATCATTTCAGAGAGTTAAAGGCTGCACTACTTTGCCCCGTTTGGACACTCTGTCTTTGAAGATTCTGTGAAGGGATATTAAGTGGCGTCCGGAGTCTTGTGGTGAGAAATGAAATGACTTTCGATGAAAACTGGACAGAATCTTTGGGAGTAACTGCTTTGCAATGTGTGTATGCATTTCAAAGAATTAAATCATACTTTGGATTGAGCAGTTAGTTTGAACTCACCATTTCTGTGGAACCTGAGAAAGGACATTTGGGAACGCTCTTAACAATATGCTGAAAAGAAATACCCTGCGATAAAAAACAGAAGAAAACTTTCTGTGAAACTGCTCTTTGTCACATGAAGTCCACTCGCACAGTTAAGCTTCGGTTTTCAGTGGACAGTATTCTAACACTGCTTTTGTTTACTTGGTGAAGTGATATGCTGGAACGTTCTGAGGCTTTTGGTGAAAAAGAAAACATCTTCAGATACATAGCGGAGAGAAGATTTCCATGGAGCTACTTTATGACATGTGCATTGCACTCACAGGGTTATACTTCTTTTCTCTTAGAAGATTGGGAAATCCCATTTGGAGGAAAAGCTAAAAGGGGACATTCGAAAACACACAGACTGCTATGTTGGAAAAGGAAATATCGTCAGACAAATAGTGGAAAGAAGCTTTCAGTGAAATTGCATTGTGATAGATATATCTACTCACCTCCCATAGATAAAACTTGCTTCTATTGCGCAGTTTTAAAAGTGTGTAATGGACAGAAAAGCGAAGGGACATAAGGGAGCACATTCAGGATTGTGGAGAAATAGGAGATATCTTCACATAAAAATTGGAGAGTAGACCTCTGAGAATCTGATTTGTGGTGTGTGCAATCCACATAGGGAATTATACCTCTTTTCTCATGAAGCAGTTTTTGAACACTGTTCCTGGAAAACTGAAAAAGTGATATATTGAAGCGAATTGAAGACTTTGGCGAAATGTGAAGTATCCTGAATTAAAACCAGGAAAGGACCGTTCTAAGAAACTCATCTCTCACGTGTGCATTCATTTCAGAGAGGTAAAGCTTACACTACGTTGCCAGTTTGGAAGCTCTGTTCTTGAGGAATTTGTGAAAGGATATTAAGTGCTTCCCCTGCTCTTGTGTTGAGAAAGGAAACATCCACTGATGAAAACTGCAGAGAAGCTTTCAGAGTAACTGCTTTGTGATGTCTGTAATCATCTCATAGAGTTAAGTCATTCTTTGGATTTGAGCAGTTTGACATCTGTGTTTCTGTGAAACCTGAGCAAGGCCAATTGAGAACGCTGTCAAGAATATGTGAAAAAGAAACACCTTCCGATAAAAAAGAGAAGGAAACACTCTGTGATACTGCTCTAGGTCACGTGAATTCCACTATCACACTTAAGCTCCTGAATTCCACAATCACAGTTAAGCTCCTGTTTTCATTGAGCAGTATTCTAACACTGTTTTAGGTGAGTCAGCTAAGGGATAGTCGGCAGTGCTGTGATGTTTATGGTGAAAACCAAAATATCTTCAGACAGATACTGGAGAGAAGATATCTGAGGAGCTGCTTTGTGACGTGTGAATTCCACTCATAGAGTTATAGTTTTCTTCTCATAGAGTACAGCAGAATCCCATTTGGAGAAAACGCTACCAGGGGACATTCGAGAGTATATGGACGGCTATGGCGAAAAAGGAAATATACTCAGAAAAAAAACTGGAAAGAAGCTTTCTGTGAAATTGCCATGTGATAGATATATCTATTCGTCTCACATAGACAAAATTTTCTTTATATGATGTAGTTTTTAAACTGCATCATGGACAGATTAGTGAAGGGACATTTGGAAGCACATTCAGGTGTATAGTGTAAAAGGAGATATCATCAGAAAAAAACTGGAGAGAAGCTTTCTGAGAAACTGCTCTTTGTTGTGTGCATTCCACTGAGGGAGTTATACCTCCTTCTTCATAAGGTAGTGTTTGAACAACGTTTATGTGATAGTGCAAAAGTGATATTTTGCAATGCGTTGAAAACTATTTCAAAAAGTGAAATACCCTGAAATAAAACACAGAAAGAAGCATCCTAAGAGAATGTTCTCTAACGTGTGCATTCATTTTAGACAGTTAATGTTTACACTACATTGCCCTCTTTTGAATCTGTGTCTTTGAGGAATCTTTGAGGTGTTATGAAGGGGAGCCCCTGGGCTTGTGGTGAGTAAGGAAACGACTTCCGATGACAATTGTAGAGAAGCTGTCAGGGCAGCTGTTTTGTGATATGTGTATTCATCTCGTAGAATTATATCATCCTTTGGATTGAGCAGTTTGAAATCAATGCTTCTGTGGAAACTGAGAAAGAACATTTGGGAAAGCTCTTAAGAATATGCTTTAAAAGAAATATCCTCCGATAAATACCAGAAGGAAACATTCTGTGAAACCGCTACAAGTCATATCCAGTCCACTCACACATGTAAGCTTCCGTTTTCAATGAGCAGTATCCTAACACTGTTTTACGTGAGTCAGCTAAGGCATAATCGGGAGCGCTTTGAGGCTAATGGTGAAAACGGAAATATCTTCAGATAGATACTCGAGAGGAGATTGATGAAGAAATGCTTTGTGACGCATGCATTTCCCACACATATTTGGAATTTTCTTCTCCTAGGGGTTTATGGAATTCCTTTGGAAGAAATAGCTACTGGGGACATTCAACAGTATATTTACTGCTATGGTGGAAAAGGAAATATCCTCAGACAAAAACTGGAAAGAAACTTTCTGTGAAACTGCTTTCTGAGAGATATGTCTATTCATCTCACAAAGATGAAACTGTCCTTCTATTACGCAGTTTTGAAACTGCATCATGGACGGATTCGTGAAGGGACATTCTGGACCCCATACAGGCTGGTGGGGAAATAGTAGATATCTTCAGATAATAATTGGAGAGAAACATTCTGAGAAACTGCTTTGTGATGTCTGCATTCCACTCAGGCAGTTATACGTCTTTTCACCTAAGGGATACTCAGGATCGATTTGATGCTTCCGCTGAAGGTGGAAATGTATTTAGATAGATAATGGAGGAAGATGTCCAAGGAACGGCCTTGTGATGTGTGCATTCTACTCAGAGAGATATACCTTTCTTCTCATAGAAAAATGGGAAATCCCGTTTGGAGAAAAAGTGACCAGGGGACATTCAGGAGTAAATGAAAGGCTATGGTGAAAAAGGAACTATGCTCAGAAAAAAACTGGAAAGAAGCTTTCTGTGAAACTGCTTTGTGATAGATATGTCTATTCATTTCAAATGGATAAAAAACTTTCTTTCTATTACGCAGTTTTGAAAGTCTGCCATGGATGGATTCACGAAGAGATGTTTGGCAGGACATTCAGGCATATGGTGAAAAGGGAGTCATCTTCCGATAAAAACTGGAGAGAAGCTGTCTGAGAAAGTGCTTTGTGATGTGTGCATTCGACTCAGGGATTTATATCTCTTTTCTCATAAGGCAGTGTTTGAACACTGTTCCTGTAAAACTGAAAAAGTGACATTTTGCAGTGCATTGAAGACTGCGAACAAAAGTGAAATATCCTGAAATAAAACCCAGAAAGAGGTATCCATGAAACTAAGCTCTGACGTGCACATTCATTTCAGAGAGTTAACATTTATAGTACGTTTTCCCGATTGGAAGGTCTGTCTTTGTGGAATCTGTGAAGGGATATTAAGTGGTTCCCCTGGGCTAGTGGTGAGAAAGGAAACGTCTTCCAATGAAAACTGCAGAGAAGTTTCCAGAGCAACTGCTTTGTGATATGTGTAATCATCTCATAGGGTTAAATCATTCTTTGGATTGAGCAGTTTGATACCTCTGTTTCTGTGGAACCTGAGCAAGGACATTTGAGAATGCTCTCAAGGACATGTGAAAAGGAAACACCCTCCAATAAAAAAGAGAAGGAAACACGATGTGATACTGCTGTAGGTCACGTGAATTCCAATCGTACAGTTAAGCTTCCGTTTTCATTGAGCAATATTCAAACACCCTTTTGGGTGATTCAGCTAAGGGATACTCGGGAGCGCTTTAAGTCTTATGGTGAAAACGAAAATATCTACAGACAGATACTGGAGATAAGATATCTGAGGAGCTGCTTGGTGACAAGTGAATTCCACTCATAGAGTTATAGTTTTCTTCTCATATAGTATTGCAGAATCCTGTTTGGATAAAATGCTACCAGGGGACATTCAAGAGTATACGGACGGCTATGGTGAAAAAGGAAATATACTGAGGAAAAAAACTGGAAAGAAGCTTTTGTGAAACAGTATGTGATAGATATGTCAATTCATCTCACATAGAGAAAATTTTCTTTATATTACACAGTTTTGAAACTGCGTCATGGATGGATTCGCGAAGGGATGTTCAGCAGGACATTCAGGAATACAGTGAAAAGGGAGTTATCTTCAGATAGAAAACGGACAGAAGCTATTTGTGAATGTGCTTGAGATGCGTGCTTTCCACTCAGTGATTTATACCTCTTTTCTCATAAGGTGGTGTTTGGACTCTGTCCCAGCAAAACTGAAAACGAGACATTGTACTGTGCTTTGAAGGCTATGGCGAAAAGTGAAATATCCTGAAATAAAACGTAGAAAGAAGGATGCGCTCTGATGTGTGCATTCATTTCAGAGAGTTAAAGTATACACTTCCTTGCCCCATTCAGAAACTCTGTCTTTGAAGAATCTATGAAGGGATATTAAGTGGTGCCCAAAGGCTTGCAGTGAGAAAGGAATTGCCTTCCAATGAAAACTGGATAGAATCTTTCGGAGTAATTGCTTTGTAATGTGTGTACGCATCTCATAGAAATAAATCATTCATTGGATTGAGCAGTTTGAACTCACTGTTTCTGTGGAAACTGAGAAAGGACATTTTGGAATACTCTTAATAGTATGCTGAAAAAGAAATATCCTCCGATAAAAAACAGAAGAAAACTCTCTGTGAAACTGCTCTTTGTCACGTGAAGTCCACTTGCACAGTTAAGCTTCGGTTTTCATTGAGCAGTGTTCTAACACTCTTTTTGTTTAGTCTGTGAAGTGATATGCTGGAGCGCTTTGAGGCTTTCAGTGAAAAAGGAAACATCTTCAGATACATACCAGAGAGAAGATTTCCGAGGAGCTGCTTTGTGACATATGCATTCCAGTGACAGGATTATACATCTTTTCTCCAAGAAGATTGGGGAAACCGGCTTGGAGAAAAAGCTAAAAAGTGACATTCGAGAATATGTGGACTGCTATGGTGAAAAAGGAAATATCATCAGAGAAAAAGTGAAAGAAGATTTCTGTGAAACTGTGTTGTGGTAGATATGTCTACTCACCTCCCACAGAAAAAACTTTTTTCTATTACGCAGTTGTGAAACTGTGTAATGGACAGAAATGTGAAGGGACATTAGGGAGCACATTCAGCCCTGTGGAGAATTAGGAGATATCTTCACATAAAAACTGGAGAGAAGCTTTTTGAGAAACTGCTTTGTGATGTGCGCATTCCATTCAGGGAATTATACCTCTTTTCTCATAAGGCACTTTTTGAACACTGTTCCTGTAAAACTGAAAAAGGGATATTTTGCAGCGAATTGAAGACTTTGCCGAAATGTGAAATAGCCTGAACTAAAACCAGGAAAGAAGCGGTCTATGAAACTCCTCTGACGTGTGTATTCATTTCACAGAGTTAATGCTTACACTAGGTTCCCCAGTTTGGAAGCTCTGTCTTTGAGGAATTTGTGAAAGGATATTAAGTGGATCCCCGGGGCTGGTTGTGAGAATGGAAACGTCTTCCAATGAAAACTGCAGAGAAGCTTTCAGAGCAACTGCTTTGCGATGTGTGTAATCGTATCATAGAGTTAAATCATTCTTTGGATTGAAAATTTTTATATCTCTGCTTCTGTGGAAACTGAGCAAGGATATTTGGGAACACCCTCAAGAATATATGAAAAAGAACCACCCTCCAATAAAAAAGAGAAGGAAACACTCTGTGATACTTCTCTAGGTAACGTGAATTCCACTATGAAAATTAAGCTTCTGTTTTCATTGAGCTGTATTCTAACACTGTTTTATGTGTGTCAGCTAAGGGGTACTCGGGAGCATTTTGAGGCTTACGGTGAAAAAGAGAATATTTCAGACAGATACTGGAGAGAAGATATCTGAGGAGCTGCTTTGTGACGTGTGAATTCCACTCCTAGTGTTATAGTTTTCTTCTGATAGATTATTGTGGAATCCCGTCTGGAGAAAACGCTACAGGGGACATTTGAGAGTATACGGACGGCTGTAGTGATAGAGGACATATACTGAGAAAAATCCTAGAAAGAAGCTTTCTGTGAAACTGCTATGTGATAGATGTGTATTCATCTCATAGAGAACATTTTCTTTATATTACATAGTTTTGAAACTGCACCATGGACAGATTCGCGAAGGGACATTTGGGAGCACATTTAGGCGTATGGTATAAAAGGAGATATCGTCAGAGAAAACTAGAGAGAAGGTTTCAGAGAAACTGCTTTGTGGTGTGTGCATTGCACTGAGGGAGTTATACCTCTTTCATCAAAAGGCAGTGTTTGATCAAAGTTCTTCTGAAAGTGAAAAAGTGATATGTTGCAATGCATTGAAAACTATCGCAAAAAGTGAAATATCCGGAAATAAAACCCAGAAAGAAGCATTCCAAGAAAATGCTTTCTAACGTGTGCATTCATGTCAGAGAGTTAAAGGTTACACTACATTGCCCAGTTTGGAAGCTCTCTCTTTGAGGAATCTTTGAGGTGTTATTAAGAGGCGCCCCTGGGCTTGTGGTGAGTAAGGAAACGACTTCCGATGAAAACTGGAGAGAAGCTTTTGGAGTAGCTGCTTTGTGATGTGTGTGTTCATCTTGTAGCGTTACATCATTCTTTGGATTGAGCAGTTTGAAATCACTGTTTCTGTGGAATCTGAGAGAGAACATTTGGAAATGCACTGAAGAATATGCTGAAAGAGAAATATCCTCCAATAAAAAGCAGTAGGAAACATTCTGTGAAACCGGTCCAGGTCATCTCAAGTCCACTCACACAGTTAAGCTTCGGTTTTCATTGAACAGTATACTAACACTGTTTTACGTGAGTCAGCTAAGTGATAAACCTCTCTTCTCATAGGGGTTTATGGAATCCCGTGGGAGAAATAACTACCAGGGACATTCAGGAGTAAATCTACTGCTATGGTGGGAAAGGAAATCTTCTCGGACAAAAACTGATAAGAAACATTCTGAGAAAATGGTTTGTGACAGATATGTCTATTCATCTCATATAATTAAAATGGTCTTTTTGTTACACAGTTTTCAAACTGCATCATGGATGGATTTGCAAAGGGACATTCGGGAGGAGATACAGGCTGCTGGGGAAATAGGAGATATCTTCAGATAAAAATTGCAGAGAAACTTTGTGAGAAATTGCTTTGTGATGTCTGCATTCCACTCAGGGAGTTACATCTGTTTACTAAAAAGGGAGTGTTTGAACACTGTTCCTGTAAAAGTGAAAAAGTGATATTTCGCATCATATTGAAGACTTTGGCGAAAACTGAAATATCTGGAAATGAAACCCAGAAAAAAGTGTTCCAAGAAACTGCTCTCTGACGTGTACTTTCATTTCAGAGTGATAAACTTTACCATAAGTCACCCAGTTTGGAAAATCGGTTTTTCAGGAAATTGTGAAGAGATATTTGTGACACCCAGAGGATTGTGGTGAGAAAGGAAACGTCTTCCTATGAAAACTGGAGAGAAACTTTCGGAGCAACTGCATTGTGATGTGTGTATTCATCTCAGAGAGGGAAATCGTTGTTTGGATTGAGCAGTTTTAAATTGCTGTTGCTCTGGACATTTGGGAACGCTCTTAATAATATGCTGAAAAAGAAATACCATCCGATAAATGCCAGAAGGAAATGGTCTGTGAAACTTTTCTAGGTTGCTTCAATTCTACTTACACAGTTAAGCTTCTGTTTTCATTGAGCTGGATTCTAACTATGTTTTAGGTTAATCAGCTAAGGGATACTCGGGAGCGATTTGAGGCTTCTAGTGAAAATGGAAATATCTTTAGATAGATACTGGAGGAAGATTTCCGAGGAGTGGCCTTGTGATGTGCGCATTCTACTCACAGAGGTATACTTTTCTTCTCAAACAGGAATGGGAAATCCTGTTTGGAGAAAAAGCAACCAGGGGACATTCGGGAGTATATGAAATGCTATGGTGAAAAAGAAACTATCCTCAGACAAACACTGGAGAGAAGCTCTCCATGAAACTGCTTTGTGATAGAAAAGTCTATTCATTTCTGAGGTGACTGATTCCCGAAGGGACATTCAGCAAGACATTCAGGCGTATGGTGAAAAGGGAGTTATCTTCAGATACAAACTGGAGAGAAGGTGTCTAAGAAAGTTTTTTCAGATGTGTGTATAACAATCAGGGATTTATACCTCTTTTCTAATAAGGCAGTGTTTGAAAACTGTTCCTGTAAAACTGAAAAAGTGACATTTTACAGTGCATTGAAGACTATGACGAAAGGTGAAATATCCTGAAATAAAACCGAGAAAGAAGGATTACAAGGAACTGCACTCTGACGTGTGCATTCATTTCAGAGAGTTAAAGTTTACACATCGTTGCCCCGTTTGGAAACTCTGACTTTGAAGAATCAGCAAAGGGATATTAAGTGATGCTCGGAGGCTTGTGGTGAGAAAGGAAACACTTTCCGATGGAAACTTGAAGGAATCTTTGGGAGTAACTGCTTTGTAACATGTGTACGCATCTCATAGATTTAAATCATTCTTTGGATTGAGCAGTTTGAACTCGTTTTCTGTGGAACCTGAGAAAGGACCTTTGGGAACGCTCTTAAGAATATGCTGAAAAAGAAATACTCTCCGATAAAAAAGAGAAGAAAACATTCTGTGAAACTCCACTTTGTCACTTGAAGTTCACTCACACAGTTAAGCTTCTGTTTTCATTGAGAAGTATTCTAACACTGTTTTTGTTTAGTCTGTGAAGTAATACACTGGAGCACTCTGAGGCTTTCAGTGAAAAAGGAAACAACTTCGGATACATACCGGAGAGAAGATTTCTGAGGAGCTCTTTTGTGACATGTGAATTCCACTCACAGATTTATACATTTTTTACTCCTACAAGATTTGGGAATCCCGTTTGGAGAAAGAGCTAGAAGGGATATTCGGGAATATAGGGACTGCTATGGTGAAAAAGGAAATATCATCAGACAAAAACTGGAAAGAAGCTTTCTGTGAAACTCCGCTGTGGTAGATAAGTCTACTCACTTCCCATAGATAAAACTTTCTTCTATTACACTGTTTTGAAACTACATAATGGACGGAAATGCGAAGAGACATTAGGAAGCACATTCAGGCCTGTGGCGAAATAGGAGATATCTTCACATAAAAACTGGAGAGAGGCTTTCGGAGAAACTGCTTTGTGATGTGTGCATTCCACTCAGAGAATTATACCTCTTTTCTCATAAGGCACTTTTTGAACACTGTTCCTGTAAAACTGAAAAAGGGATATTTTGCAGCGAATTGAAGACTTTGCCGAAATGTGAAATAGCCTGAATGAAAACCAGGAAAGAAGCGCTCTAAGAAACTCCTCTCCAACGGGTGTATTCATTTCAGAGAGTTAAAGCTTACACTACGTTGCCCAGTTTGGAAGCTCTGTTTTTGAGGAATTTGTGACGGGACATTAAATGGTTCCCCTGGGCTTGTGGTGAGAAAGGAAACGTCTTCCAATGAAAACTGCAGAGAAGTCTTCACAGCAACTTGTTTGTCATGTGTGTAATCATCTCATAGATTTAAATCATTGCTTGCAATGAGCAGTTTGATATCTCTGTTTCTTTGGAACGTGAGCAAGGACATTTGGGAACACTCTCAAGAACATGTGAAAAAGAAACACCTTCAAATAAAAAAGAGAAGGAAACACTCTGCAATACTGCTCTAGATCACGTGAATTTCAATCACACAGTTAAGCTTCTGTTTTCATTGAACAGTATTCTAACACTGTTTTAGGTGAGCTTGCTAAGGGATAATCGGGAGCACTTTGAGGCTTACGGTGAAAACGAAAATGTCTTCAGGTAGATCCTGGAGAGAACATATCTGAGGAGCTGCTTTGTGACGTGTGAATTCCACTCATACAGTTATAGTCTTCTTCTCATAGAGTATTGCAGTATCCAGTTTGGAGAAATCGCTACTAGGAGACATTCGAGAGTATATGGACGGCTGTGGTGAAAAAGGAAATGTACTCAGAAAGAAACTGGAAAGAAGTTTTCTGTGAAACTGCTATGTGATAGATATGTCTATTCATCTCTCATAGAGAAAATTTTCTGTATATTATGCAGTTTTGAAACTGCGTCATGAACAGATTCACGAAGGGACATTGGGGAGCACATTCTGGCATACCATATAAAAGGAGATATCGGCAGAAAAAAACTGGAGAGAAGCATTTTTAGAAACTGCTTTGTGGTGTGTGCATTCCACTGAGGGAGTTATACCTCCTTCATCCTAAGGCAGTGTTTGAAGAAGTTTCTTCTATAAATGAAAAAGTGATATTTTGCAATGCGTTGAAATCTATCACGAAAAGTGAAATATTCTGAAATAAAACCCAGACACAACCATTCCAAAGTAATGCTCTCTAAAGCGTGCATTCATTTCAGAGAGTTAAAGTTTACACCACATTGCCCAGTTTAGAAGCTCTGTCTTCGAGGAATTTTGAGGTGTTATTAAAAGTCGCCCCTTGGCTTGTGGTGAGTAAGGAAACGACTTCCGATGAAAATTGGAAAGAGGCGTGTGGAACAGCTGCTTTGTGATGTGTGTATTTATCTCATAGAGTTACATCATTCTTTGGGTTGAGCAGTTTGAAATCACTGTTTCTGGGAAACCTGAGAGAGAACATTTGGGAACGCTCCTAAGAATATGGTAAAAAAGAAATACCCTCCAATAGAAACAAGAAGGAAACATTTTGTGAAACTGCTCCAGGTCATATCAAGTCAACTCGCACAGTTAAGCTTCTATTTTCATTGAGCAGTATCCTAACACTGTTTTACATGAGTCAGCTGATGGATAATCAGGAGCGCTTTGAGCCTAAATGTGAACATGGAAATATCTTCAGATAGATAGTCGAGAGGAGATGGATGAAGAAATGCTTTGTGATGTATGCATTTCCCACACATAGTTAACTTTTCTTCACATACGGG
Organism: Piliocolobus tephrosceles; assembly: GCF_002776525.5. NCBI lineage: Eukaryota > Metazoa > Chordata > Mammalia > Primates > Cercopithecidae > Piliocolobus > Piliocolobus tephrosceles. The sequence continues at coordinate 48,487,067 of NC_045441.1, forward strand.
TTTATGGAATCCCTTTGGGAGAAAGAGCTACCGTGGACATTCAGGAGTATATTTACTGTTATGGTGGAAAAGGAAATATCCTCAGACAAAAAATTGGAAAGAAACTTTCTGTGAAACTGCCTTGTGACCGATATGTCTATTCATCTCATATAGATAAAACTGTCTTTTTATTACACAGTTTTGAAACTGCATCATGCACAGATTCATGAATAGACATTGAGGAGCACATCCAGGCTGGTGGAGAAATAGGAGATATCTTCAGATAACAATTGGTGAAAAAGTTTCTGAGAAACTGCTTTGTGATGTCTGCATTCAACTCAGTGAATTATACCTCTTTTCTCACAAGGCAATGTTTGAACACTGTTCCTGTAAAAGTGAAAAAGAGACATTTTGCTGCGTATTGAAGACTATGGCGAAAATTGAACTATCCGGAAAGAAAACCCAGAAAAAAGCGTTCCAAGCAACGGCTCTCTGATGTATACTTTCATTTCAGAATGTTATAGCTGACACTAAGTTGTCCAGTTTGGAAACTGTCTTTGAGGAAATTGTGAAGGGATATTAAGTCACATTCTGAGGTTTGTGGTGAAAAAGGAACGTCTTCCAATGGAAACTGGAGAGAAACTATCGGAGCAACTACTTTGTTATGTATATATTCATCTCATAGAGTTAAATCGTTCTTTAGATTGAGCCGTTTTAAATCGCTGTTTCTGTGATACCTGGGAAAGGACATTTGGGAAGGCTCTCAATAATATGCTGGGAAAGAAATACCATCTGGGCTGGGCGTGGTGGCTGAAGCCTGCAATCTCAGCACATTGGGAGGCTGAAATGGGCAAATCACAAGGTCAGGAGATCGAAACCATCCTGGTTAATACAGTGAAACACCGTCAATACTAAGAAATACAAAAAACCACCCAAGCCAGGTGGTGGGAGCCTGGTGTCCAAGCTACTTGGGAGGCTGAGGCATGCGAAAGGTGTAATCCCTGGAGGCGGAGCTAACAGTGAGCTCAGATCCGGCCACTGAACTGTAGCCTGAGCAACAGAGCGAGACTTCATCCCCAAAAGAAAAAAAAGAAATACTATCCGATAAACACCAGAAGGAAACTGTCTGTGAAACTTCTCTAGGTCACTTGAATTCCACTCGCACAGTTAAGCTTCTGTTTTCATTGAGCAGTTTTCTAACAATGTCTTAGTTTAATCAGCTAGGGGATTTTCGGGAGCGATTTGAGGATTCTGGTGAATACGGAAATATCTTTAGATAGATCCTGGAGGAAGATTTCCGAGGTACGGCCTTGTTACATGTGCACTCTAGTCACAGAGATATACTTTTCTTCTCAAACAGGAATGAATGGGAAATCGCGTTTGGAGGAAAAGCGACAAGGGGACATTCGGGAGTATATGAAAGGCTATGGTGAAAAAAGAACTATCCTCAGACAAAAACTGGAAAGAAGCTTTCTGTGAAACTGCTTTGTGATAGATATGTCTATTCATTACACATGGATAAAACCTTCTTTCTATTAAGCAGTTTTGAAAGTCTGCCATGGACGGATTCCCGAAGGGACGTTCAGCAAGACATTCAGGCGTACGGTGAAAAGGGAGTTATCTTCAGATACAAACTGGAGAAAAGGTGTCTAAGAAAGTTCTTTGAGATGTGTGTATAACAATCAGGGATTTATACCTCTTTTCTCATAAGGCAGAGTTTGAAAACTGTTCCTGTAAAACTGAAAAAGTGACATTTTACAGTGCATTGAAGACTATGACGAAAGGTGAAATATCCTGAAATAAAACCGAGAAAGAAGGATTCCAAGGAACTGCGCTCTGACGTGTGCATTCATTTCAGAAAGTTTAAGTTTACACTATGTTGCCCCGTCTGGAAACTCTGTCTTTGAAGAATCTGTGAAAGGATATTAAGTGGCGCCCGGAGGCTTGTGGTGAGAAAGAAATGCCTTCCGATGAAAACTGGACAGAATCTTCGGGAGTAACCACTTTGTAATGTGTGTACGCATATATTAGAATTAAATCATTCTTTGGATTGAGCAGTTTGAACTCACTGTTTCTGTGGAACCTGAGAAAGGACATTTGGGAACGCTCTTAAGAATATGCTGTAAAATAAATACCCTTTGATAAAAAACAGAAGAAAACTTTCTGTGAAACTGCTCTTTGTCACGTGAAGTACACTTGTACAGTTAAGCTTCGGTTTTCATTGAGCAGTATTCTAACACTGTTTTTTTAGTGTGTGAAGTGATATGTTGGAGTGCTCTGAGGCTTTCGGTGAAAAAGGAGACATCTTCAGATACATACCAGAGCGAAGATTTCCAAGGAGTTGCTTTGTGACATGTGCATTACACTCACAGGGTTATTTTTCTTTTCTCCTAGAAGATTGGGGAATCCCGTTTGGAGAAAAAGGTACAAGGTGACATTCGGGAATATATGGACTGACATGGTGAAAAAGGAAATATCATCAGCCAAAAACGGGAAAGAAGCTTTCTGTGAAAATGCATTGTGCTAGATATGTCTATTCACCTCCCATAGTTAAAACTTTTTTCTATTGAGCAGTTTTGATACTGCTTAATGGATGGAAACGTGAAGTGACGTTAGGGAAACATTCAGGCCTGTGGTGATATAGGAGATATCTTCACATAAAAACTGGAGGGCAACTTTGTGAGAAACTGCTTGGTGATGTGTGCATTCCACTCAGGGAATTATAAATCTTTTCTCATTAGGCACTTTCTGAACACTGTTCCCAGAAAACTGAAAAGTGTTAATATGGAGCGAATTAAAGACTTTTGCGAAATGTGAAATAACCTGAATTAAAATCAGGAAAGGAGCACTCTAAGAAACTCCTCTCTGACGTGTGCATTCATTTCACAGAGTTAAGGGTAACACTACAGTGCCCAGTTTGGAAGCTCTGTCTTTGAGGAATTTGTGAAGGTATATTAACTGTTTCCCCTGGACATGTGGTGAGAAAGGAAACGTCTTCCGATGAAAACTGCAGAGAAGTTTTGAGAGCAACTGCTTTGTGATGTGTGTAATCGTCTCATAGAGTTACATCGTTCCTTGGATTGAGCAGTTTGCAATTCTGTTTCTGTGGAACCTGAGCAGAGAATTTTGGGAATGCTCTCAAGAATATGTGAAAAGGAAATATTTTCCAATAAAAAAGAGGAGGAAACACTCGGTGATACAGCGCTAGGACACGTGAATACAATGATCACAATTAAGCTTTTGTTTTCATTGAGCAGTGTTCTAACACTCTTTTACGTTAGTCAACTAAGGGATACTCAGGAGCACTTTGAGGCTTACAGTGAAAACGAAAACATTTTCAGAAAGGTACTGGAGAGAATATGTCTGAGGAGATGTTTTGTGACGTGTGAATTTCACTCATAGAGTTATAGTTTTCTTCTCATAGAGTAATGGAGAATCCCGTTTGGAGAAAACGCTACCAGGGGACATTCGACCGTATATGGACGGCTATGGTGAAAAAGAAAATATACTCAGAAAAATACTGGAAAGAAGCTTTCTTTGACACTGCTATCTGATAGATATGTCTATTCATCTCACATAGAGAAATTTTATTTTATATTACACACTTTTGAAACTGCGTCATGGACAGATTTGTGAAGGGACATTTGGGAGCACATTCAGTTGTACGGTGTAAAAGGAGATATTGTCAGACAAAAACTGAGATAAACTTTCTGAGAAACTGCTTTGTGGTGTGTGCATTCCACTGAGGGAGTTGTACCTCTTTCATCATAAGGCAGTGTTTGAACAAGGTTCTTCTGGAAGTGAAAAAGTGATATTTTGCGACGTGTTGAAAACTATCACGAAAAGTGAAATATCCTGAAATGAAACCCAGAAAGAAACATTCCAAGACAATGTTCTCTAACGTATGCATTCATTTCAGAGAGTTTAAGCTTACACTACATTGCCCAGTTTGGAAGCTCTGTCTTTGACGAAGCTTTGATGTGTTATTAAGAGGTGCCCCTGGGCTTGTGGTGAGTTTGGAAATGACTTCTGATAAAAACTGGAGAGAAGCTTGTGGACCAACTGCTTTGTGATGTGTGTATTTATCTAGTAGAGTTACATCATTCCTGGGATTGAGCAGTTTGAAATCACTGTTTCTGTGGAAACTGAGAAAGAACATTTGGGAACACCCTCAGGAATATGCCGTAAAAGAAATATCCTCCGACAGAAGCCAGAAGGAAACCTTCTGTGAAACCGCTCCAGGTCATATCAAGTCCACTCGCACAGTTAAGCTTCCATTTTCATTGAGCAGTATGCTAACACTGTTTTTCCTGAGTCAGCTAAGGGATAATCGGGAGCGCTTTGAGGCTAAGGGTGAAAACGGAAATATCTTCAGATAGATACTCGAGACGAGATTGCTGAAGAAATGCTTTGTGACGCATGCATTTCCCACACAGAGTTATACCTCTCTTCTCATAGGGTTTTATGGAATCCCGCTGTCAGTAATAGCTACTGGGGACCCTCAAGAGTATGTTTACTGCTATAGTGGAAAAGGTAATATCCTCAGACAAAAACTGGAAAGAAACATTCTGTGAAACTGCTTTGTGACAGATATGTCTATGCATGTCGTATAGATGAACTGTTTTTCTATTACAAAATTTTGAACCTGCATCATGGACGGATTCATGAATGGACATTCTGGAGCACATAGAAGGTGCTGGAGAAATAGGAAATATCCTCAGATAACAATTGCAGAAAAACTTCCAGAGAAACTGCTTTGTGATGTCTGCTTTCCACTCAGGGAGATATACCTCTTTTCTCACAAGGCAGTGTTTGAACACTGTTTCTGTAAAAATGCAAAAGGCATACTTTGCAGCATATTGAAGACTCTGGCAAATATTGAAATATACAGAAATAAAATGCAGAAAAAAGCGTTCCAGGAAACTGCTCTCTCAGGTGTACATTCATTTCAGAGTGTCAAGTTTACACTAAGTCACCCAGTTTGGAAACTCTGTCTTTGAGGAACTTGTGAAGGGATATTAAGTGACACCCAGAGGCTTGTGGTGAGAAAGGAAACGTTTTCCAATGAAAATTGGAGAGAAGCTATTGGAGCAACTGCTTTGTGATGTGTGTATTCATCTCATAGAGTTCAATCGTTCTTTGGATTGAGCAGTTTTAAATTTCTGTTTCTGTGAAATCTCAGAAAGGATATTTGGGAACACTCTTAGTAATATGCTGAAAAAGAAATACCATCTGATAAACGACAGTGGGAAACTGTCTGTGAAACTTCTCTAAGTTGCTTGAATCCACTCGTACAGTTAAGCATCTGTTTTCATTGAGCAATATTCTAACAATGTTTTAGGTTAATCAGCTAATGGATACTCGGGAGCGATTTGAGGTTTCTGTTGAAAACGGAAATATCTTTAGAGAGATACTGGAGGAAGATTTCCGAGGAGCGGCCTTGTGATGTGTGTATTCTACTCACAGAGATATGCTTTTCTTCTCATAAAGGAATGGGAAACCTCATTTGGAGAAAACGCGACCAGGGGACCTTCCGGAATATATGAAAGGCTATGGTGAAAAAGGAACTATCCTGAGATAAAAATTGGAAAGATGCTCTCTGTGAAACTGCTTTGTGATAGATATGTCTATTCTTTTCATATGGATAAAACTTTCTTTCTATTACGCAGTTTTGAGACTGCATCATGGACAAATTCGAGAAGCGATGTTGCGCAGGACATTTGGCATACGGTGAAAAGGGTGTTATCTTCAGATACAAAGTGGAGAGAAGCTGTCTGAGAAAGTGCTTTGAGATGTGCATTCCACTCAGGGATTTATACCTCCTTTCTCGTAAGGCAGTGTTTGAACACTGTTCCTGCAAAACTGAAAAAGTGCCATTTTGCAGCACATTGAAGACTATGGCGAAAAGTGAAATATCCTGAAATAATACCCAGAAAGAAGGATTCCAGGAAACTGTGCTCTGACGTGTGCACTCATTTCAGAGAGTTGCAATTTAAACTTCGTTGCCCCGTTTCGAGACTCTGTCTTTGAAGAATCTGTGACAAGATATTAAGTGGCGTCTGGAGGCTTCTGGTGAGAAAGGAAACACTTTCCGATGAAAACTGGACAGAACCTTTTGGAGTAACTGCTTTGTAAAGTGTGTACACAACCCATAGAATTAAATAATTCTTTGGATTTAGCAGTTTGAACTCACTGTTTCTGTGGAACGTGAGAAAGACCATTTGGGAATGCACCTTAGAATATGCTGAAAAAGAAATACCCTCGGTTAAAAAACTAAAGAAAACTTTCTGTGAAACTCCTCTTTGTCACGTGAAGTCCACTCACACAGTTAAGCCTCGGTTTTCATTGAGCAGTATTCTAACACTGTTTTTGCTTAGTCTGTGAAGTGATATGCTGGAGTGCTGTGAGGCTTTAGGTGAAAAAGGAAACATCTTCAGATACATACCGGAGAGAAGATTTCCAAGGAACTCTTTTGTGATATGTGCATTCCACTCACAGGGTTATACTTTTTTTCTCCTAGAAGACTGGGGATTCCCGTTTGGAGAAAGAGCTACAAGGGGACATTCGGGGATACAGGGACTGCTATGGTGAAAAAGGAAATGTCATTAGACAAAAACTGGAAAGAAGCTTTCTGAAACTGCGTTGTGGTATATATGTATATTCACCTCCCATAGATAAAACTTTTTTCTCTTATGCAGTTTGGAAACTACATAATGGAAGGAAACGCGAAGGGACATTAGAAAGCACATTCAGGCCTGTGGCGACATAGGAGATATCTTCACATAAAAACTGCAGAGAAGCTTTCTGAGAAACTGCTTTGTGATGTGTGCATTCCACTCAGGGAACTTTACCTCTTTCTCATAAGGCACTTTTTGAACAATGTTCCTGTAAAACTGAAAAAGGGATATTTTACAGCAAATTGAAGAATTTGGTGAAATGTAAAATATCCTGAATTAAAACCAGGAAGGAAGCACTGTAAGAAACTCCTCTCTGATGTGTGTATTCGTTCCAGAGAGTTAAAGGTTACACTACGTTGCCCAGTTCAGAAGCTCTGTCTTTGAGAAATTTGGAAAAGGATATTAAGTTGTTCCCCTGGGCTGGTGTTGAAAAAGGAAACGTCTTCTGATGAAAACTGCAGAGAATCTTTCAGAGCAACTGCATTGTGATGTGTGTAATAAACTCATAGAGTTAAATCATTCTTTGGATTGAGCATTTTGATATTTCTGTTTCTGTGGAACCTCAGCAAGGACATTTGGGAACACTCTCAAGTATATGTGAAAAAAAATTTCTCTCAAATAAAAAAGAGAAGTTATATTGCTCTAGGTCACTTGAATTCCACTCACAACGTTCAGCTTTTGTTTTCATAGAGTAATATTCTAACACTCTTTTAGGTGAGTCAGCTAAGTGATACTCAGGAGCGCTTTCAGGCTTACGGTGAAAACGAAAATATCTTCAGACCGATACTGGGGAAAATATATCTGAGGAGATGCTTTGTGATGTGTGAATTCCACTCATAGAGTTATAGTTTTCTTCTCAGAGTGTATTGCGGAATCCCTGTTGGAGAAAATGCTACCAGGGAACATTCGATAGTATATGGATGGCTATGGTGAAAAAGGAATAATACTCAGAAAAAAACTGGAAGGAAGCTTTCTGTGAATCTGCTATGTGATAGACAGGTGTATTCCTCTCACATAGAGAAAATTTTCTTTATATTCCCTAGTTTTGAAACTGCATCATGGACAGACTCGTGAAGTGACATTTGGGACATACCTCTTTTCTCACAAGGCAATTTTTGAACACTGTTCCTGTAAAAGTGAAAAAGAGATGTTTTGCATCATATTGAAGACTATGTCAAAAATTGAACTATCCGGAGAAGAAACCTGGAAAAAAGCATTCCAAGAAACGGCTCTCTGACTTGTACATTCATTTCAGAGTGTTAAAGCTTACCCTAAGTCACCCAGTTTGGAAACTCTGTCTTTGAGGAAATTGTGAAGGGATATTAAGTGACACCCAGAGACTTGTGGTGAGAAAGTAAATGCCATCCAATGAAAACTGGACAGAATTTTTCGGAATAACTGTTTTGAAATCTGTGCATGCATCTCATAGAATTAAATCACTCTTTTGATTGAGCAGTTTGAACTCACTGTTTCTGTGGAAACTGAGAAAGACATTTGGGAACGCTGTTAAGAATATGCTGAAAAAGAAATACCCTCCGATAAAAAACAGAAGAAAACTTTCTGTGAAAGTGCTCTTTGCCACATGAAGTCCACTCGCACAGTTAAGCTTCGGTTTTCATTGAGCAGTATTCTAACACTGTTTTTGTTTTGTCTGTGAAGTGATATGCTGGAGCACTCTGTTTTCAGAGCAACTGCTTTGTGATGTGTGTAATCATCACATAGAGTTAAATCATTCTTTGGATTGAGCATTTTGATATCTCTGCTTCTGTGGGACCTGAGCAAGGGCATTTGGGAACACTCTCAAAAATATGTGAAATAGAAACACCCTCCAATAAAAAAGAGAAGGAAACACTGTGATACTGCTCTAAATCACGTGAATTCCACTCGCACAGTTAAGCTTCTGTTTCATTCAGCAGTATTCTAACACTCTATAGGTGAGTCAGCTAAGGAATACTCGGGAGCGCTTTGAGGCTTATGGTGAAAACGAAAATATCTTCAGACAGACACTGGAGAGAAGATATCTGAAGACCTGCTTTGTGACATGTGAATTCCACTCATAGATTTACAGTGTACTTCTCATAGAGCATTGCGGAATCCTGTTCAGAGAAAACGCTACAGGGAACATCCGTTAGTATATGGACAGCTATGGTGAAAAAGGAAATATACTCAGAAAAAACAGGAAAGAAGTTTTCTGTGAAACTGCTGTGTGATAGATATGTCTATTCATCTCAAATAGAGATAATTTTCTGTATATTACACAGTTTTGAAACTGCATCATGAAGAGATTCGCGAAGGGACATTTGGGAGCACATTCTGGTGTACGGTGCAAAAGGAGATATCGTCAGACAAAAACTGGAGAGAAGATTTCTGAGAAACCGCTTTGTGGAGTGTGCATTCCACTGAGGAAGTTATACCTCTTTCATCATAACGCAGTGTTTGAACAAGGTTGTTCTGAAAGTGAAAAAGTGATACTTTGCAACACTATGAAAACTATCGCGAAAACTGAAATATCCTGAAACGACACCCAGAAAGAAGCATTCCAATAAAATGCTCTCTAATGTGGGCATTCATTTTGCAGAGTTAAAGGTTACACTACATGGCCCAGTTTGGAAGCTCTGTTTTTGAGCTATCTTTGAGGTGTTATTAAGAGGCGCCCCTGGGCTTGTGGTGATAAAAGGAATGACTTCCGATGAAAACTGGAGAGAAGGTTTCGGAGCAACTGCTTTGTGATATGTATATTCATCTCGTAACGTTACATCATTCTTTGGATTGAGTAGATTGAAATCCATGTTTCTGTGGAACCTGAGAAAGAACATTTGGGAATGCTCCTAAGAATATGTTGAAAAAAATATCCTCCGATAGAAACCAGAAGTAAACATTCTGTGGAAGCGCTCCAGGTCATATCAAGTCCACTCGCACAGTTAACCTTTTGTTTTCATTGAGCATTCTGCTAACATTGTTTTACGTGGGTCAGATAAGTGATAATCGGGAGCCCTTTGAGGCTAACGGTGAAAAGGGAAATATCTTCAGATAGATACTCGAGAGGAGATTGATGAAGAAATGCTTTGTGACGAATGCATTTCCCACGCAGAGTTAAACTTTTCTTCTCATAGGGGTTTATGGAATGCCGTGGGAGAAATAGCTTCTGGGGACATTCAGGAGTATATTTACAGCTATGGTGGGAAAGGAAATATTCTCCCACAATAACTAGAAAGAAACTTTCTGTGAAACTGTTTTGTGACAGATATGTCTATTCATCTCACATAGAAGAAAGTGCCTTTCTATTGTGCAGTTTTGAAACTGCATCATGGATGTATTCACGAAGGGACATTCGGGAGCACATACAGGCTGATGGGAAAATAGTAGATATCTTCAAAAACAAATTGCAGGGAAACTTTCTGAGGAACTGCTTTGAGATGTCTCCATTCCACTCAGGGAGTTATACCTCTTTTCTCAAAAGGCAGTGTTTGAACACTGTTCCTGTAAAAGTGAAAAAGAGGTATTTTGCAGCGTATTGAAGACTCTGGCGAAAATTGAAATATCTGGAAATGAAACCAAGAAAAAAGCGTTCCAGGGAACTGTTCTCTGACGTGTACATTCACTTCAATGTGTTAAAGCTTACCCTAAGTCTCCCTGTTTGGAAAATCGGTTTTTCAGGAAATTGTGAAGGTATATTAAGTGACACTTGGAGGATTGTGGTGAGAAAGGAAACGTCTTCCAATGAAAACTGGAGAGAAACTTTCAGAGCAACTGCTTTGTGATGTGTGTATTCATCTCACAGAGTGAAATCGTTCTTTGGATTGAGCAGTTTTAAATCGCTGTTGCTCTGTACATTTGGGAATGCTCTAAATAATATGCTTAAAAAGGAAATACCATCCGATAAATGCCAGAAGGAAACTTTCTGTGAAACTTCTCTAGGTCGTCTGTTTTCCACTCACATATTTAAGCTTGCGTTTTCATTGAGCAGTATTCTAACAATGTTTTAGGTTAATCAGCTAAGGGATACGCGAGAGTGATTTGAGGCTTCTGGTGAAAACGAAAATATCTTTAGATAGATACTGGAGGTAGATTTTTGAGGAGCGTCCTTGTGACGTGTGCATTCTACTCTTGGAGATATACTTATCTTCTCATAGAGGAATGGGAAATCCCGTTTGGAGAAAAAGCGAGCAGGGGACATTCGGGAGTACATGAAAGGCAATGGTGAAAAAGGAACTATCCTCAGACAAATACTGGAAAGAAGCTTTCTGTAAAACAACTTTGTGATAGATATGTCTATTCATTTCACGTGGATAAAACTTTCTTTCTGTTATGCAATTTTGAAATTGCATGGCCGGGCGCGGTGGCTCAAGCCTCTAATCCCAGCACTTTGGGAGGCCGAGGTGGGCAGATCACGAGGTCCGGAGATCGAGACCATCTTGGCTAACATGGTGAAACCCCGTCTCTACTAAAAATGCAAAATATTAGCCGGGCATGGTGGCGGGCACCTGTAGTCCCAGCTACTCAGATGCTGAGGCGGAAGAATGGCATGAACTTGGGAGGCGGAGCTTTGAGTGAGCCGAGATCGCACCACTGCACTCCAGCCTGGGTGACACAGCCAGTCTCCATCTCAAAAAAAAAAAAAAAGAAAAAAAAAGAAATTGTGTCATGGACAGATTTGTGAAGGGTCGTTCAGAAGGACATTCAGGCATACGGTGAAAAGGGAGTAATCTTTGGATAAAAACTGGAGCGCAGCTGTCTGAGAAAGTGCTTTGAGATGTGTGCATTCCACTCATGGATTTATACCTGTTTTCTCATAAGGCAGTGTTTGAACACTGTTTCTGTAAAACTGAAAAACTGTCATTTTGCATCGCATTGAAGACTATGGCGAAAAGTGAAATATCCTGAAATAAAACCCAGAAATAAGGATTCCAAGAAATTGCACTCTGACGTGTGCATTCATTTCAGAGAGTTAAAGTTTAAACTTCATTGCCCCGTTTGGAAACTCTGTCTTTGAAGAATCTGTGAAGGGATATTTAGTGGCGCCTGGACTCTTGTGGTGAGAAAGGACATGCCTTCTGAAGAGAACTGGACAGAATCTTTCAGAGTAACAGCTTTTTAATGTGTGCATGCATCTCATAGAATTAAATCCTTCTTTAAATTGAGCAGTTTGAAATCTCTGTCTTTCAGGAATTTTTGAAGGGATATTAAGTGGATACCCTGGGATTGTAGTGAGAAAGGAAACACCTTCCGATGAAAATTGCAGAGAAGTTTTCAGAGCAACTGTTTTGTGAGGTGCATAATCACCTCTTAGTTTTAAATCATGTTCGGATTGAGCAGTTTGATACCTCTGTTTCTGTGGAACCTGAGCAAGGACATTTGGGAATGCTCTCAAGAATATGTGAAAAAGAAACACCCTCCAATAAAAGAGAAGGAAACACTCTCTGATACTGCTCAAGGTCACGTGAATTTCACTCGCACAGTTAAGCTTCTGTTTTCATTGAGCAGTATTCCAATACTCTTTTAGGTGAGTCAGCGAAGGGATACATGGGAGCACTTTGAGGCTTACGGTGAAAACAAAAATATCTTCAGACAGACACTGTAGAGAAGATATCTGAGGAGCTGCTTTGTGACCCGTGAATTCTACTCATAGAATTATACTTTTCTTCTCATTGAGTATTGTGGAATAGCGTTTGGAGAAAATGCTGCAGGGGACATTTGAGAGTGTATGGATGGCTATGGTGTAAAAGGAAATATACTCAGAAAAAAACTGGAAAGAAGCTTTCTGTGAAACTGCTATGTGATAGATATGTGTATTCATCTGACATAGAGAAAATTTTCTGTATATTACGCAGTTTTGAAACTGTGTCATGGACAGATTTGTGAAGGGATATTTGGGAGCACATTCAGGCGTACGGCATAAAAGGAGATATCGTCAGATAAAAGTTGGAGAGAAGCTTTCTGAGAGACTGCCTTGTGGTGTGTGCATTCCACTGAGGGAGGTATACCTCTTTTATCATAAGGCAATGTTTGAACAAGGTTGTTCTGAAAGTGAAAAAGTGATACTTTGCAACGCGATGAAAACTATCGCGAAAAGTGAAATATCCTGAAATGAAACCCAGAAAGAAGCATTCCAATAAAATGCTCTCTAATGTGTGCATTCATTTCACAGAGTTAAAGGTTACACTACATGGCCCAGGTTGGAAGCTCTGGTTTTGACGAATATTTGAGGTGTTATTAAGAGGCACCACTGAGCATGTGGTGAGTAAGGAAACGATTTCTGATGAAAACTGTAGCGAAGCCTTCAGAGCAGCTGCTTTGTGATGTGTGTATTCATCTCGTAGCGTTACATCATTTTTTTGGATTGAGCAGTTTTGAAATCACTGTTTCTGTGGAAACTGAGAAAGAACATTTGGGAATGCTCCTAAGAATATGGTGAAAAAGGAATATCGTCCTATAAAAATCAGAAGGGAACATTCTGTGAATCCGCTCCAGAGCGTATCAAGTCCACTCGCACAGTTATGCTCCAGATTATATTGAGCAGTATACTAACACTGTTTTACGTGAGTCAGCTGAGGGATAATTGGGAGCGCTTTGAGGCTAGCAGTGAAAACGGAAATATGTTCAGAGATACTCGAGAAGAGATTGATGAGGAAATGCTTTGTGACATATGCATATTCCACACAGAGTTAAAACTTTCTTCTCATAGGGGTTTATGCAATTTCACTGGGAGTAATAGCTACGGGTACATTCAAGAGTATATTTACTGCTATGGTGGAAAAGGAAATATTGTCAGACAAAAACTGGAAACAAACTTTCTGTGAAACTGCTTTGTGACAGATATGTCTATTCATCTCACATAGATGAAACTGTCTTTCTATTATGCAGTCTCAAAACTGCATCATGGACGGATTCTTGAAGGGACATTCGGGAGCACATACAGGCTGGTGGGGAAGTGGGAGATATGTTCAGATAACAATTGGAGAGAAAGTTCCTGAGAAACTGCTTTGTGCCGTCTGCATTCCACACAGGGAGTTATACCTCTTTTCTCACAAGGCAGTATTTGAACACGGTTCCTGTCAAAGTGAAAACAGATATTTTGCAGTGTATTGAAGACTACGGCGACAATTGAAATATCGGGAAATAAAACCCAGAAAAAAGCGTTTCAAGAAACTGCTCTCTGACGTGTACATTCATTTCAGAGTGCTAAAGCTTGTGCTAAGTCGCCCAGCTTGGAAAATCTGTCTTTGAGGAAATTGTGAAGGGATATTAAGTGACACCCAGAGGCTTGTGGTCAGAAAGGAAACATCTTCTGATGAAAACTGGGGAGAAACCTTCGGAGCAACTGCTTAGTGATGAGTGTATTCACTTCAAAGACTTAAATCATTCTTTGCATTGAGCACTTTTGAATTGCTTTTAATGTAATACCGGAGAAAGGACATTTGAGAGCGCTCTTAATAATATGGTGAAAAAGGAATACCATCCAAAAAGCGACAGAAGGAAACTGTCTGTGAAACTTCCCTAGTTCGCTTCAATTCCACTTGCACAGTTAGCTTCTGTTTTCATTGAGCAGTATTCTAACAATGTTTTAGTTTAATCAGCTAAGGCATACTCGGGAGCGATTTGAGGCTTCCGGTGAAAACGGAAATATCTTCAGATAGATACTCAAGTGGAGATGTATGAAGAAATGCTTTGTGATGTATGCATTTCCCACACAGAGTTAAACTTTTCATCTCATAGGGGTTTATGAAATCTCATTGAAAGAAATAGCTACCGGAGACATTCAGGAGTATATTTATTGCTATGGTGGAAAAGGAAATATCCTCAGACATAAACTGGAAAGAAACTTTCTGTGAAACTGCTTTGTGACAGATATGTCTACTCAACTCACATAGATGAAGCTGCCTTTCTATTATGCAGTTTTGAAACTGCATCATGCACGGATTCGCGAAGGGACATACGGGAGCACATACAGGCTTGTGGGGAAATAGGAGACATCTTCAGATAAAAATTAGAGAGAAAGTTTCTGAGAAACTGCTTTGTGATGTCTGCATTCCACTCAGGGAGTTATACCTCTTTTCTCACAGGCAGTGTTTGAACACTGTTCCTGTAAAAGTGAAAAAGAGATACTTTGCAGTGTATTGAAGACTGTGGCGAAAATTGAAATATCTGGAAATAAAACCCAGAAAAAAGCATTCCAAGAAACTGCTCTCTGATGTGTACCTTCACTTTAGAGTGTTAAACTTAAGCTAAATTGCCTGGTTTGGAAACTCTGTCTTTGAGGAAATTGTGAAGGGATATTAAGTGACACCTGGAGACTTGTGCTGAGAAATGAAACATCTTCCGATGAAAACTGGAAAGAAGCTTCAGGAGCAACTGCTTTGTGACGTGTGTATTCATCTCATAGAGTTAAATCGTTCTTTGGATTGAGCAGTTTTAAATCGCTGTTTCTGTGATACCTGAGAAAGGACATTTGGGAACGCTCTGAATAATATGCTGTAAAAGAAATACCATTCGGGCCGGGTGCAGTGGCTCAAGCCTATACTCCCAGCACTTTCAGAGGCCAAAATGGGCGGATCACAAGGTCAGGAGATCGAAACCATCCTGGTTAATATGGTGAAACCCCGTCTCTAGGAAAAAATACATAAAACCACCCAAGCGAGGTGGCAGGTGCCTGTTGTCCAAGCTACTCGGGAGGCTGAGGCAGGAGAATGGCAGAAACCCGGGAGGCGGAGCTTACAATGAGCTGAGATCCAGCCACTGAACTGCAGCCTGGGCAACAGAGATAGACTCCATCTCAAAAAAAAAAAAAAAAAGAAAGAAAGTAATACCATCTGATAAACGCCAGAAGGAAACTGTCTGCGTAAGTTCTCTAGGTCACTTGAATTCCACTCAAAGAGTTAAGCTTCTGTTTTCATGGAGCAGTGTTCTAACAATGTTTTAGTTTCCTAGCTAGTGCATACTTGGGAGCGATTTTAGGCTTCTGTTGAAAACGGAAATATCTTTAGATAGATACTGGAGGAAGATTTACGAGGAGCCGCCTTGTGACGTGTGCATTCTACTCACAGAGATATACTTTTTTTGTCATAGGGGAATGGGAAATCCCACTTGGAGAAAAATCGATCAGGGTATATTCGGGTGTATATGAAAGGCTATGGTGAAAAAGGAACTATCCTTAGACAAAAAATGGAACGAAGTTTTCTGTGAAACTGCTTTGTGATAGATATGTCTATTCATTTCACATGGATAAAACTTTCTTTCCATTACGCAGTTTTGAAAGTGTGCCATGGATGGATTTGCAAAGGGACGTTCTGCAGGACATTCATGCGTATGGGGAAAAGGGAGTTATCTTCAGGTACAAACTGGAGAAAAGCTGTCTCAGAAAGTGCTTTGACATGTGTGCATTCCACTCAGGGATTTATACCTCTTTTCTCATAAAACAGTGTTTGAACATTGTTGCTGTAAACTGAAAAAATGACATTTTGCAGCCCAATGAAGACTATGGTGAAAAGTGAAATATCCTGAAACAAAAACCAGAAAGAAGGAATCCAAGAAACTATGCTCTGACATGTGTATTCATTTCAGAGAGTTAAAGTTTGCACTACGTTGCCCCGTTTGGAAACTCTGCCTTTGAGGAATCTGTGAAAGGATATTAAGTGTCGCCCAGAGTCTTGTGGTGAGAAGTGAAATGCCTTACGATGAAAACTGGACAGAATTTTTCAGAGAAACGGCTTTGTAATGTGTATATGCATTTCAAAGAATTAAATCATACTTTGGATTGAGCAGTTTGAACTCACTATTTCTGTGGAACTTGAGAAAGGACATTTGGGAACACTCTTAACAACATGCTGAAAAGAAATACCCTGCGATAAAAAACAGAAGAAAACTTTCTGTTAAAGTGCTCTTTGTCACATGAAGTCCTCTCACAGAGTTAAGCTTCGGTTTTCATTGGGCAGTGTGCTAAAACTGTTTTTGTTTAATCTGTGAAGTGATATGCTGGAACGCTCTGAGGCCTTCAGTGAAAAAGGAAACATCTTCAGATACATAGCAAAGAGAAGTTTTCCGAGGAGTTGCTTTGTGACATGTGCATTCCACTAACAGGGTTATACCTCTTTTCTCCTAGAAGATTGGGGAATCTCATTTGGAGAAAAAGCTACAAGGGGACATTCGAGAACATACACACTGCTATGGTGTAAAAGTAAATATCATTAGACAAAAACTGAAAAGAAGCTTTCTGTGAAACTGCGTTGTGGTAGATATATCTACTCACCTCTCATAGATAAAACTTTTTTCTATTGTGCAGTTTTGAAACTCCGTAATGGACGGAAAATTTAAGGGACATTAGGGAGCACATTCTGACCTGTGGGGAAATAGGAGATATCGTCACATAAAAACTGGAGAGAAGACTTCTGAGAATCTGCTTTGTGATGTGGGCATTCCACAAAAGGAATTATACCTCTTTTCTCATGAGGCAGTTTTTGAACACTATTCCTGGAAAACTGAAAAAGGGATATTTGGCAGCGAATTGAAGACTTTGGCGAAATGTGAAATATCCTGACTTAAAAACAGGAAAGGAACGTTCTAAGAAACTCATCTCTCACGTGTGCATTCACTTCAGAGAGGTAAAGCTTACACTACGTTACCAGTTTGGAAGCTGTGTCCTTGAGGAATTTGAGGAGGAATATTAAGTGGTTCCCCTTGGCTTGTGGTGAGAAAGGAAACATCTTCCGAAGAAAGCTGCAGAGAAGATTTCAGAGCAACTGTTTTGTGATGTGTGCAATCATCTCTTAGAGTTAAATCATTCTTTGGATCGACCATTTTGATATCTCTGTTTCTGTGGAACCTGAGCAAAGACATTTGGGAACGCACTGAAGAAGATGTGAAAAAGAAAAACCCTCCAATAAAAAAGAGAAGGAGACATTCTGTGATACTGCTCTAAGTCACGTGAATTCCGCTATCACAGTTAAGCTTCTGTTTTCGTTGAGCAGTGTTCTAATACTCTTTTAGGTGAGTCAGCTAAGGGATACTCGGGAGCACTTTGATGTTTATGGTGAAAACGAAAACATCTTCAGAAAGATATCGGAGAGAAGATATCTGAGAAGCTGCTTTGTGACGTGTGAATTCCACTCATAGAGTTATAGTTTTCTTCTTATCGTGTATAGCGGAATCCCATTTAGAGAAAACGCTACCAGGGGACATTCAAGAGTATAATGAAGGCTATGACGAAAAAGGAAATATACTCAGAATAAAACTGGAAAGAAGCTTTCTGTGAAACTGCTATGTCACAGATATGTCTATTCATCTCACATGGACAAAATTTTCTTTATATTACGCAGTTTTGAAACTGCGTGATTGACAGATTTGCAAAGGGACATTTCAGAGCCCATTCAGGCATACGATGTAAAAGGAGATATCATCAGATAAAAACTGGAGAGAAGCTTTCTAATAAACTGCTTTGTGGTGTGTGCATTCCACTGAGGGAGTTATACCTCTTTCATCATAAGGCAGTGTTTTTTTTTTTTTTTCTTAAATTTATTTACTTATTTATTTTTTATTACACTTTAAGTTCTAGGGTACATGTGCATAACGTGCAGGTTTGTTACATATGTGTACATGTGCCATGTTGGTGTGCTGCACGCATCAACTCGTCAGCACCCATCAATTCATCATTTCTATCAGGTATAACTCCCCAATGCAATCCCTCCCCCCCCCCCCCTCCCCCCCCCAGGCCCCCCCGGCCGATGTTCCCCTTCCCGAGTCCAAGTGAGCTCATTGTTCAGTTCCCACCTATGAGTGAGAACATGCGGTGTTTGGTTTTCTCTTCTTGTGATAGTTTGCTAAGAATGATGGTTTCCAGCTGCATCCATGTCCCTACAAAGGACGCAAACTCATCCTTTTTTATGGCTGCATAGTATTCCATGGTGTATATGTGCCACATTTTCTTAATCCAGTCTGTCACTGATGGACATTTGGGTTGATTCCAAGTCTTTGCTATTGTGAATAGTGCCGCAATAAACATACGTGTGCATGTGTCTTTGTAGTAGCATAATTTATAAACAACAGGTGTTGGAGAGGATGTGGAGAAATAGGAACACTTTTACACTGTTGGTGGGATTGTAAACTAGTTCAACCATTATGTAAAACAGTATGGCAATTCCTCAAGGATCTAGAACTAGATGTACCATATGACCCAGCCATCCCACTACTGGGTATATACCGAAAGGATTATAAGGCAGGGTTTTAACAAGGTTAGTCTGAAAGTGATATTGTCCAACGCATTGAAAAGTATTGCGAAAAGTGAAATATCCTGAAATAAAACCCAGAAAGAAGCATTCCAAGACAATGCTCTCTAGCGTGTGCATTCATTTCAGAGCATTAAAACTTACACTACAGTGCCCAGTTTGGAAGCTCTATCTTTGAGGAATCTTTGAGGTGTCATTAAGAGGCGCCCGTGGGCTCATGGTTAGTAAGGAAATGACTTCCAATGAAAACTGGAGAGAAGCTTTTGGAGCCTCTGCTTTGAGATGTGTATATTCATCTCATAGCGTTCCATCATTTTTTGGATTGAGCAGTTTGAAATCAATGTTTCTGTGGAACCTGAGAAAGAAAATTTGGGAACGCTCTTAAGAACATGCTGAAAAAGAAATATCCTCTGATAAAAACCAGAAGGACACATTCTGTAAAACTGCTCCAGGTCATATCAATTCCACTCGCATAGTTAAGTTTCCATTTTCTATGAGCAGTATCCTAACACTGTTTTACATGAGTCTGCTAAGGGATAATCGGGAGCACTTTGAGGTTAACGGTGAAAACGGAAATATCTTCAGATATATACTCCAGAGGATATTGATGTAGAAATGCTTTGTGACGTGTGCATTTCAGACACAGAGTTGAACTTTTCTTCTCATAGGGGTTTATGGAATCCCATTGAGAGAAATAGCTACCAGGGACATTTTGGAATATATTTACTGCAATGGTGGAAAAGGAAATATCCTCAGACAAAAACTAGAAACTTTCTGTGTAACTGCTTTGTGAGAGATATGTCTTTTCATCTCAGATAGATGAAACTGTCTTTCTATTACGCAGTTTTAAAACTGCATCATGGATGGATTCATGAAGGGACATTCAAGAGCACATACAGCCTGATGTGGAAATAGGATTTATCTTCAGAAAACAATTGGAGAGAAACTTTCTGAGAAACTGCTTTTTGATGTCTGCATTCCACTCAGGGAGTTATACCTCTTTTCTCAAAAGTCAGTGTTTGAACACTGTTTCTGTAAAACTGAAAAAGAGATATTTTGCAGCGTATTGAAGACTCTGGCGAAAATTGAAATATCTGGAAATGAAACCCAGAAAAAAGCCTTCCAAGAAACTGCTTTCTGACGTGTACATTCATTTTAGAGTGTTACAGCTTACCATAAATCACCCAGTTTGGACAATCGGTTTGTGAGGAAATTGTGAAGGGATATTTAGTGACACCCAGAGGATTGTGGTGAGAAAGGAAATGTCTTCTGTTGAAAACTGGAGAGAAACTTTCGGAGCAACTGCTTTGTGATGTGTGTATTCATTTGGGAATGCTCTTAAGAATATGCTGAAAAAGAAATACCCTCTGATAAAAAACAGAAGAAAACTTTCTGTGAAACTGCTCTTTGACACGTGAAGTCCACTTGCACTGGTAAGCTTCGGTTTTCATTGAGCAGTACTCTAACACTGTTTTTGTTTAGTCTGTGAAGTGATATGCTGTTGCGCTCTGAAGCTTTCGGTGAAAAAGGAAACATCTTCAGATGCATATCAGAGAGAAGATTTCCGAGGAGCTCTTTTGTAACATGTGCATTCCACTCACAGAGTTATCCTTTTTTTTCTCCTAGAAGATTGAGGAATCCCGTTTGGAGAAAGAACTACAAGGGGACATTTGGGAATACAGGGACTGCTATGGTGAAAAAGGAAATATCATCAGGCAAAAACAGGAAAGAAGCTTTCTGTGAAAATGCGTTGTGGTAGATATGCCTATTCACCTCCCATAGTTAAAACTTTTTTCTATTAAGCAGTTTTGAAACTGCTTAATGGACGGAAACGTGAAGGGACGTTATGGAAACATTCAGGCCTGTGGGGAAATAGGAGCTATCATCACATAAAAACTGGAGAGCAACTTTGTGAGAAACTGCTTGGTGATGTGTGCATTCCACTTAGGGAATTATACCTCTTTTCTCATTAGGCACTTTTTGAACAATGTTCCTGAAATACTGAAAAAGTGATAATATGCAGCGAAATAAAGACTTTGGCGAAATGTGAAATATCCTGAATTAAAATCAGGAAAGGAGTACTCTAAGAAACTCATCTCTGACTTGTGCATTCATTTCACAGAGTTAAAGGTAACACTACGGTGTCCAGTTTGGAAGCTCTGTCTTTGAGGAATTTGTGAAGGGATATTAAGTGTTTCCCCTGGACTTGTGGTGATAAGGGAAACGTCTTCCGATGAAAACTGCAGAGAAGTTTTCAGAGCAACTGCTTTGTGAAGTGTGTAATCGTCTCATAGAGTTAAATCGTTCCTTGGCTTGAGCAGTTTGCAATTCTGTTTCTCTGGAACCTGAGAAGAGACATTTGGGAATGCTCTCAAAATATGTGAAAAAGAAACACCTTCCAATAAAAAAGAGAAGGAAACACTCTGTGATACTTCTCTAGGTTACGTGAATACAACTATCATAGTTAAGCTTCTGTTTACATTGAGCAGTATTCTAACACTCTTTTTGGTGAGTGAGTCATCTAACTGATACTCGGGAGCACTTTTAGGCTTACAGTGAAAACGAATATATCTTCAGACAGACACTGTAGAGAAGATATCTGAGGAGATGTTTTGCGATGTGTGAATTCCACTCATGGAGTTATAGTTTTCTTCTCATAGAGTAATGGAGAATCCCGTTTGGAGAAAACGCTATCAGGGGACATTTGAGAGTATATGGACGGCTATGGTGAAAGAGGAAATATACTCAGACAAATACTGGAAAGAAGCTTTCTGTGACACTGCTATGTGATAGATATGTCTATTTATGTCACATAGAGAAAATTTTCTTTATATTAGGCAGTTTTGAAACTGCGTCATCAACAGATTCGCGAAGGGACATTTGGGAGCACATTCAGGCGTACAGTGTAAAAGGAGATATCCTCAGACAAAAACTGAGAGAATCTTTCTGAGAAACTGCTTTGTGGTGTGTGCATTCCACTTAGGGAGTTATACCTCTTTCATCATAAGGTAGTGTTTGAACAAGGTTCTTCTGGAAGTGAAAAAGTGATATTTTGCGATGTGTTGACAACTATCGTGAAAAGTGAAATGTCCTGAAATAAAACCCACAAAGAAACGTTCCAAGACAATGTTCTCTAACGTATGCATTCATTTCAGAGAGTTTAAGCTTACACTACATTGCCCAGTTTGGAAGCTCTGTCTTTGACGAAGCTTTGATATGTTATTAAGAGGTGCCCCTGGGCTTGTGGTGAGTTTGGAAATGACTTCTGATAAAAACTGGAGAGAAGCTTGTGGACCAACTGCTTTGTGATGTGTGTATTTATCTCTTAGAGTTACATCATCCTTTGGGTTGAGCAGTTTGAAATCACTGTTTCTGTGGAATCTGAGGAAGAACTTCTGGGAACGCCCCCTGGAATATGCCATAAAAGAAATATCGTCCGATAAAAACCATAAGGAAACCTTCTGTGAAATCGCTCCAGGTCATATCAAGTCCACTCGCACAGTTAAGCTTCCATTTTCATTGAGCAGTATCCTAACACTGTTTTACGTGAGTCAGCTAAGGGATAATCGGGAGCTCTTTGAGGCTAAGGGTGAAAACGGAAATATCTTCAGATAGATACTCAAGATGAGATTGCTGAAGAAATGCTTTGTGACGTATGAATTTCCCACACAGAGATCAACTTTTCTTCTTCTAGGGATTTATGTAATCTCGTTGGGGGAAATAGCTCCCGGGGACATTCAGGAGTATATTTACTGCTATGGTGGATAATGAAATATACTCAGACAAAAACTAGAAAGAAATTTTCTGTGAAACTGCTTTGTGAGAGATTTGTCTATTCATCTCACATAGATGAAACTGACTTTCTATTACGCAGTTTTGAAACTGCATATTGGACAGATTTGCGAAGGGACATTCGGGAGCACATACCGGCTGGTGGGGAAATAGGAGGCATTTTGAGATAAAAATTGGAGAGAAACTTTCTGAGAAACTGCTTTGTGATGTCTGCATTCCAATCAGGGAGTTATACCTCTTTTCTCACAAGTCAGTGTTTGAACACTGTTCTTGTAAAAGTGAAAAAGAGATATTTTGCAGCGTATTGAAGACTATAGCCAAAATTGAAATATCTGGAAAAAAAACCCTGAAAAAAGCATTCCAAGAAACTGCTCTCTGACGTGTACATCCATTTCAGAGTGTTAAAAATAACACTAAGTCGCCCAGTTTGGATAATCTGTCTTTGAGGAAATTGTGAAAGGATATTAAGTGACACCCAGAGGCTTGTGGTAAGAAAGGAAACGTCTTCTGGTGAAAACTGGAGAGAAACTTTCGGAGCAACTGCTTTCTGAAGTGTGTTTTCATCTCATAGAATAAATCGTTCTTTGGATTGAGCAGTTTTAAATCCCTGTTTCTGTGATACCTGGCAAAGGACATTTGGGAATGCTCTTAATAATATGTGGAAAAAGAAATACCATCTGATAAACAGCAGAAGACAACTGTCTGTGAAAGTTCTCCAGGTCGCTTGAATTCCACTAGCACAGTTAAGCTTCTATTTTCATTGAGTAGTATTCTAGCAATGTTTTAGTTTAATTAACTAAGGGATGCTCAGGAGTGATTTGAGGCTTACGGTGAAAATGGAAATATGTTGAGATAGATGCTGGAGGAAGATTTCTGAGGAGCGGCCTTGTTACGTGTGCATTCTACTCACAGAAATTAACTCTTCTTCTCAAACAGGAATGTTAAATATCATTTGGCGAAAAAGCCATCAGGGGACATTCGTGATTATATGAAGTATATGGTGAAAAAAGAACTATCCTCAGACAAAAACTGGAAAGAAGCTTTCTGTGAAACTGCTTTGTGATAGCTATGTCTATTCATTTCACATGGATCAAATTTTCTTTCTATTACGCAGTTTTGAAAGTCTGTCATGGACAGATTCGCGAAGGGCTGTTCGGCAGGACATTCAGGTGTATGGTGAAAAGGGAGTTATCTTCAGGTACAAACTGAAGAGAAGCTGTCTGAGAAAGTGCTTTGAGATGTGTGCATTCCACTCAGGGATTTATATCTCTTTTCTCATAACGCAGTGTTTGAACACTGTTCCTCTAAAACTGAATAAGTGACATTATGCAGCGCATTGAAGACTAGGGAGAAAAGTGAAATATTCTAAATAAAACCCAGAATGAAAGATTCCAGGAAACTGCACTCTGACGTGTGCATTCATTTCAGAGAGTTAAGGTTTGCACTATATTGCCCCGTTTGGAAACTCTGTCTTTGAAGAATCTACGAAGGGATATTAAGTGGCGCCCAGAGTCTTGTGGTGAGAAATGAAATGCCTTCTGATAAAAACTGGACAGAATCTTTCGGAGTATCTGCTTTGCAATGTGTGTATGCATTTCAAAGAAATAAATCACCCTTTGGATTGAACAGTTTGAACTCACTATTTCTGTGGAAACTGAGAAAGGATATTTGGGAATGCTCTTAAGAATACGCTGAAAAAAAATACCCTGTGATAAAAAACAGAAGAAAACTTTCTGTGAAACTGCTCTTTGTCACGTGAAGTCCACTCGTACAGGTAAGCTTCGGTTTTCAGTGTGCAGTATTCTAAGACTGTTTTTGTTTAGTCAGTGAAGTGATATGCTGGAGTGGTCTGAGGCTTTCAGTGAAAAAGGAAACATCTTCAGATACATATCGAACAGAAGATTTCTGAGGAGCTCTTTTTTGACATGTGCATCCCACTCACAGGGTTATCCTTTCTTTCTCCTAGAAGATTGAGGAATTCCATTTGGAGAAAGAGCTATAAGGAGACATTCGGGAATACAGGGACTGCTATGGTGAAAAAGGAAATATCATTAGACAAAAATTGGAAAAAAGCTTTCTGAAATGGCATTGTGGTATATATGTCTATTAACCTATCATAGATAAAACTTTTTTCTATTACGCAGATTTGAAGCCACATAATAAATGGAAACATGAAGGGACATTAGGGAGCACATTGAGGCCTGTGGCGAAATAAGAGATATCTTCACTTAAAAACTGCAGAGAAGATTTCTGAAAAACTGCTTTGTAATGTGTGCATTCCACTAAGGGAATTTTACCTCTTTTCTCATAAGGCACTTTTTGAACACTGTTCCTGTCAAACTGAAAAAGGGATATTTTGCAGCGAATTGAATAATTTGGCGAAATCTGAAATATCCTGAATTAAAACCAGGAAGGAAGCATTCTAAGAAACTCCTCTCTGACCTGTGCATTCGTTTCAGAGAGTTAAAGCTTACAATATATTGACCAGTTTGGAAACTCTGTCTTTGAGGAATTTGTGAAGGGATATTAAGTGCTTCCCCTGGGCTTGTGGCGAGAAAGGAAATATATTCCGATGAAAAGTGCAGAGAAGTTTTCAGAGCAACTGCTTTGTGATGTGCATAATCATCTCATAAATTTAAATCATTGTTTGGATTGAGCAGATTGATATCTCTGCTTCTGTGCAACCTGAGCAAGGACAATTGGGAATGCTCTCAAGAATATGTGAAAAAGAAACACCCTCCAATAAGAAAGAGAAGGAAACACTCTCTGATACTGCTGAAGGTCACCTGAGTTGCACTCGCACAGTTAACCTTCTGTTTTCATTGAGCAGTATTCTAACACTCTTTTCGGTGAGTCAGCTAAGGGATACACGAGAGCGGTTTGAGTCTTATGGTGGAAACGAAAATATCTTCAGGCAGATACTGAAGAGAAGGTATCTTAGGAGCTGCTTTGTGACCTGTGAATTCTATTCATAGAGTTATAGTTTTCTTCTCATTGAGTACTGCGGAATCCCGTTTGGAGAAAATGCTGTGGGGGATATTCGAGCGTATATGGATGGCTATGGTGTAAAAGGAAATATACTCAGAAAAATACCAGAACGAAGCTTTCGGTGAAACTGTTATGTGATATATATGTCTACTGATCTCACATTGAGAAAATTTTCTGTATATTACGCAGTTTTGAAACTGCATGATGGACAGATTTGCGAAGGGACATTTGGGAGCACATTCAGGTATATGGCGTAAAAGGAGATATCATCAGACAAAAAGTGTATAGGAGCGTCTGAGAAACTGCTTTGTGGTGTGCGCATTCCACTGAGGGAGTTATACCTCTTTCATCATAAGGCAGTGTTTGAACAAGGTTCTTCTGAAAGTGAAAAAGTGATATTTTCCTGCGAGTTGAAAACTATTGAGAAAACTGAAATATCCTGAAATAAAACTCAGAAAAAAGCGTTCCAAGACAATGCTGTCTAACGTGTGCATTTATTTCAGAGCGTTTAAGTTTATACTACATTTTCCAGTTTGGAAGCTCTGTTTCAGAGGAATCTTTGAGGTGTTAAGAGGCGCCCCTAGGCTTGTGATTAGTAAGGAAACGATTTCCAATGAAAACTGGAGAGAAGCTTTCGGAGCAGCTGCTTTGTGATGTGTGTATTCATCTCATAGCGTTACATCATTCTTTGGATTGAGCAGTTTGAAATCAATGTTTCTGTGGAAACTGAGAAAGAACATTTGGGAACGCTCCTAAGAATATGCTGAAAAAGAAATATCCTCCGATGGAAAGCAGAAGGAAACATTCTGTGAATCCGCTTTAGGTCATATATAGTCCACTCACACAGTTAAGCTTCTGTTTTCAATGAACAGTATCCTAATACTGTTTTACGTGAGACAGCCAAGGGGTAATCGGGAGCGCTTTCAGGCGAACGGTGAAAACAGAAATATTTTCAGATAGATACTCGAGAGGAGATTGATGAAGAAATGCTTTGTGATGTATGCATTACCCACACAGAGTTAAACTTTTCTTCTCATAGTGGTTTATGGAATCCCGTTGGGAGAAAGAGCTCCTGGGGACATTCAGGAGTATATTTACTGCTATTGTGGAAAAGGAAATATCCTCAGACAAAAACTGGAAAGAAACTTTCTGTGAAACTGCTTTATGAGAGATATGTCTATTCATCTCACATTGATGAAACTGTCTTTCTGTTACACAGTTTTGTAACTGTATAACGGACGGATTCGCGAAGGGACATTCAGGAGCACATACAGGCAGGTGGGGAAATAGGAGATATCGTGAGATAACAATTGGAGAGAAACTTTCTGAGAAACTGCTTTGTGATGTCTGCATTCCACTCAGGGAGTTATACCTCTTTTCCCACAAGACAGTGTTTTCTCACAAGGCAGTGTTTGAACACTGTACCTGTAAAAGTTAAAAAGGTATTTTGCAGCGTATTGAAGAATCTGTTGAAAACTGAATTATCCGAAAATAAATCCCATAAAAAAGCCTTTAAAGATACTGCTCTCTGACGTGTACATTCATTTCAGAGTGTTAAAGCTCACACTAAGTCGTCCAGTTTGGAAACTCTGACTTTGAGGAATTGTGATGGGATATTAAGTGACACCTGAAGGCTTGTGGTGTGAAAGGAAACGTCTTGTGATGAAAACTGGAGAAAAACATTCGGAGCAACTACTTTGTGATGTCTGTATTCATCTCATACAGTTGAATCGTTCTTTCGATTGAGCAGTTATAAATCGCTGTTTCTGTGATACCTGAAAAAGGACATTTGGGAACGCTGTTAATAATATGCTGAAAAGGAAATACCATCCGATAAACATCAGAAGGAGACTGTCTGTGGAACTTCTCTAGGTCGCTTCAATTCCACTCGCACAGTTAAGCTTCTGTTTTCATTGAGCAGTATTCTAACAAGGTTTTAGTTTAATCAGCTGAGGGATACTGGGAGCGATTTGAGACTTCCGGTGAAAACGGAAATATCTCTGGATAGATACTGGAGGAAGATTTCCGAGGAGTGGTCTTGTGACGTGTGCATTCTACTCACACAGATATATTATTTTTCTCATAGGGGAATCGGAAATCCTGCTTAGTAAACAAGTGACCAGGGGATATTCGGTTGTATATGAAAGCCTGTGGTGAAAAAGGAACTATCCTCAGAAAGAAACTGGAAACCAGCTTTCTGTGAAATTGCTTTGTGATAGATATGTCTATTCATTTCACATAAATACAACTTTCTTTCCATTACGTAGTTTTGAAAGTGTGCCATGGATGGATTCCTGAAGGGACGTTTGCCAGGATATCAGGCATACGGTGAAATGGAGTTATCTTCAGATAAAAACTGGAGAGAAGCTGTCTGAGATGTGTGCATTCCACTCAGGGTTTTATACCTCTTTTCTCATAAGGCAGTGTTTAAACACTGTTCCTGTAAAACTGAAACTGTGATATTTTGCATGCATTGAAGTTTATGGCGAAAACTGAAATATCCTTACATAAAACTAGAATGAGGTATACCACAAAACTGCTCTCTGACATGTGAATTCATTTCAGAGAGTTAAAGTCTACCATACATTGTCCCGTTTGGAAGCTCTGTCTTCGTGGAATCTGTGAAGGGATATTAAGTGGTTCCCCTGAGCTTGTGGTGACAAAGGAAACGTCCTCCGATGAAAACTGCAGAGAAGTCTTCAGAGCAACTGCTTTGTGATGTGTGTAATCATCTCATAGAGGTAAATCATTCTTTGGCTTGAGCAGTTTGGTATCTCTATTTCTGTGGAACCTGAGCAGAGACATTTGGGAATGGTCTCAAGAATATATGTAATAGAAACACCTTCAAATAAAAAAGAGAAGGAAACACTCTGTGATACTGTGCTAAGTCACATGTATACAACTATCACAGTTGAGCTTCTGTTTTCATTGAGCAGTATTCTAACACTCTTTAGGTGAGTCAGCTAAGGGATACTCTGGAGCGCTTTGAGGCTTATGGTGAAAACGAAAATGTCTTCAGACAGATACTGGAGAGAAGATATCTGAGGAGCTGCTTGGTGACGTGTGTATTCCAATCATACAGTTATAGTTTCCTTCTCATACAGTATTACGGAATCTCATTTAAAGAAAACGCTACTGGGGGCTTTCGAGAGTATATGGACGGCTATGGTGAAAGAGGAAATAAACTCAGACAAATACTGGAAAGAAGCTTTCTGTGACACTGCTTTTTGATAGATATGTCTATTCATCTCACAAAGAGAAAATTTTCTTTATATTATGCCGTTTTGAAAATGCATCCTAGACAGATTCATGAAGGGATATTTGGGAGCACATTCAGGCATACGGTGTAAAGGAGATATCATCAGACAAAAACTGGAGAGAAGCTTTCTGAGGAACCGCTGTGTGGTGTGTGCATTCCACTGAGGGATTTATACCTCTTTCATCATAAGGCAGTGTTTGAACAAGGTTCTTCTGAAAGTGAAAAAGCGATACTTTGCTGCGCCTTGAAAACTCTCTCGAATAGTGAAATACCCTGAAATAAAACCCAGAAAGAAGCGTTCCAAGAAAATTCTCTCCAAAGTGTGCATTCACTTCAGAGAGTTAAAGTGTCCACTACATTGCCCATGTTGGAAAATCTGTCTTTGGGGAATCTTTGAGGTGTTATTAAGTGGTGCCCCAGAGCTTGTGGTGAGTAAGGAAATGACTTTTGATGGAAAATGGAGACAAGCTTCCCGAGCAACTGCTTTGTGATGTGTGCATTCATCTCTTATAGTTACATCATTCTTTGGGTTGAGCAGTTTGAAACAATGATTTCTGTGGAAACTGAGAAAGAACATTTGGGAACACTCTTAACAATATGCTGAAAAAGAAATATCCTCTGATAGAAGCCAGAAGGAGACATTCTGTGAAACCGCGCCAGGTCATATCAAATCAAAACACACAGTTAATCTTCCGTTTTCACTGAGCTGTATCCTAACACTGTTTTACATGAGTCAGCTAAGGGATAATCGGGAGCACTTTGAGGCTAACGTTGAAAACAGAAATATCTTCAGATATTCACTCTAGAGGAGATTGATGTAGAAACGCTTTGTGAAGTATGCGTTTCAGATACAGAGTTGAACTTTTTTCTCATAGGTGTTTATGGAATCCCATTGAGAGAAATAGCTACTGGGTACATTCTGGAGTATATTTACTGCTACGGTGGAAAAGGAAATATCCTCAGACAAAAACTGGAAAGAAATTTTCCGTGAAACTACGTTGTGACCGGTATGTCTATTCATCTCACATAGATGAAACTGTCTTTCTATTATGCAGTTTTGAAACTGCATCATGGACGGATTAGTGAAGGGACATTCGAGAGCACATACAGGCTGGTGTGGAAATAGGGGTTATCTTCAGAAAACAATTGGAGAGAAACTTTCTGAGAAACTGCTTTGTGATGTCTGCATTCCACTCAAGGAGTTACACCTCTTTTCTCACAAGTCAGTGTTTGAACACTATTCTTGTAAAATTGAAAAAGAGATATTTTGCAGTGTATTGAAGGCTATGGCGAAAATCGAAATATCCGGAGATAAAACCCAGAAGAAAGCATTCCAAGAAACTGCTCTCTGATGTGTACATTCATTTCAGAGTGTTAAAGGTGACACTAAGCAACCCAGTTTGGAAACTCTACCTTTGAGGAAATTGTGAAGTGATATTAAGTGACACCCGGAGGCTTGTGGTGAGAAAGGAAACGTCTTCCAATGAAAACTGGATAGAAACTTTCAGAGCAACTCCTTTGTGATGTGTGTATTCTCTCCATAGAGTTAAATCGTTCTTTAGATTGATCACTTTTAAATAGCTGTTTCTGTGATACCTGAGAAAGGTCATTTGGGAACACTCTTAATAATGTGCTGAAAAAGAAACACCACTGGATAAACGACAGAAGGAAACTGCCTGTGAAACTTCCCTAGGTCGCTTGATTTCCACTCGAACAGTTAAGCTTCTGTTTTCATTGAGCAGTACTCTAACAATGTCTTAGGTTAATCAGCTAAGGAATAATCGGGAGCGATTTGAGGCTTCTGGTCAATACGGAAATATCGTTAGATAGATACTGGGGGAAGATTTCCGAGGTGCGGCCCTGTGACCTGTGCATTCTACTCACAGAGATATACTTTTCTTCTCAAACAGGAATGGGAAATCGCGTTTGGAGAAAAAGCTACCAGGGGACATTCAGGAGTATATGAAAGTCTATGGTGAAAAAGGAACTATCCTCAGACAAAAACTGGAAAGAAGCTTTCTGTGAAACTGCTTTGCGACAGATATGTCTATTCATTTCACATGGAAAAAACCTTCTTTCTATTACACAGTTTTGAAAGTCTGCCATGGACGGATTCCTGAAGGGACGTTCAGCAAGACATTCAGGTGTGCAGTGAAAAGGGAATTATCTTCAGATAAAAACTGGAGAGAAGTTGTCTGAGAAAATGCTTTGAGCTGTGTGTATAACACTCAGGGATTTATACCTCTTTTCTCATAAGGCAGTGTTTGAACACTGTTCCTGTAAAACTAAAAAAGTGACATTTTGCAGTACATTGAAGACTATGGCGAAAAGTCAAATATCCTGAAATGAAACCCAGAAGGAAGGATTCCAAGAAACTGCGCTCTGACGTGTGCATTCATTTCAGAAAGTTATACTTTACACTATGTTGCCCCGTTTGGAAACTCTGTCTTTGAAGAATCTGTGAAAAGATATTAAGTGGCGCCAGGAGGCTTGTGGTGAGAAAGAAACGACTTCTGATGAAAACTGGACAGAATCTTCGGGAGTAACTCCTTTGTAATGTGTGTCCACTTATAATAGACTTAAATCATTCTTTGGATTGAGCAGTTTGAACTCACTGTTTCTGTGGAACCTGAGAAAGGACATTTGGGAACGCTCTTAAGAATATGCTGAAAAAGAAATACCCTCCGATAAAAAACAGAAGAAAACTTTCTGTGAAACTGCTATTTTTCACGTGAAGTGCACTCGCACAGTTAAGCTTCGCTTTTCATTGAGCAGGATTCTAACACTGTTTTTTTGTGTGTGTGTGAAGTGATATGTTGGAGTGCTCTGAGGCTTTCAGTGAAAAAGGAGACACCTTCAGATACATACCTGAGAGGAGATTTCCAAGGAGCTGCTTTGCTACATGTGCATTACACTCACAGGGTTATACTTATTTTCTCCTAGAAGATTGGGGAATCCCATTTGTAGAAAAAGCTACAAGGCGACATTCGGGAATGTATGGACTGCCATGGTGAAAAAGGAAATATCATCAGCTGAAAACGGAAAAGAAGCTTTCTGTGAAAATGCGTTGTGGTAGATATGACTATTCACCTCCCATAGTTAAAACTTTTTTTTTTTTTAGTTAAAAGTTTTGAAACTGCTTAATGGATGGAAACGTGAAGGGACTTTAGGGAAACATTCAGGCCTGTGAGGAAATAGGAGATATCTTCACAGTAAACCTGGAGAGCAACTTTGTGAGAAACTTCTTGGTGATGTGTGCATTCCACTCAGGGAATTATATCTCTTTTCTCATTAGGCACTTTTTGAACACTGTTCCTGGAAAACTGAAAAAGTGATAATATGCAGTGAATTAAAGACTTTGGCAAAATGTGAAATATCCTGAATTAAAATCAGGAAAGGAGCACTCTAAGAAACCCCTCTCTGACGTGGGCATTCATTTCGCAGAGTTAAAGGTCAGACTACAGTGCCCAGTTTGGAAGATCTGTCTTTGAGGAATTTGGGAGGGATATTAAGTGTTTCCCCTGGACTTGTGGTGTGAAAGGAAACGTCTTCCGATGAAAACTGCAGAGAAGTTTTGAGAGCAACTGCTTTGTGATGTGTGTAATCGTCTCATAGAATTAAATCGTTCCTTGGTTTGAGCAATTTGCAATTCTGTTTCTGTGGAACCTGAGCCGAAACATTTGGGAATGCTCTCAAGAATATGTGAAAAAGAAACATCTTCCAATAAAAAGGAGAAGGAAACACTCTGTGACACTTCTCTAGGTCACGTGAATACAACTATCACAGTTAAGCTTCTGTTTTCATTGAGCAGTGTTCTAACACTCTTTTAGGTGAGTCAACTAAGGGATACTCGGGAACACTTTGAGGCTTACAGTGAAAACGAAAACATCTTCAGAAAGATATTGGAGAGAAGATATCTGAGGAGCTGCTTTGTGATGTGTGAAATCCACTCATAGATTTATAGTTTCCTTCTCATAGAGTATTGCAGAATCCCGTTTGGAGAAAATGCTACCAGGGGACATTCGAGAGTATATGGACGGCAATGATGAAAGAGGAAATATACTCAGACAAATACTGGAAAAAAACTTTCTATGACACTGCTATCTGATAGATATGTCTATTCATTTCACATAGAGAAAATTTTTTTATATTACACTGCGTCCTGGACAGATTCGTTAAGGGACATTTGGGAACACATTCAGGCGTACGGTGTAAAAGGAGATATCGTCAGACAAAAACTGAGAAGCTTTCTGAGAAACTCCTTTGTGGTGTGTGCATTCCACTGAGGGAGTTATACCTCTTTCATCATAAGGCAGTGTTTGAAGAAGGTTCTTCTGGAAGTGAACAAGTGATATTTTATGACGTGTTGAAAACTATCGTGAAAAGTGAAATATCCTTAAATGAAACCCAGAAAGAAACGTTCCAAGAGAATACTCTCTAACGTGTGCATTCATTTCGGAGAGTTAAAACTTACACTACATTGCCCAGTTTGGAAGCTCTGTCTTTGAGGAATCTTAGATGTGTTATTAAGAGGTGTCCCTGGGCTTGCGGTGAGTTTGGAAATGACTTCCGATAAAAACTGGAGACGTGTGCACTCATTTCAGAGAGTTAAAGTTTACAATTCGTTGCCCCATTTGGAGACTCTGTCTTTGAAGAATCTGTGACGGGATATTAAGTGCTGTCTGGAGGCTTGTGGTGAGAAAGTAAATGCCTTCCCATGAAAACTGTAGAGTATCTTTCGGAGTAACTGCTTTGAAATCTGTGCACGCATCTCATAGAATTAAATCATTCTTTGGATTTAGCCGTTTGAACTCACTGTTTCTGTGGAACCTGAGAAAGGCCATTTGGGAATGCTCCTAAGAATATGCTGAAAAAGAAATACCTTCCGTTAAAAAAGAGAAGAAAACTTTCTGTGAAACTGCTCTTTGTCACATGAAGTCCACTCGCACCGTTAAGCTTCGGGTTTCATTGAGCAGTATTCTAACACTGTTTTTGCTTAGTCTGTGAAGTGATATGCTGGAGTGCTGTGAGGCTTTCGGTGAAACAGGAAACATCTTCAGATATACCGTAGAGAAGATTTCCGAGGAGCTCTTTTGTGACATGTGCATTCCACTCACAGGGTTATACTTTTTTCTCCTAGAAGACTGGGGGCTCCCGTTTGTAGAAAGAGCTATAAGGGGACATTCGGGCATACAGGGACTGCTATGGTGAAAAAGGAAATGTCATTAGACAAAATCTGGAAAGAAGCTTTCTGAAAGTGCGTTGTGGTATATATGTCTATTCACCTTCCATAGATAAAACTTTTTTCTATTACACAGTTTGGAAACTACGTAATGGATGGAAACACAAAGGGACATTAAGGAGCACTTTGAGGTCTGTGGTGAAATAGAAGATATCTTCACATAAAAACTGCAGAGAAGCTTTCTGAGAAACTGCTTTGTGATGTGTGCATTCCACTCAGGGAATTTTACCTCTTTCTCATAAGGCACTTTTTGAACACTGTTCCTGTAAAACTGAAAAAGGGATATTTTGCAGCAAATTGAAGACTTTATCGAAATGTAAAATACCCTGAATTAAAACCAGGAAAGAAGCGCTCTAAGAAACTCCTCACTGACGTGTGTATTTGTTTCAGAGAGTTAAAGCTTACACTATGTTGGCCAGTTTGGAAGCTCTGTCTTTGAGGAATTTGTGAAGGGATATTAAGTGGTTCCTCTGGGCTGGTGGTGAGAATGGAAATGTCTTCCGATGAAAACTGCAGAGAATCTTTCAGAGCAACTGCGTTGTGATGTGCTGTAATAATCTCATAGAGTTAAAACATTCTTTAGATTGAGCATTTTGATATATCTGTTTCTGTGGAACCTCAGCAAGGACATTTGGGAACGCTCTCAAAAATATGTGAAAAAGAAATTCCCTCCAATTAAAAAGAGAAGTGATATTGCTCTAGGTCATGTTAATTCCACTTGCATCATTCAGCTTTTGTTTTCATAGGCAATATTCTAACACTCTTTTAGGTGAGACAGGTAAGTGATACTCAGAAGCGCTTTCAGGCTTATGGTGAAAATGAAAATATCTTCAGACTGATACTGGAGAGAAGATGTCTGAGGAGATGCTTTGTGACATGTGAATTCCACTCATAGAGTTATACTTTTCTTCTCATAGAATATTCCAGAATCCCAGTTGGAGAAAACATTACCAGGGAACATTTGAGAGTATATGGATGACTATGGTGAAAAATGAAATATACTCAGAATAAAAATGGAAAGAAGTTTTCTGTGAATCTGCTATGTGATAGATATGTCTATTCCTCTCACATAGAGAAATTTTTCTTTATATTCTCTAGTTTGAAACTGCATCAATGACAGATTCACGAAGTGACATTTGGGACATAACTCTTTTCTCACAAGGCAGTTTTTGAACACTGTTCATGTAAAAGTGAAAAAGATATTTTGCTGCATATTGAAGACTATGTCAAAAATTGAAATATCCGGAGATAAAACCGAGAAAAAAGCCTTCCAAGAAACTGCTCTCTGACATGTACATTCATTTCAGAATGTTAAAGCTTACACTAAGTCACCTAGTTTGGAAACTCTGTCTTTGAGAAAATTGTGAAGGGATGTTAAGTGACACCTGGAGACTTGTGGTGAGGAATTAAATGCCTTCCAATGAAAACTGGAGATAATCTTTTGAAGTAACTGATTTGAAATCTGTGCACGCATCTCATAGAATTAAATCATTCTTTGGATTCAGCAGTTTGAACTCACTGTTTCTGTGGAAACTGAGAAAGGACATTTGGGAACGCTGTTAAGAATATGCTGAAAAAGAAATACCCACCGATAAAAACAGAAGAAAACTTTCTGTGAAAGTGCTTTCAGAGTAAATGCTTTGTGATGTGTGTAATCATATCATAGTGTTACATCATTCTTTCGATTGAGCATTTTGATATCTCTGTTTCTGTGGAACCTGAGCAAGGACATTTGGGAACGCTCTCAAGAATATGTGAAAAACAAAAATCCTCCAATAAAAAGGAGAAGGAAACACTCTGTGATACTGCTCTAGGTAATGTGAATTCCACTTTCACAATTAAGCTTCTGTTTTCATTTAGCTGTATTCTAACACTGATTTATGTGAGTCACCTAAGGGATACTCGAGAGCATTTTGAGGCTTACGGTGAAAAAGAGAATATTTCAGACAGATACTGGAGAGAAGATATCTGAGGAGCTGCTTTGTGACATGTGAATTCCACTCCTAGTGTGATGGTTTCATTCTCATAGAGTATTGTGGAATCCCATTTGGAGAAAACGCTACAGGGGACTTTCAAGAGTATATGTACGGCTGTATTGATATAGGATATATACTCAGAAAAAACATGGAAAGAAGCTTTCTGTGAAACTGCTATGTGATAGATATGTCTATGCCTCTCACATAGAAAAAATTTTCTTTATATTACGCAGTTTGGAAACTGTGTCATGGACAGATTCGTGAAGGGACATTTGGGAACACATTCAGAAGTACAGTGTAAAAGAAGATATTGTCAGAAAAAACTGGAGAGAAGCTTTCTGAGAAACTGCTTTTTGGTGTGTGCGTTGCACTGAGGCAGTTATACCTCTTTCATCATAAGGCAGTGTTTGAACAAGGTTCTTCTGAAAGTGAAAAAGTGATATTTTGCAACGTGTTGCAAAACATTGTGAAAAGTGACATATCCTGAAATAAAACCCATAAAGAAGCGTTCCAAGAAAATGCTCTCTAACGTGTGCATTCATGTCAGAGAGTTAAAGGTTACACTACATTGTCCAGCTTGGAAGCTCTGTCTTTGAAGAATCTTTGAGTTGTTATTAAGAGGCGCCCCTGGGCTTGTGGTGAGTAAGGAAACGACTTCTGATGAAAACTGGAGAGAAGTTTTTGGAGCAGCTGCTTTGTGATGTGTGTATTCATCTCATAGCGTTACATCATTCTTTGGAAGGAGCAGTTTGAAATCACTGTTGCTGTGGAACCTGAGAAAGAACATTTGGGAACGCTCTTAAGAATATGATGAAAAAGAAATATCCTCCAATAAAAACCAGTGGGAAACATTGTGAAATCGCTCCGGGGCATATGAAGTCCACTTGCAGAGTTAAGCTTCCATTTTCATTGAGCAGTATCCTAACACTGTATTTTTTTAGTCTGTGAAGTGATATGCTGGAGTGCACTGAGGCTTTCGGTGAAAAGGGAAACATATTCAGATAGATACCGGAGAGAAGATTTCCGAGGAGGTCTTTTGTGACATGTGCATTCCACTCAAAGGTTTATACTTTTTTTCTCCTAGAAGATTGAGGAATCCCGTTTGAAGAAAAAGCTACAGGGGGCATTTGGGAATATAGGGACTGGTATGGTGAAAAAGGAAATATCATCAGACAAAAACTGGAAAGAAGCTTTCTGTGAAACTGCATTGTGGTAGATATGTCTTTTCATCTCCAATAGATAAAACTATATTCTATCACGCAGTTTTCAAAGTGTGTAATGGACAGAAACGTGAAGGGACATTAGGGAGACATTCAGGCCTGTGGGGAATTAGGAGATAACTTCACATAAAAACTGCAGAGAAGCTTTCTGAAAAAATTCTTTGTGATGTGTGCATTCCACAGAGGCAATTATATCTCTTTTCTCATTAGGCACTTTTTGAACGATGTTTCTATAAAGCTGAACAAGGGATATTTTGCAGCGAATTGAAGACTTTGGTGAAATGTGAAATATCCTGAAATAAAACCAGGAAAGGAGTGTTCTAAGAAACTCCTCTCTGACGTGTGCGTTCATTTCAGTGAGATAATGCTTACACTACCTTGCCCAGTTTGGAGGCTCTGTCTTTGAGGAATTTGCGAAGGGATATTAAGTGGTTCCCCTGGGCTTGAGATGAGAACAGAAACGTCTTTCGATGAGAACTGCAGAGAAGTTTTCAGAGCAACTGCTTTGTGATGTGTGTAATCACCTCATAGAGTTAAATCATTCTTTGGATTGAGCATTTTGATATCTCTGCTTCTGTGGAACCTGAGCAAGGACATTTGGGAATGCTCTCAAAAATATATGAAAAAGAAACACCTTCCAATAAAATAGAGAAGGAAACACTCTGTGATACTGCTCTAAATCATGTGAATTCCACTCGCACAGTTAAGTTTCTGTTTTCGTTGAGCAGTATTCTAACACTCTTTTAGGTGAGTCAGCTAAGGGATACTCCTGAGTGCTTAGAGGCTTACAGTGAAAACGAAAATATCTTCAGACAGATACTGGAGAGAAGATATCTGAGGAGCTGCTTTGTGACGTGTGAATTCCACTCATAAAGTTATAGTTTTCTTCTCAGAGAGTATTGCAGAATCCTGTTTGGAGAAAACACTACTAGGGGACATTCGGGAGTATATGGACGGCTATTTTGAAAAAGGAAATATACTCAGAAAAAAATTGGAAAGAAGTTTTCTGTGAAACTGCTACATGATAGATATGTCTATTCATCTCACCTAGAGAAAATTTTCTTTATATTACTCAGTTTTGAAACTGCATCATGAAGAGATTCGTGAAGGGACATTTGGGAGCACATTCAGGCGTATGGTGTAAAAGGAGATATCGGCAGGAAAAAACTGCAGAGAAGCTTTTCTAGAAACTGCTTTGTGGTGTGCGCATTCCACTGAGGGAGTTATACCTCTTTCATCCTAAGGCAGTGTTTGAAGACGGTTCCTCTGTAAGTGAAAAAGTGATATTTTGCAATGTGTTGAAATCTATCGTGAAAAGTGAAATATCCTGAAATAAATCCCAGAAAGAAGCGTTCCAAGGAAATGCTCTCTAACGTGTGCATTCATTCATGAGAGTTAAATCTTACACCACATTGCCCAGTTTGAAAGCTCTGTCCTCGAGGAATCTTTGAGGTGTTATTTAGAGGCGCCCTTGGGCTTGTGGTGAGTAAGGAAACGACTTCCAAAGAAAACTGGAAAGAAGCGTGTGGAGCAGCTGCCTTGTGATGTGTGTATTCATCTCATAGAGTTACATCATTCTTTGGGTGGAGTAGTTTGAAATCAATGTTTTTGCAGAACCTGAGAAAGAACATTTGGGAACGCTAGTAAGAATATGCTGAAAAAGTAATAACCTCCAATGGAACCAGAAGGAAACCTTCTGTGAAAGCACTGCAGGTCATATCAAGTCCATTCGCACAGTTAAGCTTCCGTTTTCATTGAGCAGTATCCTAACACTGTTCTACCTGAGTCAGCTAAGGGATAATCGGGAGCACTTTGTGGCAAACGGTGAAAACGGAAATATCTCCAGATAGATACTCCAGAGGAGATTCATGAAGAAATGCTTTGTGACATAAGCATTTCCCACACAGAGTTAAACTTTTCTTCTCATAGGGGTTTATGAAATCCCATTGAGAGAAATAGCCATTGGGGACATTCTGGAGTATACTTACTGCTATGGTGGAAAAGGAAACATCCTCAGACAAAAACTGGAAAGAAACTTTCTGTGAAACTGCTTTGTGTCCGATATGTCTATTAATCTCACATAGATGAAACTGTCTTTCTCTTACACAGTTTTGAAAGTGCACAATGGACATGTTCGTGAAGGGAAATTTGAGAGCACATACAGGCTGGTGTGGAAATAGGAGATATCTTCAGATAACAATTGGAGAAAAATTTTCTGAGAAACTGCTGTGTGATGTCTGCATTCCACGCAAGAAGTTATACCTCTTTCTCACAAGACAATGTTTCAGCACTGTTCCTGTAAAACTGAAAAAGAGATATTTTGCAGTGTATTGAAGACTATGGCGAAAATTGGAATATCCGGAGACAAAATCCAAAAAAAAAAAATTCCATGAAACTGCTCTCTGACTTCTACATTCATTTCAGAGTGTTAAGGTTTTCATTAACTCATCCAATATGGAAAATCTGTCTTTGAGGAAATTGCGAAGGGATATTAAGTGACACCCGGAGGCTTGTAGTGAGAAAGGAAACGTGTTACGATGCAAACTGGAGAGAAACTTTTGGAGCAACTGCTTTGTTATGTGTGTGTACATTTTGTAGAGTGAAATCGTTCTTTGGATTGATCAGTTTTAAATCGCTGTTTCTGTGATATATGAGAAAGGACATTTGGGAACACTCTTAGTAATATGCTGAAAGAGAAACACCATCAGATAAACGCCAGAAGGAAACGGCCTGAGAAACTCCTCTAGGTCGCTTGAATTCCACTCGCACAGTTAAGCTTCTGTTTTCATTGAGTAGTACTCTAACAATATTTTAGGTGAATCAGCTAAGGGATACTCGGGAGCGATTTGAGGCTTCCAGTGAAAATAGAAATATATTTAGATAGATACTGGAGGAAGATTTCCGAGGAGCGACAGTGTGACATGTGCATTCCACTGACAGAGATATACTTTTCTTCTCATAGAGGAATGGGAAACCCCGTTTGGAGAAAAAGCGACCAGGGGACATTAATGAGTATATGAAAGACTATGGTGAAAAAGGAACTATCCTCAGACAAAAACTGGAAGGAAGCTTTCTGTGAAACTGCCTTGTGATAGATATATCTATTCATTTCACATGGATAAAACTTTATTTGTATTACGCAGTTTTGAATGTCTGCCATGGACAGATTCGTGAAGGGACATTCGGCAGGACATTCAGTCGTATGGTGAAAAGGCAGTTATCTTCAGGTAAAAACTGGAGAGAAGCTGTCTGAAAAAGTGTTTTGAGATGTGTGCATCCACTCAGGGATGTATTCCTCCTTTCTCATAAGGCAGTGTTTGAACACTGTTCCTGTAAAACTGAAAAATTGACATTTTGCAGTGCATTGAAGACTATGGTGAAAAGTGAAATATCCTGAAATAAAACCCAGAAAGAAGGATTCCAGGAAATTGCACTCAGACATGTGCATTCATTTCAGACAGTTAATATTTACACTACGTTACTCCGTTTGGAAACTCTGTCTTTGAAGAATCACTGAAGGGATATTAAGTGGTCCCCGGAGGGTTGTGGTGAGAAAGGAAACGCCTTCCATTGAAAACTGGACAGAATCTTTCAGAGAAACAGCTTTTTAATGTGTGTATGCATCTCAACAAATTAAATCATTCTTTGGATTGAACAATTTGAAGTCACTGATTCTGTGGAACCTGAGAAAGGACATTTGGGAATGCTCTTAATAATTTATTCAAAAATAATACCTTCCAATAAAAAACAGAAGAAAACGTTCTGTGAAACTGCTCTTGTCACGTGAAGTCCAGTGAAGATTCGGTTTTCATTGAGCAGTATTCTAAAACTGTTTTTCTTTAGTCTGTGGAGTGATATGCTGGAACGCTCTGAGGCTTTCAGTGAAAAAGGAAACATCTTCCAATACATAATGGAGAGAAGATTTCTGATGAGCTGCTTTGTGACATGTGCACTCCACTCACAGGGTTATACTTGTTCTCCCCTAGAAGATTGGAAAATCCCATTTGGAGAAAAAGCTATGAGGGGACATTCAGGAATACAAGGACGGCTATGGAGAAAAAGGAAATATCATCAGACAAAAAGTGGAAAGAAGCTTTCTGTGGAACTGCGTGGTGGTAGATATGTCTATTCACCTCACATAGATGCAACCTTCTTATATTTTTTACACCGTTTTGAAACCAGGAAATGGACGTAAATGCAAAGGGACATTAGGGAGCACATTCAGGCCTGGGGGGAAGTAGGAGATATCTTCACATAAAAACTGGAGAGAAGCTTTCTGAGAAACTGCTTTGTGATGTGTGCATTCCACTCAGGGAGTTATACCTCTTTTCTCATAAGGCACTTTTTGAACACTTTTCCTGTAAAACTGAAAAAGGGATATTTTGCCGCATATTGAAGACTTTGGTGAAATGTGAAATATCCGGAATTAAAAAAGGAAAGAAGTGATCTAAGAAATTCCCTTGTGACGTGTGCATTCGCACCCTCCAAAAAAAAAGAGAAGTGATACTGCTCTAGGTCACGTGAATTCCACTCGCACAGTTAAGCTTTTGTTTTCATAGAGCAGTATTCTAACACTCTTTTAGGGGAGTCAGCAGAGCGATACTTGGGAGCGCTTTAAGGCTTATGGTGAAAACGAAAATATCTTCAGACAGATGCTGGAGAGAAGATATCAGAGGATATGCTTTGTGACATGTGAATTTCACTCATAGCGTTATAATTTTCTTCTCATACAGCATTGCCAAATCTCGGTTGGAGGAAACGCCACCAGGGAACATTCGAGAGTACACTGACAGCTATGGTGAAAAAGCAAATATGCTCAGAAAAAAACTAGAAAGAAGCTTTCTGTGAAACTCTTATGTGACAGATATGTCTATTCATTTCACATATAGAAAATTTTCTTCATATTACACAGTTTGAAACTGCTTCATAGACAGATTTGTGAAGGGACATTGGGGACGTACCTCTTTTCTCACAAGGCAGTGTTTGAACACTGTTTCTGTAAAAGTGAAAAAGAGATATTTTGCAGCGTATTGAAGACTGTGTCGAAAATTGAAATATTCGGAGATAAAACAAAGAAAAAAGGGTTACAAGAAACTTCTCTCTGACGTGTACATTCATTTCAGAGTGTTAAAGCTGACACTAAGTCGCCTAGTTTGGAAATTCTGTCCTTCAGGAAATTGTGAAGGGATATTAGTGACACACCGAGGCTTGTGGTGAGTAAGGAAACGCTTTCTAACGTTTGCATTCATTTCAGAGAGTTAAAGGATACACTACATTGCCCAGTTTGGAATCTATGTCTTTGAGGAATCTTTGAGGTGTTATGAAGGGGCGCAACTGGGCTTGTGGTGAGTAAGGAAACGACTTCCGATGAAAACTGGAGAGAAGCTGTCAGGGCAGCTGCTTTGTGATGCATGTTTTCATCTCGTAGTGTTACATCATTCTTTGGATTGAGCAGTTTGAAATCAATGTTTCTGTGGAACTTGACAAAGAA
Organism: Piliocolobus tephrosceles; assembly: GCF_002776525.5. Taxonomy (NCBI): domain Eukaryota; kingdom Metazoa; phylum Chordata; class Mammalia; order Primates; family Cercopithecidae; genus Piliocolobus; species Piliocolobus tephrosceles. The sequence goes on from NC_045441.1 coordinate 48,529,909, forward strand.
CATTTTGGAACGCTCTTCAGAATATGCTGAAAAAGAAATATCCTCCGACAAAAACCAGATGGAAACATTCTGTGAAATTGCTGCAAGTCATATCCAGTCCACTCACACATGTACGCTTCAGTTTTCATTGAGCAGTATCCTAACACTGTTTTACATGAGTCAGCTAAGGCGTAATCCTGAGCGCTTTGAGGCTAACGGTGAAAACAGAAATACCTTCAGATAGATACTCGAGAGGAGATTGATGAAGAAATGCTTTGTGAGGCATGCATTTCCCACACAGAGTTAACATTTTCTTCTCATAGAGAGTTATGGAATCCCATTGGGAGAAATAGCTACCGGGGACATTCAACAGTATATTTACTGCTATGGTGGAAAAGGAAATATCCTCAGACAAAAACTGGAAAGAAACTTTCTGTGAAACTGCTTTGTGACATATATGTCTATTCATCTCACATAGATCAAACTGTCCTTCTATTACGCAGTTTTGAAACTGCATCATGGAAGGATTTGCGAAGGGACATTCTGGATCACATACAGGCTGGTGGGGAAATAGGAGATATCTTCAGATAACAATTGGAGAGAAACTTTCTGTGAAACTGATTTGTGTTGTCTGCATTCCACTCAGGGAATTATACCTCTTTTCTCACAAGGCACTGTTTGAACACTCTTCCTGTAAGAATGAAAAAGAGATTCTTTGCAGCGTGTTGAGGACTATGGCAAAATTGAAATATCCGCTCATAAAACCCATAAAAAAGCGTTCCAAGAAACTGCTGTCTGTCATGTACATTCATTTCAGAGTGTTAAAGCTCATACTAAGTTGCCCAGTTTGGAAACTCTGTCTTTGAGAAAATTGTGAAATGATATTAAGTGACCCCCTGAGGCTTGTGGTGACAAAGAAAACGTCTTCCGGCGAAAACTGGAGCAAAATTTTGGAGCAACTGCTTTGTGATGTGTGTATTCATCTCATGGAGTTAAATCTTTCTTTTGATTGATCAGTTTTAAATCGCTGTTTCTGTGATACCTGAGAAAGGACATTTAGGAACACTCTTAATAGTATGCTGAAAAAGAAACACCACCTGATAAACGCCAGAAGGAAACTTCCTGTGAAACTTCTCCAGGTTGCTTGATTTCCAATCGCACAGTTAAGCTTCTGTTTTCCTTGAGCAGTACTCTATCAATGTTTTATGTTAATCAGCTAAGGGATAGTCAGGAACGATTTGAGGCTTCTGGTGAAAACGGAAATATCTTTAGATAGATACTGGAGGAAGATTTCTGAGGAGCGACCTTGTGACATGTGCATTCCACTCACAGAGATATACTTTTCTTCTCATAGAGGAATGGGAAATCCTATTTGGAGAAAAAGCGACGAGGGGACATTCGTGAGTTTATGAAAGACTATGGTGAAAAAGGAACTATCCTCAGACAAAAACTGGAAGGAATCTTTCTGTGAAACTGCCTTGTGATAGATATGTCTGTTCATTTCACATGGATAAAACTATCTTTCTCTTACAAAGTTTTGAAACTGTATCATCGACGGAATTGCGAAGGCATGGTCTGCAGGACATTGATGCGTAGAGAGAAAAGGGATTCATCTTCAGGTAAAAAGTGGAGAGATGCTCTCTGAGAAAGTGCTTTGAGATGTGTGCATTCCATTTAGGGATTTATACCTCTTTTCTCATAAGGCAGTGTTTGAATACTGTTACTGTAAAAGTGAAAAAGTGACATTTTGCAGCACATTGAAGTCTATGGCGAAAAGTCAAATATCCTGAAATAAAACCCAGAAAGAAGGATTCCAGGGAACTGCACTCTGACGTGCGCATTCATTTCAGACAGTTATATTTCACACTACATTGCCCCGTTTGGAAACTCTGTCTTTGAAGAATCTGTGAAGGGATATTAAGTGGCGCCCGGAGGCTTGTTGTGAGAAAGGAAACGACTTCCATTGAAAACTGGACAGCATCTTTTGGAATAACAGCTTTGTAATGTGTGTGTGCATCTCAACAAATTAAATCATTATTTGAATTGAGCAGTTTGAAGTCACTGATTCTGTTTAACCTGAGAAAGGACATTTGCGAATGATCTTAAGAATGTGTTGAAAAAGAAATACCTTCTGATAAAAAACAGAAGAAAACTTCCTCTGAAACTGCTCTTTGTCATGTGAAGTTCAGTTAAGATTTGGTTTTCATTGAACAGTATTCTAAAACTGTTTTTCTTTAGCCTATGAAGTGATATGCCGGAACACTCGGAGGCTTTCGGTGAAAGAGGATACATCTTCAGATACATACCGGAGAGAAGATTTCCGACGAGCTGCTTTGTAAAATGTGCATTCCACTCACAGGGATATCCTTTTTTTCTCCTAGAAGATTGGAAAATCCCATTTGGAGAAAAGCTACAAGGGGACATTCAGGAAGACAAGGACGGCTCTGGTGAAAAAGGAAATATCATCAGACAAAAAGTGGAAAGAAGCTTTCTGTGAAACTGCGTGATGGTAGGTATGTCTATTCACCTCACATTGATAAAACTTTCTTCTATTATGCCTTTTTGAAACCACGAATTGGATGGAAACGAGAAGTGACATTAGGGAGCACATTCAGTCCTGTGCGGAAATAGGAGATATCTACACATAAAAACTGGAGAGAAGCTTTCCGAGAAACTGCTTGGTGATGTGTGTATTTCACTCAGGGAATTATACCTCTTTTCTCATAAGGCACTTTTTGAACACTGTTGCTGTAAAACTGAAAAAGGAATATTTTGCAGCGAATTGAAGACTTTGGTAAAACGTAAAATATCCGGAATCAAAAAAGGAAAGAAGCGATCTAAGAAATTCCCTTGTGACGTGTGCATTCATTTCAGAGAGTTAAAGCTTACACTACGTTCCTCAGCTTGGAAGCTCTGTATTTGAGGAATTTGTGAAGGGATAATAAGTGGTTCCCTTGTGCTTATTTTGAGAAAGAAACGTCTTCCAATGAAAACTGCAGAGAATCTTTCAGAGCAACTGCTTGGTGATGTGTGTCATCATCTCATAGACTTCAATCATTGTTGAGATTGAGCAGTTTGATATATCTCTTTCTGTGGAACCTGAGCAGAAACATTTGGGAGTGCTCTCAAAATTATGTGAAAAAGAAATACCCTCCAATAAAATAGAGAAGGAAACATTTTGTGATACTGTGTTAGGTCGTGTGAATTCCACTCGCACCGTTAAGCTTCTACTTTCATTTAGCAGTATTCCAACAGTCTTTTAGGTGAGTCAACCAAGGGATAGTCAGGAGCGCTATGAGTCTTACGGTGAAAATGAAAATATCTACAGACAGATACTGGAGATAAGATATCTTATGAGCTGCTTGGTGATATGTGAATTCCACTCATAGAGTTATAGTTTTCTTCTCATATAGTATTGCGGAAACCTGTTTGCATAAAATGCTACCAGGGGACATTCGAGAGTATATGGACGGCTATGGTGAAAAAGGAAATATACGGAAAAAAAACTGGAAAGAAGCTTTCTGTGAAACTGCTATGTAATAGATATGTCTATTCATCTCACATAGAGAAAATTTTCTTTATATTACACAGTTTTGAAACTGCGTCATGGATGGATTCGCGAAGGGAGGTTCGGCAGGACATTCAAGCATATGGTGAAAAGGGAGTTATATGCAGATAAAAACCGGAGAGAAGCTACATGTGAAAGTGCTTGAGATGTGTGCATTCCACTCAGGGATTTATACCTCTTTTCTCATAAGGCAGTGTTTGAACACTGTCCCAGCAAAACTGAAAATGTGACATTGTACAGTGCATTGAAGGCTATGGCGAAAAGTGAGATATCCTGAAATAAAACCCAGAAAGAAGGATGCCAAGAAACTGCGCTCTGACATGTGCATTCCTTTCAGAGAGTTAAAGTTTACACTTCGTTGCCCCGTTTGGAAACTCTGTCTTTGAAGAATCTGTGAAGGGATATTAAGTCGTGCCAGAAGTCTTGCAGTGAGAAAGGAAACGCTTTCCAATGAAAACTGGACAGAATCTTTTGGAGTAATTGCTTTGTAATGCGTGTATGCATCTCATAGAAATAAATCATTCTTTGGATTGAGCAGTTTGAACTCACTGTTTCTGTGGAAACTGAGAAAGGACATTTTAAAATGCTCTTAAGAATATGGTGAAAAAGAAATACCCTCTGATAGAAAAGAGAAGAAAACTCTCTGTGAAACTGCTCTTTGTCACGTGAAGTCCACTCGCACAGTTAAGCTTTGGTTTTCATTGAGCAGTGGTCTAACACTCTTTTTGTTTAGTCTGTGAAGTGATATGCTGGAACGCTTTGAGGCTTTCAGTGAAAAAGGAAACATCTTCAGAGACATACCGAAGAGAAGATTTCCGAGGATTTGCTTTGTGACATGTGCATTCCACTCACAGGATTATACTTCTTTTCTCCAGGAAGATTGGGGAATCCCACTTGCAGAAAAAGCTACAAGGGAACATTCAATAATATATGGACTGCTATGGTGAAAAAGGAAATAGCATTAGACAAAAAGTGAAAGAAGACTTTTGTGAAACTGCATTGTGGTAGATATGTCTACTCACCTCCCATAGAAAAAACATTTTTCTCTTACGCAGTTTTGAAACTTCGTAATGGACAGAAATGTGAAGGGACATTAGGGAGCACATTCAGGTCTGTGGGGAAATAGGAGATATCTTCACATAAAAACTGGAGAGAAGCTTATTGAGAAACTGCTTTGTGATGTGTGCATTCCACTCAGGAAATATATCTCTTTTCTCATAAGGCACTTTTTGAACACTGTTCCTGTAAAACTGGAAAATGTATATTTTGCAGCGAATTGAAGACTTCACTGAAATGTTAAATAGCTTGAATTAAAACCAGGAAAGAAGCATTCTATGAAACCCCTCTCTGACGTGTGTATTCATTTCACAGAGATAAAGCTTACACTACATTTCCCAGTTTGGAAGCTCTATCTTTGAGGAATTTGTGAAAGGATATTAAGTGGATCCCTTGGGCTGGTGGTGAGAATGGAAAAGTCTTCCAATGAAAACTGCAGAGAAGCTTCCAGAACAACTGCTTTGTGATGTGTGTAATCATATCACAAAGTTAAATCATTCTTTGGATTGAGCATTTTGATACCTCTGCTTCTGTGACATTTGGGAACGCTCTCAAGAATATGTGAAAAAGAAACACCCTTCAATAAAAAAGAGGAGGAAACACTCTGTGATACTTCTCTAGGTAACGTGAATTCCACTATGACCATTAAGCTACTGTTTTCATTGAGCAGTATTCTAATACTCTTTTATGTGAGTCAGCTAAGGGGTACTCGGGAGCGTTCTGAGGCTTACAGTGAAAAAGAGAATATTTCAGACAGATACTGGAGAGAAGATATCTGAGGAGCTGCTTTGTGACGTGTGAATTCCACTCCTAGTGTTATAGGTTTCTTCTCATAGAGTATTGTGGAATCCCGCTTGGAGAAAATGCTACAGGGGACATTTGAGAGTATATGGACGACTCTAGTGATAGAGGATATATACTCAGAAAAAACCTAGAAAGAAGCTTTCTGTGAAACTGCTATGTGATAGCTGTGTATTTATCTAACATAGAGTAAATTGTCTTTATATTACACAGTTTTGAAACTGCGTCATGGAGAGCTTCGTGAAGGGACATTTGGGAGCACATTCAGGCATATAGTGTAAAAGGAGATATCGTCAGACAAAACTGGAGAGAAGCTTTCAGAGAAACTGTTTGTGCTGTGTGCATTGCACTGAGGGAGTTATACCTCTTTCATCATAAGGCAGTGTTTGAACAAGGTTCTTCTGAAAGTGAAAAAGTGATATTTTGCAACGCGTTGAAAACTATCACAAAAAGTGAAATATCCTGAAATAAAACCCAGAAAGAAGCGTTCCAAGAAAATGCTCTCTAACGTGTGCATTCATGTCAGAGAGATAAAGGTTACACTACATTGCCCAGTTTGGAAGCTCTCTCTTTGAGGAATCTTTGAGGTGTTATTAAGAGGCGCCCCTGGGCTTGTGGTGAGTAAGGAAATGACTTCCGATAAAAACTGGAGAGAAGCTTTCTGAGCAGCTGCTTTGTGATGTGTGTATTCATGTAACAGCCTTACATCATTCTTTGGATTGTGCAGTTTGAAATCAGTGTTTCTGTGCAACCTGAGAAATAACATTTGGGGACACACTTAAGAATATGCTGAAAAAGAAATATCCTCCGATAAAAACCAGTAGGAAACATTCTGTGAAACCGCTCCAGGTCATATCAAGTCCATTCGCACAGTTAAGCTTCTGTTTACATCGAGCAGTATACTAACACTGTTTTACATGAGTCAGCTAAGTCATAAACCTCTCTTCTCGTTGAGGTTTATGGAATGCTGAGAAAGAAATAGCTACCAGGGACATTCAGGAGTAAATTTACTGCTATGGTGGGAAAGGAAATATTCTCACACGAAAACTAGTAAGAAACTTTCTGTGAAACGGTTTTGTGACCGATATGTCTATCATTCTCACATAGATGAAACTGCCTTTTTATGCACAGATCTAAAACTGCATCATGGGCGGATTCACGAAGGGACATTCGGGAGCAGATACAGGCTGCTGGGGAAATAGGAGATATCTTCAGATAAAAATTGCAGAGAAACTTTGTGAGAAACTGCTTTGTGATGTCTGCATTCCACTCAGGGAGTTATACCTCTTTTCTCAAAAGGGAGTGTTTTAACACTGTTCCTGTAAAAGTGAAAAAGTGATATTTTGCAGCATATTGAAGACTCTTGAGAAAACTGAAATATCTGGAAATGAAACCCAGAAAAAAGCGTGCCAAGAAACTGCTCTCAGTCGTGTACATTCATTTCAGAGTGTTAAAGCTCGCCTAAGTAGCCCAGTTTGGAAAATCGGTTTTTCAGGAAATTGTGAAGGGATATTAAGTGACACCCAAAGTATTGTCATGAGAAAGGAAATGTCTTCCGATGAAAACTGGAGAGAAACTTCCAGAGCAACAGGTTTGTGGTGTGTGTATTCATCTCACAGAGTGAAATCGTTCTTTAGATTGAGCAGTTTTAAATCACTGTTGCTCTGGATATTTGGGAACGCTCTTAATAATATGCTGAAAAAGAAATACCATCCAATAAACACCAGAAGGAAACGGTCTGTGAAAGTTCTCTAGGTTGCTTGAATTCCACTTGCACAGTTCAGCTTCTGTTTTCATTGAGCTGGATTCTAACAATGTTTTAGGTTAATCAGCTAAGGGATACTCGGGAGCGATTTGAGGCTTCCGGTGAAAACGGAAAGATCTTTAGATAGATACTGGAGGAAGATTTCCAAGGAGTGGCCTTGCGATGTGTGCATTGTACTCACAGAGATATACTTTTCTTCTCAAACAGGAATGGGAAATCCCATTTGGAGAAAAAGCGACCAGGGGACATTCGGGAGTATATGAAAGGCTATGGTGAAAAAGGAACTATCCTCGGACAAATACTGGAGAGAAGCTTTCCGTGAAACTGCTTTGTGATAGATAAGTCAATTCATTTCACACGGATAAAATTTTCTTTCTTTTACGCAGTTTGGAAACTGCATCATGGACGGATTCACGAAGGATATTCACGAATATCCTGCTGAATATTCAGCAGGATATTCAGGCATACGGTGAAAATGGAGTTATCTTCAGATACAAACTGGAGGGAAGCTGTCTGAGAAAGTGCTTTGAGATGTGGGCATTCCACTCAGGGATTTATACCTCTTTTCTCATACGACAGTGTTTGAAAACAGTTCCTGTAAACAGAAAAAGTGAAATTTTGCAGTGCATTGAAGACATTGGCGAATAGTGAAATATCCTGAAACAAAACCCAGAAAGAAGGATTCCAAGAAACTGTGCTCTGATGTGTTCATTCATTTCTGAGAATTAAAGTTTACACTTCGTTGCCCCATTTGGAAACTCTGTCTTTGAAGAATCTGCGAAGGGATATTAAGTGACGCTCGGAGGATTGTGGTGAGAAAGGAAACGACTTCCCGGAGTAACTGCTTTGTAATGTGTGTACGCATCTCATAGAATTAAATCATTCTTTGGATTGAGCAGTTTGAATTCACTGTTTCTGAGGAAACTGAGAAAGGCCATTTGGGAACGCTCTTAAGAATATGCTGAAAAAGAAATACCCTCAGATAAAAAAGAGAAGAAAACTTTCTGTGAAACTCCACTTTGTCACGTGAAGTCCACTCGCACAGTTAAGCTTCGGTTTTCATTGAGAAGTATTCTAATACTGTTTTTGTTTAGTCTGTGAAGTAATATGCTAGAGCACTCTGAGGCTTTCGGTGAAAAAGGAAACAACTTCAGATACATACCGTAGAGAAGATTTCTGAAGAGCTCTTTTGTGACATGTGGATTCCACTCACAGGTTTATACATTTTTTCTCCTAGAAGATTGGGGTACCCCATTTGGAGAAAGAGCTAGAAGGGAACATTTGGGAATATAGGGACTGCTATGGTGAAAAAGGAAATGTCATCAGACAAAAACTGGAAAGAAGCTTTCTGTGAAACTCTGTTGTGGTAGATATGTCTATTCACCTCCCATAGATAATACTTTCTTCTTTTACACTGTTTTGAAATTACGTAATGGACGGAAATGCCAAGGGACATTAGGGAGCACATTCAGGCCTGTGGCAAAATAGGAGATATCTTCACATAAAAACTGGAGAGAGGCTTTCTGAGAAACTACTTTGTGATGTGTGCATTCCACTAAGGGAATACTGTAATCCTAAGATTCAATTTTATGCAAATGCATATATATCTAAACTCAAGTTTTATAACGGTATACTATTTCTATGTACTACAATATTACCATATGTATAGCCTTACAAGTATAATTTAAATATCAAGGCAGTGTATCTACTCTAAAATCTTCTCCACATAACTGCACAGAGTTAAACATTTGAAAGGGTCTGGCTAGAACTACGTGCTTTACTAACTTAATTTTGTATATGTACTTTCTTCATTTGTGACACACTATCAGATGGCTGTCCTTTAAATGCAAAATATATCTTAAATAAATAGCACATAATTATTTTATTCTAAAAAAAAAAGAATTATACCTCTTTTCTCATAAGGCACTTTTTGAACACTGTTCCTGTCAAACTCCAAAAGGGATATTTTGCAGGGAATTGTACACTTTGGCAAAATGTGAAATAGCCTGAATTAAAACCAGGAAAGAAGTGCTCTAAGAAACTCCTCTGCAACTTGTGCATTCGTTTCAGAGAGTTACACTACGTTGTCCAATTTGAAAGCTCTGTTTTTGAGCAATTTGCGACAGGACATTAAGTGGTTCCCCTGGGCTTCCGGTGAGAAAGGAAACATCTTCAATGAAAACTGCAGAGAAGTTTTCACAGCAACTGCTTTGTGATGTGTGTAATCATCTCATAGAGTTAAATCATTGTTTGGAATGAGCAGTTTGATATCTCTGTTACTTTGGAACGTGAGCAAGGACTATAGGAAACGCTCTCATGAATACGTGAAAAAGAAACACCTTCCAATAAAAAAGAGAAGGAAACACTCTGCGATACTGCTCTAGGTCACGTGAATTTCCCTCGCACAGTTAAGCTTTTGTTTTCATTGAACAGTATTCTAACACTGTTTTAGGTGAATTTGCTATGGGATACTCGGGAGCACTTTGAGGCTTACGGTGAAAAGGAAAATGTCTTCAGAGAGATCCTGGAGAGAAGATATCTGAGGAGCTGCTATGTGACGTTTGAATTCCACTCATACAGTTATAGTTTTCTTCTCATAGAGTATTGCAGTTTCCAGTTTGGAGAAATCACTGCTGGGGACATTCGAGAGTATATGGACGGCTATGGTGAAAAAGGAAATATACTCAGAAAAAATTGGAAAGAAGTTTTCTGTGAAACTGCTATGTAATAGATATGTTTATTCATCCCACGTAGAGAAAATTTTCTGTATATTACGCAGTTTTGAAACTGCGTCATGAACAATTTTGCGAAGGGACATTCGGGAGCACATTCTGGTGTACGGTGTAAAAGGAGATATCGGCAGATAAAAACTGGAGAGCAGCATTTTTAGAAACTGGTCTGTGGTGTGTGCATTCCACTGAGGGAGTTATACCTCTTTCATCCTAAGGCAGTGTTTGGAGAAGTTTCTTCTATAAGTGAAAAAATGACATTTTGCAATGCATGGAAATCTATCACGACAAGGGAAATAACCTGAAATAAAACCCAGAAAGAAGCGTTCCAAGGTAATGCTCTCTAAAATGTGCATTCATTTCAGAGAGTTAAAGCTTACACCACATTGCCCAGTTTAGAAGCTCTGTCATCGAGGAATCTTTGAGGTGTTATTAAGAGTCGCCCCTTGGCTTGTGGTGAGTAAGGAAACGACTTCCGATGAAAATTGGAAAGAAGCATGTGGAGCAGCTGCTTTGTGATGTGTGTATTCATCTCGTAGAGTTACATCATTCTTTGGGTTGAGCAGTTTGAAATCACTGTTTCTGGGAAACCTGAGATAGAACATTTGGGAACGCACCTAAGAATATGGTGAAAAAGAAATACCCTCCAATAGAAACAAGAAGGAAACTTTTGTGAAACTGCTCAAGGTCATATCAAGTTCACTCGCACAGTTAAGCTTCTGTTTTCATTGAGCAGTATCCTAACACTGTTTTACGTGAGTCAGCTGATGGATAATCAGGAGCGCTTTGAGGCTAACGGTGAAAACTGTAATACCTTCACATAGATAGTCGAGGGGTCATGAATGAAGAAATGCTTTGTGACGTATGCATTTCCCACACAGAGTTAACTTCTCTTCTCATACGGGTTTATGGAATATCGTTGGGAGAAATAGCTACCGGAGACATTCAAGAGTATATTTACTGCTATGGTGGAAAAGGAAATATCCTCAGACAAAAAATTGGAAAGAAATTTTCTGTGAAACTGCCTTGTGACCGATATGTCTATTCATCTCATATAGATAAAACTGTCTTTCTATTACAGAGTTTTAAAACTGCATAATGCACGGATTCGTGAAGGGACATTCAGGAGCACATACAGGCTGGTGGGGAAATAGGAGATATCTTCAGATAAAAATTGGTGAAAAAGTTTCTGAGAAACTGCTTTGTGATGTCTGCATTCCACTCAGGGAGTTATATCTCTTTTCTCACAAGGCAGCGTTTGAACACTGTTCCTGTAAAAGAGAAAAAGAGACATTTTGCTGCATATTGAAGACTATGGCGAAAATTGAAATGTCTGGAAATAAAACCTGAAAAAAGCGTTGCAAGCAATGGCTCTCTGACGTGTACTTTCATTTCAGAATGTTAAAGCTGACACTAAGTCTCCCGGTTTGGAAACTCTGTCTTTGAGGAAATTGTGAAGGGATATTAAGTGACACTCTGAGGTTTGCGGTGAAAAAGGAAACGTCTTCCAATGAAAACTGGAGAGAAACTATCGGAGCAATTACTTTATTATGTATATATTCATCTCATAGAGTTAAATCGTTCTTTAGATTGAGCTATTTTAAATCGCTGTTTCTCTGATACCTGAGAAAGGACATTTGGGAATGCTCTTAATAATATGCTGTAAAAGGAATACCATCCCGGCCGGGCGTGGTGGCTCAAGCCTGTAATCCCAGCACTTTGGGAGGCCGAAACGGGTGGATCAGAAAGTGAGGAGATCGAAACCATCCTGGCTAATATGGTGAAACCCCATCTCTACTAAGAAATACAAAAAACTACCCAAGCGAGGCGGCGGGCGCCTGCTGTCCCAGCTACTCAGGAGGCTGAGGCATGAGAATGGAATAAACCCTGCAGGCGAAGCTTACAGTGAGCTGAGATCCTGTCACTGCACTGCGTCTGAGCAACAGAGAGAGAGTTCATCACCAAAAGAAAGAAAAGAAATACCAACTAATAAACACCAGAAGGAAACCGTCTGTGAAAATTCTCTAGGTCACTTGAATTCCACTCGCACAGTTAAGCTTCTCTTTTCATTGAGCAGTATTCTAACAATGTGTTAGTTTTATCAGCTAAGGGATATTCATAAGCGATTTGAGGCTTCTGGTGAATACGGAAATATCTTTAGATAGATACTGGAGTAAGATTTCTGAGGTGTGCCTTTGTGACGTGTGCATTCTACTCACAGAGATATACTCTCCTTCTCAAACAAGAATGTTAAATCACGTTTGGAGGAAAAGCGACCAGGGGACATTGAGGATTATATGAAAGTCTATGGTGAAAAAGGAACTATCCTCAGACAAAATCTGGAATGACGCTTTCTGTGAAACTGCTTTGTGATAGATATGTCTATTTATTTCACTTGGACAAAACTTCCTTTCTTTTACGCAGTTTTGAAAGTCTGCCATGGATGGGTTCGTGGACGATGTTCGGCAGGATATTCAGGTGTACGTTGAAAAGAGAGTTATCTTAACATAAAAAGTGGAGAGAAGCTGTCTGCGAAAGTTCTTTGAGATGTGTGCATTCCACTCAGGGATTTATACCTCTTTTCTCATAAGGCAGAGTTTGAACACTGTTCCTGTAAAACTGAAAAAGTGACATTTTGCAGTGCATTGAAGACTATGGCGAAAAGTCAAATACCCTGAAATAAAACCCAGAAAGAAGGATTCCAAGAAACTGCACTCTGACGTGTGCATTCATTTCAGAAAGTTAAAGTTTACACTATGTTGCCCCGTTTGGAAACTCTGTCTTTGAAGAATCTGTGAAAGGATATTAAGTGGCGCCCGGAGGCTTGTGTTGAGAAAGAACCTCCTTCTGATGAAAACTGAACAGAATCTTCGGGAGTAACTCTTTTGTAGTGTGTGTATGCATATATTAGAATTAAATCATTCTTTGGATTGTGCAGTTTGAACTCACTGTTTCTGTGGAACCTGAGAAAGGACATTTGGGAATGCTCTTAATAATATGCTGAAAAAGGAATACCTTCCAATAAAAAACAGAAGAAAACTTTCTGTGAAATTACTCTTTGTCACGTGAAGTCAACTCGCACATTTAAGCTTCAGTGTTCATTGAGCACTTTTCTAACACTGTTTTTTTAAGTCTGTGAAGTGATATGTTGGAGTGCTCTGAGGCTTTTGGTGAAAAAGGAGACATCTTCAGATACATAAGGCAGAGAAGATTTCCAAGGAGCTACTTTGTGACATGTGCATTACACTCACAGGGATATATTTCTTTTCTCCTAGAAGATTGAAGAATCCCTTTTGGAGAAAAAGCTACAAGGCGACATTCGGGAGTATACGGACTGCCATGGTGAAAAAGAAAGTATCATCAGACAAAAACGGGAAAGAAGCTTTCTGTGAAAATGCATTGTGGTAGATATGTCTATTCACCTCCCATAGTTAAAACTTATTCTATTAAGCAGTTTTGAAACTGCTTAATGAACAGAAACGTGAAGGGACTTTAGGGAAACATTCAGGTCTGTGGGGAAATAGGAGATATCTTCACGTAAAAACTGGAGGGCAACTTTCTGAGAAACTGCTTGGTGATGTGGGCATTCCACTCAGGGAATTATACCTCTTTTCTCCTTAGGCACTTTTTGAACACTGTTCCTGGAAAACTGAAAAAGTGATAATATGCAGTGAATTAAAGACTTTGGCAAAATGTGAAATATCCTGAATTAAAATCAGGAAAGGAGCACTCTAAGAAACCCCTCTCGGATGTGTGCATTCATTTCACAGAGTTAAAGGTAACACTACAGTGCCCAGTTTGGAAGCTCTGTCTTTGCGGAATTTGTGAAGGGATATTAAGTGTTTCCCCTGGACTTGTGGTGAGAAAGGAAACATCTTCCAATGAAAACTCCAGAGAAGTTTTGAGATCAACTGCTTTGTGATGTGTGTAATCGTCTCATAGAGTTAAATCGTTCCTTCACTTCAGCAGTTTGCAATTCTGTTTCTGTGGAACTTGAGCAGAGTAATTTGGGAATGCTCTGAAGAATATGTGAAAAAGAAACATTTTCCAATAAAAAAGAGGAGGAAATAATCTGTGATACTGCTCTAGGTCACGTGAATAACACAATCACAGTTAAGCTTCTGTATTTTGAGCAGTGTTCTAACACTCTTTTAGGTGAGTCAACTAAGGGATACTCAGGAGCGCTTAGAGGCTTACACTGAAAATGAAAACATCTTCAGAAAGATACTGGAGAGAAGATATATGAGGAGATGTTTTGTGACGTGTGAATTCCACTCATAGAGTTATAGTTTTCTTCTCATAGAATATTGCGGAATCCCGGTTGGAGGAAATGCTACCAGGGAACATTTGAGAGTACACCAATGGCTATGGTGAAAAAGGAAATATACTCAGACAAATAATTGAAAGAAGCTTTCTGTGACACTGCTATCTGATAGATATGTCTATTCATCTCACATAGAGAAAATTTTCTTTATATTACACAGTTTTGAAACTGCATCATGGACAGAATAATGAAGGGACATTTGGGAGCACATTCAGGTGTGTGGTGTAAAAGGAGACATTGTCAGACAAAAACTGAGAGAAGCTTTCTGAGAAACTGCTTTGTGGTGTTTGCATTCCCCTGAGGGAGTTATTCCTCTTTAATCATAAGGCAGTGTTTCAACAAGGTTCCTCTGAAATTGAAAAACAGATATTTTGCAACGCATTGAAAACTGTCGCGAAAAGTGAAATATCCTGAAATAAAACCCAGAAAGAAAGTTTCCAAGACAATGCTCTCTAACGTGTGCATTCATTTCAGAGAATTAAAGGATACCCTACATTGCCCAGTTTGGAATCTCTGTCGTTGAGGAAAATTTGAGGTGTTATTAAGAGGTGCCCCTGGGCTTGTGTTGAGTAAGGAAACGACTTCTGATGAAAACTGCAGAGAAGCTTTCGGACAGCTGCTTTGTATGTGTGTATTCACCTCGTAGCATTACATCATTCCTTGGATTGAGCAGTTTGAAATCACTGTTTCTGTGGAACCTGAGAAAGAACATTTTGGAACGCTCTTAAGAATATCCTGAAAAGGTAATATCCTCTGATAAAAACCAGTAGGAAACATTCTGTGAAACCACTCAGGGTCATATGAAGTCCACTCACAGAGTTAAGATTCGGTTTTCATTGAGCAGTGTCCTAACACTGTTTTTTTATTAGTCTGTGAAGTGATATGCTGGAGCGATCTGAGGCATTCGGTGAAAAGGGAAACATCTTCAGATAGATACCGGAGAGAAGATTTCCAAGGAGCTCTTTGGTTACATGTGCATTCCACTAACAGGTTTATGCTTTTTTTCTCCTAAAAGATTGGGGAATCCCATTTGGAGAAAAAGCTACAAGGGGACATTCGGGAATATAGGGACTGCTATGGTGAAAAAGGAAATATCCTCAGACAAAAACTGGAAAGAAGATTTCTGTGAAACTGCGCTGTGGAAGATATGTCTATTCACCTCCCATAGATAAAAGTTTTTTCTATTACGCAGTTTTGAAACTACGTAATGGACGGAAACCTGAAGGGAAATTACAGAGCACATTCAGGCCTGTGTCGAAATAGGAGATATCTTCACGTAAAAACTGAAGAGAAGCGTTCTGAAAATCTGCTTTGTGATGTGTGCATTCCACTCAGGGAATTATACCTCTTTTCTCATAAGGCACTTTTTGAACACTGTTCCTGTAAAACTGAAAAACGGATAATTTGCAGCCAATTGAGATCTTTGGCGAAATGTGAAATATCCTGAATTAAAACCAAGAAAGAAGCGTTCTAAGAAACTCCTCTCCAACGTGTGCATTTGTTTCACAGAGTTAAAGCTAACACTACATTGCCCAGTTTGGAAGCTCTGTCTTTGAGGAATTTGTGAAGGGATATTAAGTGGTATCCCTGGGCTTGTGGTGAGAAAGGAAATGTCTTCCGATGAGAACTGCAGACAAGTTTTCACAGCAAGGACATTTGGGAACTCTCTCAAGAATATGTGAAAAAGAAACACCTTCCAATAAAAAAGAGAAGGAAACACTCTGTGATACTGCTCTAGGTCGCGTGAATTCCACTTGCACAGTTAAGCTTCTGTTTTCATTGAGCAGTATTCTGACACTCATTTAGGTGAGTTTCCTAAGGGATACTCGGGAGCGCTTTGAGGGTTATGGTGAAAACGAAAATATCTTCAGATAGATACCGGAGAGAAGATATCTGAGGAGCTGCTTTGTGATGTGTAAATTCCACTCATAGGGTTATAGTTTTCTTCTCAGAGAGTATTGCAGAATCCCATTTGGAGAAAAGGCTACAGGGGAAATTCGAGAGTATATGGACGGCTATGGTGAAAAAGGAATTATACTCAGAAAAAAACTGGAAAGAAGTTTTCTGTGAAACTGCTATGTGACAGATATGTCTATTCATCTCACATAGAGAAAATTTTCTGTATATTATGCAGTTTTGAAACTGCGTCATGAAGAGATTTGTGAAGGGACATTTGGGAGCACATTCAAGCATACGGTGTAAAAGGAGATATCATCAGACCAAAACTGGAGAGGAGCATTCTGAGAAAGCGCTTCTTGATGTGTGCATTCCTCTGAGGGAGTTATACGTCTTTCATCATAAGGCAGTTTTTGAACAAGGTTCTTCTGAAAGTGAAAAAGTGATACTTTGCAACGCATTGAAAACTGTCACAAAAGGTGAAATATCCTGAAATAAAACCCAGAAAGAAGCGTTCCAAGAAAATTCTCTCCAAGGTGTACATTCATTTCAGGAGTTAAAGTTTACACTACATTGCCCAGTTTGGAAAATCTGTCTTTGAGGAATCTTTGAGTTGTTATTAAGAGGCATCCCTGGGTTTGTGGTGAGTAAGGAAATGACTTCAGATGAAAACTGGAAGGAAGCTTGCAGAGCAACTGCTTTGTCATGTGTGCATTCATCTCTTAATGTTACATCATTCTTTGAGTTGAGCAGTTTGAAATCACTGTTCCTGTGGAACCTGAGAAAGAACATTTGGGAATGCTCTTAAGAATATGCTGAAAAAGAAATATCGTCTGATAGAAACCAGAAGGAAACATTCTGTGAAACAGCTCCAGGTCACATCAAGTCCACTCGCCCAGTTAATCTTCTGATTTCATTGAACAGTGTCCTAACACTGTTTTACGTCAGTCAGCTAAGGTATAATCGGGAGCGCTTTGGGGATAATGGTGAAAACGGAAATATCTTGATAAAAATAATCGAGAGGAGATTGATGAAGAAATGCTTTGTGATGTATGAATTTCCAACACAGAGTTCAACTTTTCTTCTCATAGGGGTTTATTGGATCCCGTTGGGAGAAATCACTACCGGGGACATTCAGGAGTGTATATACTGCTATAGTGGAAAAGGAAATATCCTCAGACAAAAACTGGAAAGAAACATTCTGTGAAACTGCTTTGTGACAGATATGTCTATTCATCTCACATAGATGAAACTGTTTCTATTACGCAGTTTTGAAACTTCATCATGGATGGATTTGCGAACGGACATTTGGGAGCACATACAGGCTGTTGGGGAAATAGGAGGCATCTTCAGATAGCAATTGGAGAGAAACTTTGTGAGAAACTGCTTTGTGATGTCTGCATTCCACTCAGGGAGTTATGCCTCTTTTCTCACAAGGCAGTGTTAGAACACTGTTCCAGTAAAAGTGAAAAAGAGATATTTTGCAGCGTATTGAAGACTGGCAAAATTTGAAATATCCAAACATAAAACGCAGGATAAAGAGTTCTTAGAAACTGGTCTCTGATGTGTACATTCATTTCAGAGTGTTAAAGCTTATGCTAAGTGACCGAGTTTAGAAACTCTGTCTTTGAGGAAATTGTGAAGGGCTATTAAGTGACACCCAGAGGCTTGTGGTGAGAAAGGAAACGTATTCCGATGAAAACTGGAGAGAAACTTTTGGAGCAACTGCTTTGTGATGTGTGTATTTATCTCATATAGTTAAATCGTTCTTTGGATTGAGCAGTTTTAAATCACTGTTTCTATGATACCTGAGAAAGGACATTTGGGAAAGCTTTTAATAATATCCTGAAAAAGAAATACCAGCAGATATACGTGAAAAGGAAATGTCTGTGAAACCTCTCTAGGTCAATTGAATTCCACTCGCACAGTTGAGCTTCTGTTTTCATTGAGCAGTATTCAAACAATGTTTTAGGTTAATCAGCTAAGGGATACTCGGGAGCGATTTGAGGTTTCTGGTTAAAATGGAAATATCTTTAGATAGACACTGGAGGAAGATTTCTGAAGAGTAGCCCTGTGACGTGTGCATTCTCCTCACTGAGATATACTTTTCTTCTCGTAGAGGAATGGGAAATGCCATTTGGAGAAAAAGCGATCAGGGGACATTCATATATATATAAAAGGCTACGGTGAAAAAGGAACTATCCTCAGACAAAAACTGGAAAGACGCTTTCTGTGAAACTGCGTTGTGGTAGATATGTCTTTTCACCTCCCATAGATAAAACTTTTTCTATTACGCAGTTTTCAAACTGCATAATGAATGGAATGCGAAGGTATATTGGGGAGACATTCAGGCCTGTTGGGAATTAGGAGATAACTTCTTATAAAACTGCAGAGAACCTTTCTTAGAAACTTCTTTGTGATGTGTGCATTCCACACAGGGACTTATGCCTCTTTTCTCATTAGGCACTTTTTTAACAATGTTTCTGTAAAACTGAAAAAGTGATATTTTGCAGGGAATTGAAGACTTTGGGGAAATGTGAAATATGATGAAATGAAACTAGGAAAGGAGTGTTCTCAGAAACTCCTCTCTGACGTGTGCATTCATTTCAGAGAGATAAAGCTTGCAATACTTTTCCCAGTTTGTAATTTCTGTCTTTCAGGAATTTGCGAAGTGATATTAAGTGGTTCCCCTAGGCTTGATGTGAGAAAGGAAACGTCTTCCGATGAGAACTGCAGAGAAGTTTTCAGAGCAACTGCTTTGTGATGTGTGTAATCATCTCATAGAGTTAAACCATTCTTTGGATTGAGCATTTTGATATCTCTGATTCTGTGGAACCTGAGCAAGGACATTTGGGAAAGCTCTCAAGAATATGTGAAAAAGAAACACCCTCCAATAAAAAAGAGAAGGAAACACTCTGTGATACTACTCTAAATCACATGAATTCCACTTGCACAGTTAAGCTTCTGTTTTCATTGAGCAGTATTCTAACAATGTTTTACGTTAATCAGCTAAGAGATACTTGTGAGCGATTTGAAGCTTCCGGTGAAAACGGAAATATCTTCAGATACATACTGGAGGAAGATTTCCAAGGAGCGGCCTTGTGACATGTGCATTCTACTCACAGAGATATACTTTTCTTCTCATAGAGGAATCGGAAATCCCATTTAGAGAAAAAAGCGACCAGGGGCATTCCGGAGTATATGAAAGGCTACGGTGATAAAGGAACTATACTCAGACAAATACTGGAAATAAGATTTCTGTGAAACTGCTTTGTGATAGATATGTCTATTCATTTCACATGGATAAAACTTTATTTCTATTACGCAGTTTTGAAACTGCATCATGGATGGATTCGCGAAGGGATGTTCAGCAGGACATTCAGGCATGCGGTGAAAAGGGAGTTATCCTCAGATAAAAACTGGAGAGGAGCTGTTTGAGAAAGTGCTTTGAGATGTGGGCATTTCACTCAGGGATTTTTACGTCTATTCTCATAATTCAGTGTTTGAACACTGTTCCTGTAAAACTGAAAAAGTGACATTCTGCAGTGCATTGAAGACTATGGCAAAAAGTGAAATATCCTGAAATAAAACCCAGAAATACGGATTCCAAGAAACTGTGCTCTGACGTGTGCATTCATTTCAGAGAGTTAAAGTTTACACTTCGTTGCCCCGTTTGGAGACTCTGACTTTGAAGAATCTTTGAAGGGATATTAATTGGCATCCGGGAACTTGTGGTGAGAAAGGAAACGCCTTCCGATGAAAACTGGACAGAATCTTTCTGAGTAACTAGTTTTTAATGTGTGTACACATCTCATAGAATTAAATCATTCATTGTATTGAGCAGTATTGAACTCATCTTTTCTGTGAAACCTGAGAAAGGACATTTGGGAACGCTCTTAAGAATATGCTGAAAAAGAAATACCCTCCAATAAAAAACAGAAGAAAAATTTCTGTGGAACTGCTCGTTGTCACATGAAGTCCACTCGCACAGTTAAGCTTCGTTTTCACTGAGCAGTATTCTAACACTGTTTTTGTTTAGTGTGTGTAGTGATATGCTGGAGCGCTCTCAGGTTTTCGGTGAAAAAGCAAACATCTTCAGAAACGTAACGGAGAGTAGATTTCTGAGTTCTGAGAAGCTCTTTTGTGACATGTGCGTTCGTCTCACAGGGTTGTACTTTTTTTCTCCTAGAACATTGGGGAATCCCGTTTGGAGAAAAGCTACAAGGGGCCATTCAGAAATATAGGTACTGCTATGGTGAGAAAGGAAATATCATCAGACAATAACTGGAAAGAAGCTTTCTGTGAAACTCCGTTGTGGTAGATATATCTATTCACCTCCCATAGATAAAACTTTTTTCTATTACAAAGTTTTGAAACTACATAATGGACGGAAATGCGAAGGGACATTAGGGAGCATATTCAGGCCTGTGGTGAAATAGGAGATGTCTTCACAAAAAAACTGGAGAGAAACTTTCTGAGAAACTACTTTGTGATGTGTGCATTCCACTCTGGGAATTATACCTCTTTTCTCATAAGACACTTTTTGAACACTCTTCTGGTAATACTGAAAAAGGGTTATTTTGCAGTGAATTGAAGACTTTGGTGAAATGTGAAATATCCTGAATTAAAACCAGGAAAGAAGCGTTCTAAGAAACTCCTCTCTGACGTTTGCAGTCATTTCAGAGAGTTAAAGCTTACACTACATTGCCCAGTTTGAAGCTCTGTCTTTGAGGTATTTGTGAAGGGATATTAACTGGTTCCCCTGGGCTTGCGGTGAGAAAGGAAACGTATTCTGATGAAAACTGCAGAGAAGTTTTCAGAGCATCTGCTTTGTTATGTGTGTAATCATCTCTGAGAGTTAAATCATTATTTGGATTGAGCATTTTGATATCTGTGTTTCTGTGGAATCTGAGCAAGGGCATTTGGGAATGCTCCCAAGAATATATGAAAAAGAAACTTCTTCCAATAAAAAAGAGAAGGAAACACTCTGTGATCCTGCTCTAGGTCACGTGAATTCAACTATCACAGTTAAGCTTCTGTTTTCATTGAGCAGTATTCTAACACAGTTTTAGGTGAGTTTGCTAAGGGATACTCCTGAGCACTTTGAGGCTTACGGTGAAAACGAAAATATCTTCAGACAGATACTGGAGAGAAGATATCTGAGGAGCTGCTATGTGATGTTTGAATTCCATTCACAGGGTTATAGTTTTCTTCTCATAGAGTATTGCGAAATCCCATTTGGAGAAAATGCTACCAGGGGACATTTGAGAGTATATGGACGGCTATGCTGAAAAAGGAAATATTCTCAGAAAAAAACTGTAAAGAAATTTTGTGAAACTGCTATGTGATAGATATGTCTATTCATCTCACATAGAGAAAATTTTGTTTATATTACACAGTTTTGAAACTGCGTCATGGACAGAATCATGAAGGGACATTTGGGAGCACATTCAGGGGTACGATGTAAAAGGAGATATTGTCGGACAACAAATGGAGAGAAGATTTCTCAGAAACTCCATTGTGGTGTGTGCATTCCACTGAGGGAGTTATACCTCTTTCATCATAAGGCAGTGTTTGAACAAGGTTCTTCTGAAAGTGAAAAAGTGATAATTTGCAATGCGTTGAAAACTATCGTGAAAAGTGAAATATCCTGAAATAAAACTCAGAAAGAAGCTTTCCAAGAAAATGCTCTCTAACATGTGCATTCATTTAAGAGAGTTAAAGGTTACACTACATTGCCCAGCTTGGAAGCTCTGTCTTTGAGGAAACTTTGAGGTGTCATTAAGAGGTGCCCCTGGGCTTGTGGGGAGTAAGGAAATGACTTCGATGAAAACTGGAGAGAAGCTTTTGGAGCAGCTGCTTTGTGATGTGTGTATACATCTCGTAGCGTTACATCATTCTTTGTGTTGAGCAGTTTGAAATCACTGTTTCTGTGGAACCTGAGACAGAATATTTGTGAATGCTCTTAAGAATATGCTGAAAAGGAAATATGGTCCGATAAAAACCAGTAGGAAGCATTCTGTGAAACCGCACTGGGTCATATCAAGTCCACTAGCAGAGTTAAGCTTCCGTTTTCATTGAGCAGTATCCTAACACTGGTTTTATTTTAGTCTGTGAAGTGATATGCTGTACCACCCTGAGGCTTTCGGTGAAAAGGGAAACATCTTCAGATAGATGCCAGAGAGAAGATTTCCAAGGAGCTCTTTAGTGACATGGGCATTCACTCACAGGTTTATAGTTGTTTTCTCCTAGAAGATTAGGGAATCCCGTTTGGAGCAAAAGCTACAAGGGGACATTCGGGAATATAGGGACTGCTGTGGTGAAAAATGAAATACCATCAGACAAAAACTGGAAAGAAGATTTCTGTGAAACTGCACTGTGGTAGATATGTCTATTGACCTCCTATAGATAAAACTTTTTTCTATTACGCACTTTTGAAGCTACGTAATGGACGGAAATGTGAAAGGACAATAGGGAGCACATTCTGGCATGTGGCAAAATAGGAGATATCATCACATAAAAACTGAAGAGAAGTGTTCTTAGAAACTGCTTTGTGATGTGTGCATGCCACTCCGGGAATAATACCTCTTTTATCATAAGGCCGTTTTTGAGCACTGTTCATCTAAAACTGAAAAACAGATATGTTTCTATCAATTGAAGACTTTGGCGAAATGTGAAATATCTTGAATTAAAACCTGGAAAGAAGCGTTCTATGAAACTCCTCTCAGACATGTGCATTCGTTTCAGAGAGGTAAAGCTTACACTACATTGCCCAGTTTGGAAGCTCTGTCTTTGAGCAATTTGTGAAGATATATTAAGTGGTTCCCCTGGGCTTGCCATGAGGAAGGAAACGTCTTCCGATGAAAACTGCAGAGAAGTTTTCAGAGCATCTGCTTTGTGATGTGTGTAATCATCTCATAAAGTTAAATCACTGTTTGAATTGAACAGTTTGATATCTCTGTTTCTGTGGAACCTGAGCAAGGACATTTGGGAACGCTGTCAGGAATATGTGAAAAAGAAACACCTTCCAATAAAAAAGAGAAAGAAACACTCTGTGATACTGCTCTAGGTCATGTGAATTCCACTCGCACAGTTAAGCTTCTGTTTTCATTGAGCAGTATTCTAACACTGTTTTAGGTGAGTTTCCTCAGGGATACTCGGGAGCACTCTGAGGCTTACAGTGAAAACGACAATATATTCAGACAGATACTGGAGAGAAGATATCTGAGGAGCTGTTTTGTGACGTGTGAATTCCATTCATAGAGTTATAGTTTTCTTCTCATAGAGTATTGTGGAATCACGTTTGGAGAAAATGCTACAGGGGGCATTCAACAGTATATGGACGGCTATGGTGAAAAAGGAAATATACTCAGAAAAAAATGGAGAGAAGTTTTCTGTGAAACTGCTATGTGATAGATATGTTTACTCATCTCACATAGAGAAAATTTTCTGTATATTACCCAGTTTTGAATCTGTGTCATGAAGAGACTCTCTAAGGGACATTTGGGAGCACATTCGGACATAAGGTGTAAAAGGAGATATCGTCAGACAAGAACTTGAGAGAAAATTTCTGAGAAACTGCTTTGTGGTGTGTGCATTCCACTGAGGGAGTTATATCTCTTTCATCATAAGGCAGTTTTGAACAAGGTGCTTCTGAAAGTGAAAACGTGATAATCTGCAGCACATTGAAAACTACCGCGAAAAGTGAAATATCCTGAAATAAAACCCAGAAAAAAGAGTTCCAAAAAAATGCTTTCTAAAGTGTACATTCATTTCATAGAGTTAAAGTTTACACTACATTGCCATGTTTGGAATCTCTGTCTTTGAGGAATCCTTGAGGTGTTATTAAGAGGTGCCTCTGGGCTTCTTGTGAGTAAGGAAACGAATTCCAATGAAAACTGGAGTGAAGCTTTCAGAGCAGCTGCTTTGTGAAGTGTGTATTCATCTCGTAGTGTTTCATCATTCTTTGGATTGAGCAGTTTGAAATCAATGTTTCTGTGGAACCTGAGAAAGAACATTTGGGAATGCTCTTAAGAATATGCTGAAAAAGAAATATCCCCCGATAAAAACCAGAAGGAAACATTCTGTGAAAGCCGCTCCAGGTCATATCAAGTCCACTCGAACATTTAAGCTTCTGTTTTCATTGAGCAGTATGCTAACACTGTTTTACGTGAGTCAGCTAAGGGCTAATCAGGAGCAATTTGAGGCTAACGGAGAAAACGGAAATATCCTCAGATAGATAATCTAGAGGAGACTGATGAGGAAATCCTTTGTGACTTGTGCATTTCCCACACAGAGTTAAACTTTTTTTCTCCTAGGGGTTTATGGAATCCCGCTGGGAGAAATAGCTACCGGGAAATTCAGGAGTATATTTACTGCTATGGTGAAAAAGGAAATACCCTCAGATAAAAACTGGAAAGAAACTTTCTGTGAAACTGCTTTGCGAGTGATATGTCTATTCATCTCACATAAATGAAACTGTTTTTCTATTACGCAGTTTTGAAACTGCATCATGGAAGTATTCGCGAAGGGACATTCGGGAGCACATACAGGCTGGTGGGTAAATAGGAGATATCTTCAGATAAAAATTGGAGAGAAACTTTCTGAGAAACTGCTTTGTGATGTCTGCATTCCAATCAGAGAGTCATACCTCTTTTCTCACAAGTCAGTGTTTGAACACTGTTCTTGAAAAAGTGAAAAAGAGATATTTTGCAGCATTTTGAAGACTATAGCGAAAATTGAAATAATAGGTAAAAAAAAAAAAAAACCCTGAAAAAAGCATTCCAAGATACTGCTGTCTGACCTGCACATTTATTTCAGAGTGTTAAAGCTGTCACTAAGTCGCCCTATTTGGAAAATATGTCTTTGAGGAAATTGTGAAAAGATATTAAGTGACACCTGGAGACCTGTGGTGAGAAAGGAAATGTCTTCTGGTGAAAACTGCAGAGAAACTTTCGGAGCAACTGCTTAGTGAAGTGTGTAATCATCTCATAGCCTTAAATCATTGTTTTAATTGAACAGTTTGATATCTCTGTTTCTGTGGAACCTGAGCAGAGACATTTGGAAACTCTCTCAATAATATGTGAAAAGAAACACCCTCCAACAAAAAAGAGAAGGAAACAATCTGTGATACCGCACTGGGTCACGTGTATTCCACCCGCACACTTCAGCTTCTGTTTTCATTGAGCATTATTCTGACACTCTTTAGATGAGTCAGCTAAGGGATACTCAGAAGTTCTTTGAGGCTTATGGTGAAAAAGAAAACATCTTCAGACGGATACTGAAGAGAATATATCTGAGGATCTGCTTGGAGACGTGTGTATTCCACTCATAGAGTTATAGTTTTCTTCTCATAGAGTATTAGGGATTCCCGTTTGAAGAAAACGCTACCAGGGGATATTCGAGAGTATATTGACGGCTATGGTGAAAGAGGAAATATACTCAGACAAATACTGGAAATAAGCTTTCTATGACACTGCTATGTGATAGATATGGCCATTCATCTCACATAGAGAAAATTTTCTTTATATTATGCAGTATTGAAACTGCATCATGGACAGATTCACATAGGAACATTTGGGAGCACATTCAGGCATACGGTGTAAAAGGAGATATCGCCAGACAAAAACTGAGAGAAGCTTTCTGAGAAACACCTTTGTGGTGTGTGCATTCCACTGAGGGAGTTATACCTCTTTCATCATAAGGCAGTGTTTGAACAAGGTTCTTCTGAAAGTGAAAAAGTGATATTTTGCGACGTGTTGAAAACTATCGTGAAAAGTGAAATACCTGAAATAAAACCCAGAAAGAAGTGTTCTAAAACAATGCACTCTGACGTGTGCATTCATTTCTGAGAGTTAAAGCTTACAATACATTGCCCAGTGTGGAAGCTTGGTCTTTGAGGAATCTCTGAGGTGTTATTAAGAGGCGCCCTTGGGCATTTGGTGAGTTTGGAAATGACTTCCGATGATAACTGGAGAGAAGCTTGCAGACACACTGTTTGTGATGTGTGCATTCATCTCATAGAGTTACATCACACTTTGGGTTGGGCAGTTTGAAATCACTGTTTCTGTGGAACCTCAGAAAGAACATTTGGGAATACTCCTAAGAATACCCTGAAAAAGAAGTATCCTCTGATAGAAACCAGAAGGAAATCTTCTGGGAAACCACTCCAGATCATATCAAGTCCACTCACACAGTTAAGCTTCCATTTTCATTGAGCAGTATCCTAACACTGTTTTACATGAGTCAGCTAAGGGATAATCGGTAGCGATTTGAGGCTAATGGTGAAAACGGAAATATCTTCAGATAAATACTCGAGAGGAGATTGATGAAGAAATGCTTTGTGACATATGCATTTCCCACACAGAGTGAAATCTCTCTTCTCATAGGGGTTTAGGGAATCCTGCTGGGAGTAATAGCTACCAGGGACATTCAAGAGTATATTTACTGCTATGGTGGAAAAGGAAATATCCTCAGTCCAAAATTGGAAAGAAACTTTCTGTGAAACTGCATTGTGACAGAAATGTCTATTCATCTCACAGAGATGAAACTGTTTCTCTATTACAAAGTTTTGAAACTGCATCATGGACGGATTCATGAAGGGATATTCTGGAGCAAATATAGGCTGGTGGGGAAATAGGAGACACCTTAACATAACAATTGGAGAAAAACCTCTGAGAAACTGCTTTGTGATGTCTGCATTCCACTTAGGGAGATACACCTCTTTTCTCACAAGGCAGTGTTTGAACACTGTACCTGTAAAAGTGAAAGAGCAACTGCTTTTTGATGTGTGTAATCATCTCATAGCCTTAAATCATTGCTTGGATTGAGCATTTTGATATCTCTCTTTCTGTGGAACCTGAGCAGAGACATTTGGGAACGCTCTCAAGAATATGTGAAAGAGAAACACCGAGGGGGGAGGAGCAAGATGGCCAAAATAGGAACAGCTCCAGTCTCCAATTCCCAGTGCGAACGACACAGAAGACCTCTGATTTCTGCATTTTCAACTGATGTACTGGGGTCACGTCACAGGGAGTGCCGACAATCAGTGCTGGTCAGCTGCTGCAGCCCAGGCAGTGAGAGCTGAAACAGGGCGAGGCATCACCTCCCCTGGGAAGCACAAGGGGGAAGGGAATCCCTTTTCCTAGCCAGGGGAACTGAGACACACAATACTTGGAAAATTGGGTAACTCCCACCCCAATGCGGCACCTTAAGCAAACGGGCACACGAGGAGATTATATCCCACACCTCACTGGGAAGGTCCCACAGACACGGAGCCTCCTTCATTGCTAGCACAGCAGTCTGTGATCTAACCACAAGGCAGCAGCGAGGCTGGGGGAGGGGCTTCCGCCATTGCTGAGGCTTAAGTTGGTAAACAAAGCCGCTGGGAATCTCGAACTGGGTGGAGCTCACAGCAGCTCAAAGAAACCTACCTGTCTCTGTATACTTCAACTCTGGGGAAAGGGGACAGGTAAACAACAACAAAAAAGCAGCAGAAACCTCTGCAGATGCAAACGACTCTGTCGGACAGCTTTGAAGAGAACAGTGGATCTCCCCACACAGAGGTTGAGATCTGAGAAGGGACAGACTGCCTGTTCAAGTGGGTCCCTGACCCCTGAGTAGCCTAACAAGGAGACACCCCCCACTAGGGGCAGTCTGACACCCCACACTTAACAGGGTGGAGTACAGCCCTGAGAGGAAGCTTCCAAAGTAAGATTCCGACAGGTACACTCACTTTTCAGCACTCTTCTATCATCTGCAACCTCTGCTGCTGATACCCAGTCAAACAGGGTCTGGAGTGGACCTCAAGCAATCTCCAACAGACCTGCAAATGAGGGTCCTGACGGTTAGAAGTAAAACTATCAAACAAGAAGGACACCTATAGCAAAACCCCAACAGTACTTCATCATCATCAAAGAACAGAGACAGATAAAACCACAAAGATGAGGAAAAAGCAGGGCAGAAAAGCTGGAAATTCAAAAAATAAGAGCACATCTCCCCCTGCAAAGGAGCGCAGCTCATCACCAGTAACAGATCGAAGCTGCTCAGAGAATGACTTTGACAAGATGAGAGAAGAAGTCTTCAGTCCATCAAACTTCTCAGAGCTAAAGAAGGAATTACGTACCCAGCGCAAAGAAACTAAAAATCTTGAAAAAAGAGTGGAAGAATTGACAGCTAGAATAATTAATGCAGAGAAGGTCATAAATGAAATGACAGAGATGAAAACCATGACACAAGAAGTACGTGACAGATGCACAAGCTTCAGTAAACGACTCGATCAACTGGAAGAAAGAGTATCAGTGATTGGGGATCAAATGAATGAAACAAAGAGAGAAAAGAACCAAAATAAAAAAGAAGAAAACGAAATGAGCAAAGCCTGCATGTATAGGATTATGTAAAAAGACCAAATCTACGTCTGATTGGGGTTCCTGAAAGTTTGGGTGAAAATGGAACCAAGTTGGATATCTTCCAGGAGAACTATGTTCAGGATATCATACAGGAGAACTTCCCCAACCTAGTAGGGCAGGCAAACATTCAAATTCTGGAAATACAGAGAATGCCACAAAGATACTCCTCGAGAAGAGCAACTCCAAGATACATAATTGCCAGATTCACCAAAATTGAAATGAAGAAAAAAAATCTTAAGGGCTGCTGGAGAGAAAGGTCGGGATACACACAAATGGAAGCCCATCAGACTAACAACAGATCAATCAGCAGATACTCTACAAGCCAGAAGAGAGTGGGGACCAATATTCAACTTTCTTAAAGAAAAGAATTTTAAACCCAGAATTTCATATCCAGCCAAACTAAGTTTCATAAGTGAAGGAGAAATAAAACCCTTGCAGATAAGCAAATGCTTAGAGATTCTCTCACCACCAGGCCAGCCTTACAAGAGACCCTGAAAAAAGCCCTAAACATGGAAAGGAACAACCGGTACCAGCCATTGCAAAAACATGCCAAAATATCAAGGCCATCGAGGCTAGGAAGAAACTGCATCAATTAACGAGCAAAATAACCAGTTAATATCATAATGACAGGATCAAGTTCACATATAACAATATTAACCTTAAATGTAAATGGACTAAATGCTCCAATTAAAAAACACAGACTGGCAAACTGGATAAAGAGTCAAGACTCATCAGTCTGCTGTATTCAGGAAACACATCTCACATGCAGAGACATACATAGGCTCAAAATAAAGGGATGGAGGAAGATCTACCAAGCAAATGGAGAACAAAAAAACCAGGGGTTGCAATCCCACTCTCTGATAAAAAAGACTTTAAACCTTCAAAGATCAAAAGATACAAAGAAGGCTATTACATAATGATAAAGGGATCAATTCAACAGGAAGAGCTAACAATCCTAAATATATATGCACCCAAACAGGAGCACCCAGATTGATAAAGCAAGTCCTTAGAGACTTACAAAGAGACTTAGACTCCCATACAATAATAATAGGAGGTTTCAGCACTCCACTGTCAACACTAGAGATATCAACGAGACAGAATGTTAACAAGGATATCCAGGAGTTGAACTCATCTTTGCACCAAGTGGACCTAATAGACATCTATAGAACTCTCCACACCAAATCAACTGAATATACGTTTTTCTCAGCACCACATCGCACTTACTCCAAAATTGACCACATAATTGGAAGTAAAGCACTCCTCAGCAAATATAAAAGAACAGAAATTATAACAAACTGTCTCTCAGACCACAGTGCAATCAAACTAGAACTCAGGACTAAGAAACTCAAGCCAAACCGCTCAACTACATGGAAACTCAACAACCTGCTCCTGAAAGACTACTGGGTACATAATGAAATGAAGGCAGAAATAAAGATGTTCTTTGAAAGCAATGAGAACAAAGATACAATATACCAGAATCTCTGGGACACATTTAAAGCAGTGTGTAGAGGGAAATTTATACCACTAAATGCCCACAAGAGAAAGCTGGAAAGATCTAAAATTGACACTCTAACATCGCAATTAAAAGAACTAGAGAGGCAAGAGCAATCACAATCAAAAGCTAGCAGAAGGCAAGAAATAACAAAGGTCAGAGCAGAACTGAAGGAGATAGAGACACGAAAAACCCTCCAAAAAATCAATGAATCCAGGAGTTGGTTTTTTGAAAAGGTCAACAAAATTGACAGACCGCTAGCAAGGCTAATAAAGAAGAAAAGAGAGAAGAATCAAATAGATGCAATAAAAAATGGTAAAGGGGATATTACCACCGACCCCACAGATATACAAATGACGATAAGAGAATACTATAAACACCTCTATAGAAATCAACTAGAAAATCTAGAAGGAACGGATAATTTCCTGAACACGTAAACTCTTCCAAGACTAAACCAGGAAGAAGTTGAATCCCTAAATAGACCAATAGCAGGCTCTGAAATTGAGGCAATAATTAATAGCCTACCAACCAAAAAAAATCCAGGACCAGATGGATTCACAGCTGAATTCTACCAGAGGTACAAAGAGGAGCTGGTACCATTCCTTCTGAAACTATTCCAATCAATAGAAAAGAGGGAATCCTGCCTAATTCATTTTATGAGGCCAACATCATCCTGATACAAAATCCTGGCAGAGAACAAAAAAAGAGAATTTTAGACCAATATCCCTGATAAACATCGATGGAAAAATCCTCATTAAAATACTGGCAAAACAGATTCAGCAGCACATCAAAAAGCTTATCCACCATAATCAAGTGGGCTTCATCCCTGGGACGTGAGGCTGGTTCAACATTCGCAAATCAATAAACGTAATCCGTCATATAAACAGAACCAAAGACAAGAACCGCATTATCATTTGAATAGATTCACAAAAGGCTTTTGAAAAAATTCAACAGCCCTTCATGCTAAAAACGCTCCATAAATTCGGTATTGATGGAACTTGCCTCAAAATAAGGAGAGCTATTTATGACAAACCCACAGCCGGTATAATACTGAATGGGCAAAAACTGGAAAAATTCCCTTTGAAAACTGGCACAAGACAGGGATGCCCTCTCTCACTGCTCCTATTCAACATAATGTTGGAAGTTCTGACGAGGGCAATCAGGCAAGTGAAAGAAATCAAGGGTAGTCAGTTAGGAAAAGAAGCCAAATTGTCCCTGTTTACAGATGACATGATTGTATATTTAGAAAACCCCATTGTCTCAGACCAAAATATCCTTAAGCTGATAAGCAACTTCAGCAAAGTCTCAGGATACATAATCAATGTGCAAAAATCAAAAGCATTCTTATACTCCAGTAACAGACAAACAGAAAGCCAAATCACGAAAAAACTTCCATTCACAATTGCTTCAAAGAGAATAAAATACCTAGGAATCCAACTTACAAGGGATGTAAAGGACCTCTTCAAGGAGAACTACAAACCACTTCTCAGTGAAATAAAAGAGGACACAAACAAATGGAAGAACATACCATGCTCATGGATAGGAAGAATCAATATCATGAAAATGGCCATACTTCCCAAGGTAATTTATAAATTCAATGCCATCCCATTCAAGCTACCAGTTTCTTCATGGAATTGGAAAAAACTGCTTTAAAGTTCATGTGGAACCAAAACAGAGCCCGCATTGCGAACTCAATCCTAAGTCAAAAGAACAAAGCTGGAGGCATCACGCTACCTGACCTCAAACTATACTACCAGGCTACAGTAACCAAAACAGCATGGTACTGGTACGAAAACACAAATATAGACCAATGGAACAGAACAGAGTCCTCAGAAATAATACCACACATCTACAGCCATCTGATCTTTGACAAACCTGAGAGAAACAAGAAATGGGGAAAGGATTCCCTATTTAATATATGGTGCTGGGAAAATTGGCTAGCCATAAGTAGAAAGCTGAAACTGGATCCTTTCCTTACTACTCATACGAAAATTAATTCAAGATGAATTAGAGACTTAAATGTTAGACCTAATACCATAAAAACCCTAGAAGAAAATCTAGGTTTTACCATTCAGGACATAGGCATGGGCAAGGACTTCATGTCTAAAACACCAAAAGCAATGGCAGCAAAAGCCAAAATTGACAAATGGGATCTAATTAAACTAAAGAACTGCTGCCCAGAAAAGAAACTACCATCAGAGTGAACAGGCTACCTACAGAATTGGAGAAAATTTTTGCAATCTACTCATCTGATTAAGGGCTGATATCCAGAATCTTCAAAGAACTCAAACAAATTTACAAGAAAAAATCAAACAACCCCAACAAAAAGTGGGCAAAGGATATGAACAGACATTTCTCAAAAGAAGACATTCATACAGCCAACAGACACATGAAAAAATGCTAATCATCACTCGCCATCAGATAAATGCAAATCAAAACCACAATGAGATACCATCTCACACCAGTTAGAATGGCAATCATTAAAAAGTCAGGAAACAGCAGGTGTGGAGAGGATGTGGAGAAATAGGAACACTTTTACACTGTTGGTGGGATTGCAAACTAGTTCAACCATTATGGAAAACAGTATGGTAATTCCTCAGGGATCTAGAACTAGATGTACCATATGATCCGGCAATCCCACTACAGGGTATATACCCAAAGGATTATAAATCGTGCTGCTATAAAGACACATGCACACGTATGTTTATTGCGGCACTATTCACAGTAGCAGAGACTTGGAATCAACACAAATGTCCGTCGTGACAGACTGGATTAAGAAAATGTGGCACATATACACCATGGAATACTATGCAGCCATAAAAATAATGAGTTTGCATCCTTTGTAGGGACATGGAAGCAGCTGGAAACCATCATTCTTAGCAAACTATCACAAGAACAGAAAACCAAACACCGCATGTACTCATTCACAGTTGGGAACTTAACAATGAGATCACTTGGACTCGAGAAGGGGAACATCACACACTGGGGCCTTTCGTGCGGAGGGGGGAGGGGGGAGGGATTGCATTGGGAGTTATACCTGATATAAATTAAGAATTGATGGGTGCTGATGCGTTAATAGGTGCAGCACACCAACTTGGCACAAGTATACATTTGTAACAAACCTGCACTTTATGCACATGAACCCTAGAACTTAAAGTATAATAATAAAGAAAAAAAAGTAATACTCTCCAACAAAAAGGAGAAGGAAAAATTCTGTGATAATCCACTAGGACACGTGAATTCCACGCATACAGTTAAGCTTCAGTTTTCATTGAGCAGTATTCTGACACTCTTTTCGGTGAGTCAGCTAAGGGATATTCTGGAGTGCTTTGAGGCATAAGGTGAAAACGAAAGTATCTTCAGACAGATACTGGAGAGAAGATATCTGAGGAGCTGCTTGGTGACGTGTGTATTCCACTCATAGAGTTATAGTTTTCTTCTCATAGAGTATTGCGGAATCCCATTTGGAGAAAACGCTACCAGGGGACATTCGTGAATATATAGATGGCTATGGTGAAAGAGGAAATATACTCAGAAAAATACTGGAAAGAAGCTTTCTGTGAACCTGCTACGTGATAGATATATCTATTCATCTCACATAGAGAAAATTTTCTGTATATTATGCATTTTGAAACTGTGTCATGGAGAGATTCGCGAAGGGACATTTAGGAGCACATTCAGGCGTATGTCGTAAAAGGAGATAACGTCAGAAAAAAATTGGCAAGAAGCTTTCTGAGTAACTGTTTTCTGTTGTGTGCATTCCACTGAGGGAGTTATACTTCTTTCATCATAAGGCAGTGTTTTAACAAGGTTCTTCTGAAAGTGAGAAAGTGATATTTTGCAATGCATTGAAAACTATCATGGTAAGTGAAATGTCCTGAAATGACACCCAAAAAGCAGCATTCCAAGAAAATGCTCTCTAATGTGTGCATTCATTTCACAGAGTTAAAGCTTACCCTACATTGCCCAGCTTGGAAGCTCTGTTTTTGAAGAATCTTTGAGGGTTATTAAGAGGAGCCCCTGGAGTGGTGTTGAGTAAGGAAATGACTTCCGATAAAAACTGGAAAGAAGCTTTCGGAGCAGCTGTTTTGTGATGTGAGTATTCACCTGGCAGCAATACATCATTTTTTGGATGAAGCAGTTTGAAATCAATGTTTCTGTGAAACCTGAGAAAGAACATTTGGGAATGCTCCTTAGAATATGCTGAAAAACAAATATCCTCCTACAAAAACCAGAAGGAAACATTCTGTGAATCCGCTCCAGGTCATATCATGTCCACTCGCACAGTTAAGCTTCCGTTTTCATTGAGCAGTATCCTAACACGGTTTTATGTGAGTCAGCTAAGGGATAATCAGTAGTGCTTTGAGGCTAGCAGTGAAAAAGGATATATCTTCAGATAGATACTCGAGACCAGATTCATGAAGAAATGTTTGTGACGTATGCAATTCCCACACAGAGTTAAAGTTCTCTTCTCATAGGAGTTTATAAAATCCCGTTGGGAGAAAGAGCTCTGGGGACCTTCAGCAGTATATTTACTGCTATGGTGGAAAAGGAAATATCTTCAGACAAAAACTGGAAAGAAACTTTCTGTGAAACTGTCTTGTGACTGATATATCTATTCATCTCACATAGATGAAACTGTGAAACTGTCTTTCTATTATGCAGTTTTGAAACTGCATGACGGACGGATTTGCGAAGGGACATTCGGGAGCGCATACAGGCTGGTGGGGAAATAGGAGATATTTTAGATAACAATTGGAGAGAAACTTTCTGAGAAACTGCTTTGTGATGTCTGCATTCCACTTAGGGTCTTATACCTCTTTTCTCACAAGGCAGTGTTTGAACACTGTTCCTGTCAAAGTGAAAAAGAGATATTTTGCAGCATATTGAAGACTATGGTGAAAATTGAAATATCCGGAGATAAAACCCGGAAAAAAACGTTCCAAGAAACTGCACTCTGATGTGTACATTCATTTCAGAGTGTTAAAGCTTATGCTAAGTCGCCCGGTTTGGAAAATCTGTCTTTAAGGA
Organism: Piliocolobus tephrosceles; assembly: GCF_002776525.5. NCBI lineage: Eukaryota > Metazoa > Chordata > Mammalia > Primates > Cercopithecidae > Piliocolobus > Piliocolobus tephrosceles. The sequence continues at coordinate 48,564,957 of NC_045441.1, forward strand.
AATTGTGAAGAGATATTAAATGGCACCCAGTGGCTTGTGGTGAGAAACGAAACGGCTTCCGATGAAAACTTGAGAGATACTTTTGGAGGAACTGCTTAGTGATGGTTGCATGCATCTCATAGAGTTAATCGTTCTTTGGATTGAGCTTTTTTAAATTGCTCTTCCTGTGATACCTGAGAAAGGATATTTGGGAATGCTCTTAATAATATGCTGAGAAAGAAATACCATCCGATAAACGCCAGAAGGAAACAGTCTGTGAAACTTCTCTAGGTCGCTTGAATTCCACTCACACAGATAAGCTTCTGTTTTCATTGAGCAGTATTCTAACAATGATTTAGGTTAATCAGGTAAGGGATACTCGGGAGCGATTTGAGGCTTCTGGTGAAAACGGACATATCTTTGGATAGATACTGGAAGAAGATTTCCGAGGAGCAGCCTTTTGACGTGTGCATTGCACTCACAGAGATATACTTTCCTTCTCATAGTGGAATGGGAAATCACGTTTGGAGAAAAAGATACCAGGGAACATTCCGGAGTATTTGAAAGGCTGTGGTGAAAAAGGAACTATCCTCACACAAAAATTGGAAAGAAGCCTTCTGTGAATCTGCTTTGTGAAAGATATGTCTATTCATTTCACATGGGTAAAACTTTCTTACTATTACACAGTTTTAAAAGTCTGCCATGGACCAATTCGTGAAAGGACGTTCAGGAGGACATTCAGGACTATGGTGAAAAGGGACCTATCTTCAGACACAAATTGAGGAGAAGTTTTGTGAGAAAGTGCTTTGAGATGTGTGCATTTCACTCAGGGATTTATACCTCTTTTCTCATAAGGCAGTGTTTGAACACTGCTCCTGTAAAACTGAAACTGTCATATTTTGCGTGCATTGAAGTCTACGGCGAAAAGTGAAATATCCTGAAATGAAGCTCAGAAAGAGGTATTCCCCGAAACTGCACTCTGACGTGTGCATTCATTTCAGAGAGTTAAAGTTTACAGGACGTTGTCCCATTTGGTAGCTCTCTCTTTGAGGAATCTGAGAAGGGATATTAAGTGATTCCCCGGGGCTTGTGTTGAGAAAGGAAACGTCTTCCGAAGAAAACTGCAGAGAAGTTTTTAGAGCAACTGCTTTGTGATGTGCGTAATCATTTCATTGAGTTAAATCATTCTTTGGATTGAGCAGTCTGATATCACTGTTTCTGTGGAACCTGATCAGAGACATTTGGGAACACTCTCAAGAATATGTGAAAAAGAAACACCTTCCAATAAAAAAGAGAAAGAAACACTCTGTGATACTGCTCTAGGTCACGTGAATAAAACAATCAGAGTTAAGCTTCTGTTTTCATTGAGCAGTATTCTAACACTCTTTTCGGTGAGTCAGCTAAGGGATACTCGGGACCATTTTTAGGCTTCCAGTGAAAACGAAAATATCTTCAGACAGACACTGTAGAGAAGATATCCTAGGAGCTGCTTTGTGACCTGTGAATTCTACTCATAGAGTTATAGTTTTCTTCTCATTCAGTATTGTGGAATCCCATTAGGAGAAAATGCTGCAGGGAACCTTCGAGAGTATATGGATGGCTATGGTGTAAAAGAAAATATACTCAGAAAAAAACTGGAAAGAAGCTTTCTGTGACACTGCTATGTGATAGATATGTCTATTCATCTCACATAGAGAAAATTTTCTGTATAATACGTAGTTTTGAAACTGTGTCATGGGGAGATTCCTGAAGGGATATTTGGGAACATATTCAGGCATACGTTGTAAAAGGAGATATCGTCAGATAAAAACTGGAGAGGAACTTTCTGAGAAACTGCATTGTGGTGTGTGCCTTCCACTGAGGGAGTTATACCTCTTTCATCATAAGGCAGTGTTTGAACAAGGCTCTTCTGAAAATGAAAAAGTGATAGAAAGAGCTCCCGGGGACATTCAGAAGTATATTTACTGCTATGGTGGAAAAGGAAATATCCTCAGACAAAAACTGGAAAGAAACTTTCTGTGAAACCGCTTTGTGACTGATATGTCTGTTCATCTCACATAGATGAAACTGTCTTTCTATTACGCAGTTTTGAAACTGCATCACGGACCGATTCGCGAAGTGACATTATGGATCACATACAGGCTGGTGGGGAAATAGGAGATATCTTCGGATAACAATTGGAGAGAAACTTTCTGAGAAACTACTTTGTGATGTCTGCATTCCACACAGGGAGTTATACCTGTTTTCTCAAAAGGCAGTGTTTGAACACTGTTCCTGTCAAAGTGAAAAAGAGATATTTTGCAGCGTATTGAAGACTCTGTCAAAAATTGAAATATGCGAAAATAAAACCCAGAAAACAGTGTTCCAAGAAACTGCTCTCTGACGTCCACATTCACTTCCGATTGTTAAAGCTTACGATAAGGCGTCCAGCTTGGAAAATCTGTCTTTGAGGAAATTGTGAAGGGATATTAAGTGACACCCAGAGGCTTGTGGTCAGAAAGGAAACGTCTTCTGATGAAAACTGGAGAGAAACTTTTGGTGCAACTGCTTAGTGATGGGTGTATTCCCCTAATAGAGTCAAATCATTTTTTGGATTGATCAGTTTTAAATCCCTGTTTCTGTGATACCTGAGAAAGGACATTTGGGAGTTCTGTTAATAATATGGTGAAAAAGAAACACCATCTGATAAACGCCAGATGGAAACTGTCTGTGAAACTTCTCTAGGTCGCTTCAATTCCACTCGCACAGTTAAGCTTCTGTATTCATTGAGCAGTATTCTAACAATGTTTTAGGTTAATCAGCTAAGGCATACTCGGGAGCGATTTGAGGTTTCTGTTGAAAACGGAAATATCTTTAGATAGATACTGCGGGAAGATTTCTGAGGAGTGGCCTTGTGACATGTGCATTCTTCTCACAGAGATTAACTCTTCTTCTCAAACAGGAATGGGAAATCCCATTTGGAGAAAAAGTGACCAGGGGACATTCGAGAGTATATGAAAGTCTATGGTGAAAAAGGAACTATCCTCAGACAAAAGTGGAAAAAAGCTTTCTGTGAAACTGCTTTGTGATAGATATGTCTATTCACTTCACATGGAGAAAATTTTCTTTCTATTACGCAGTGTTGAATGTCTGCCATGGACGGATTCATGAATGGATGTTCTGCAGGATATTCTGGCCTACGGTGAAAAGGGAGTTATCTTCGGATAAGAAGTGGAGAGAAGCTGTCTGAGAAAGTGCTTTGAGATGTGTGCATTCCACTCAGGGTTTTATACCTCTTTTCTCATAAGGCAGAGTTTGAACCCTATTCCTGTAAAACTGAAAAAGTGACATTTTGCAGCACATTGAAGACTAGGGTGAAAAGTGAAATAGACAGAAATAAAACTCAGAAACAAGGATTCCAAGAAATTGCACTCTGACATGTGCACTCATTTCAGAGATTAATGTTTACACTACATTGCCCCGTTTGGAAACTCTGTCTTTGAAGATTCTGTGAAGGGATATTAAGTGGCTCTCGGAGGCTTGTGGGCTTGTGGTGAGAAAGGAAATACATTCCGTTGAAAACTGGACAGAATCTTTCGGAGTAACTGCTTTGTAATGTGTGTACGTATCCCATAGAATTAAGTCATTCTGTGGACTGAGCAGTTTGAACTCACTGTTTCTGTGGAATCTGAGAAGGGACATTAGGGAACGCTCTTAAGAATATGCTGAAAATGAAATACCCTCCAATAAAAAATAGAAGAAAACTTTCTGTGAGACTGCTCTTTGTCATGTGAAGTCCACTCGAAAGGTAAGCTTCGGTTTTCATTGAGCAGTATTCTAACACTGTTTTTGTTTAGTCTGTGAAGTGATATGCTGGAGTGCTCTGAGGCTTTCGGTGAAAAAAAAGCATCCTCAGATACGTATCGGAGAGAAGATTTACGAGGAGCTCTTTTGTGACATATGCATTCCACTCACAGGGTTATCCTTTTTTTCTCCTAGAAGATTGGGCAATTCCGTTTGGAGAGAGAGCTACAAGGGGACATTCGGGAATACAGGGACTGCTATGGTGAAAAAGGAAATATAATTAGACAAAATCTGGAAAGAAGCTTTCTGAAACTGATTGTGGCATCTATGTCTATACAACTCCCATAGATAAAATTCTTTTTCTATTAAGCAGTTTTGAAACAACCTAATGGAAGGAATCGCGAAGGGAAATTAGGAGCACATTCACACCTGTGGCAAAATATGAGATATCTTCACATAAAAATTGCAGAGAAGTGTTCTGATAAACTGCTTTGTAATGTGTGCATTCCACTAAGGGAATTATACCTCTTTTCTCCTAAGGCACTTTTTGAACACTGTTCCTGTAAAGCTGAAAAAGGGATACTTTGCAGTGAATTGAAGAATTTGACAAAATGTCAAATATCCTGAATTAAAACCAGGAACGAAGTGTTCTAAGAAACACCTCTCTGACGTGTGCATTCATTTTAGAGAGTTAAAGCTTACACTACTTTGCCCATTTTGGATGCTTTGTCTTTCAGGAATTTGTGAAGGGATATTAAGTGCTTCCCCTGCGCTTCTGGTGAGAAAGGAAACGTCTTCCTTTGATAATTGCTGAGAATATTTCAGAGCAACTGCTTTGTGATGTGTGTAATCATCTCATAGCCTTAAATCATTTTTTTTCATTGAGGAGTTTGATATCTCTGTGTCAGTGGAACCTGAGCAGAGACATTTGGGAACGCTATGAAGAATATGTGAAAAAGAAATACCCTCCAACAAAAAAGAGAAGGAAACACTCTGAGACCCTGCGCTAGGTCGCATGAATTCCACCCGCAAAGTTAAGCTTCTCATTTCATTGAGCAGTATTCTCACACTCTAGGTGAGTCAGCTAAGGGATACTCGGGAGTGCTTTGAGGCCTACACTGAAAATGAAAATGTCTTCCGACAGATACTGGAGAGAAGATATCTGAGGAGTTGTTTGGTGACGTGTGTATTCCAATCATAGAGTTATAGTTTTCTTCTCATAGAGTATTGCAGAATCTTGTTTAAAGAAAACGCTACCAGGGGAGTTTTGAGCGTATATGGATGGCTATGGTGAAAGAGGAAATAAACTCAGACAAAAACTGGAAAGAAGCTTTCTGTGATACTGCTTTGTGATAGATATGTCTATTCCTGTGACAAAGAGAAAATTTTCTTTATATTACGCAGTTTTGAAAATTTCACGAAAAGTGAAATATCCTGAAATAAAACCCAGAAAGAAGCATTCCAAGACAACGGTCCCTAACGTGTGCATTCATCTCAGAGAGTTAAAGCTTGCACTACATTGCCCAGTTTGGAAGCTCTGTCTTTCAGGAATATTTGAGGTGTTATTAAGAGGTGCCCCTGGGCTTGTGGTGAGAGTGGTAATGACTTCCAATGAAAACTGCAGAGAAGCTTGCGGACCAACTGCTTTGTGATGTGTGTATTCATCTTGCAGCGATACATCATTTTTTGGATTATGCAGTTTGAAATCACTGTTTCTGTGGAACCTGAGAAAGATCATTTGGGAACGTTCCTAAGAATATGCTGAAAAAGAAATATCCTCCGATAGAAACCAGAAGGAAACATTCTGTGAAACTGCTCCAGGTCATATCAAGTCCACTCTCACAGTTACATTCCCCTTTTCATTGAGAAGTATCCCAAAACTGTTTTACATGAGTCAGCTAAGGGATAATCGGGAGCGCTTTGAGGCTAACAGTGAAAACGGAAATATCTTCAGATAGATACTCGAGAAGAGATTGATGAGGAAATGCTTTGTGACATATGCATTTTCCACACAGAGTTAAAACTTTCTTCTCATAGGGGTTTATGGAATGCCATTGGAAGAAATAGCTACGGGTACATTCAAGAGTATATTTACTGCTATGGTGGAAAAGGAAATATCCTCAGACAAAAACTGGAAAGAAACTTTCTGTGAAACTGCTTTGTGACAGATATGTCTATTCATCTCACATAGATGAAACTGTTTTTCTATTACAAAGTTTTGACACTGCTGCATGGACGAATTTGAGAAGGGACATTCTGGAGTACATAGAGGCTGGTGGTGAAATAAGAGATATTTTAACATAAAAACTGGAGAGAAGCTTTCTGAGAAACTGCTTTGTGATGTCTGCATTCCACTCAGGGAATTATACCTCTTTTCTCATAAGGCACTTTTTGAACACTGTTCGTGTAAAACTGAAAAATGGATATTTTGCAGCAAATTGAAGACTTTGGCGAAATGTGAAATATCCTGAATTAAAACCAGGAAGGAAGCACTCGAAGAAACTCCCCTCTGACTTGTGCATTCATTTCAGAGAGTTAAAGCTTACACTACCTTGCCCATTTTGGAAGCTCTGTCTTTGAGGAATTACTGAAGGGATATTAAGTGATTCACCTGCGCTTGTGTTGAGAAAGGAAATGTCCTCCGATGAAAACTACAGAGAAGTTTTCAGAGTAATTGCTTTGTGATGTCTGTAATCATCTCATAGAGTTAATTCATTCTTTGGATTTGAGCAGTTTGATATCTCTGTTTCTGTGGAACCTGAGCAAGGACATTTGGGAACGCTGTCAAGAATATGTGAAAAAGAAACACCTTCCAATAAAAAAGAGAAAGAAACACTCTGTGATACTGCTCTAGGTCACGTGAATTCCACTATCACAGTTAAGCTGCTGTTTTCATTGATCAGTATTCCAACACTGTTTTAGGTGAGTCAGCTAAGGCATAGTCAGGAGTGCTGTGAGGCTTATGGTGAAAACACAAATATCTTCAGACAGATACTGTAGGGAAGATATCTGAGGAGCTGCTTTGTGACGTGTGAATTCCACTCATAGAGTTATAGTTTTCTTTTCATAGAGTATAGCGGAATCTCGTTTGGAGAAAAAGCTGCAGGGGACATTCGAGGGTATATGGACAGCTATGGTGAAAAAGGAAATATACTAAAAAAAACTGGAAAGAAGCTTTCTGTGAAACTGCTATGTGATAGATATGTCTATTCATCTCACATAGACAAAATTTTCTGTATACTACGCAGTTTTGAAACTGCATCATGGACAGATTTGCGAAGGGACATTTGGAAGCACATTCAGGCATACGTTTTAAAAGGAGATATCATCAGAAAAAAATGGAGAGAAGCTTTTTGAGAAACTGCTGTGTGGTGTGTGCATTCCATTAAGGGAGTTATACCTCTTTCATCATAGGGTAGTGATTGAACAACATTAATCTGATAGTGTAAAAGTGATACTTTGCAATGTGTTGAAAACTATCACAAAAAGTGAAATATCCTGAAATAAAACCAGGAAAGAAGCATTCCAAGACAATGCTCTCTAATGTGTGCATTCATTTTAGAGAGTTGAAGTTTACACTACATTGCCCAGTTTGGAATCTCTGTCTTTGAGGAATCTTTGAGGTGTTAGGAAGGGGTGTCCCTGTGCCTGTGGTTAGTACGGAAATGACTTCCGATGAAAACTGGAGAGAAGCTTTCAGAGTAGCTGCTTTATGATGTGTGTATTCATCTCGTAGAGTTACATCATTCTTTGGATCAAGCAGTTTGAAATCAATGTTTCTGTGGAACCTGAGAAAGAACATTTTGGAACGCTCTTAAGAATATGATGTAAAACATATATCTTCCGATAAAAACCAGAAGGAAACATTCTGTGAAACCGCTGCAAGTCATATCCAGTCCACTCGCACATATAAGCTTCCATTTTCATTGAGCAGTATCCTAACACTGTTTTACATGAGCTAGCTAAAGGGTAATCGGGAGCGCTTTGAGGCTAATGGTGAAAACTGAAATAGCTTCAGATAGATACTCGAGAGGAGATTGATGAAGAAATGCTTTGTGACGTATGCATTTCCCACACAGAGTTAAAATTTTCTTCTCCTAGGGGTTTATGGAATGCCATTGGAAGAAATAGCTATCGTGGACATTCAACAGTATATTTACTGCTACGGTGGAAAAGGAAATATCCTCAGACAAAAACTGGAAAGAAACTTTCTGTGAAACTGCTTTGTGACAGATATGTCTATTCATCTCACATAGATGAAACTGTCTTTCTATTACGCAGTTTTGTAACTGCATGATGGACGGATTCATGAAGGGACATTCGGGAGCACATACAGGCTGGTGGGAAAATAGGAGATATCTTCAGATAAAAATTGGAGATAAACTTTCTGAGAAACTGCTTTGTGATGTCTGCATTCCACTCAGGGAGTTATACTTCTTTTTTCACAAGGCAGTGTTTGAACTCTCTTCCTGTAAGAGTGAAAAAGAGATATTTGCAGCATATTGAGGACTATGGCATAATTGAAATATCCGGAAATAAAACCCAGAAGAAAGCGTTCCAAGAAACTGCTCTCTGACATATACATTCATTTCAGAGTGTTAAAGCTCACACTAAGTTGCCCAGTTTGGAAACTCTGTTTTTGAGGAAATTGTGAAGCGATATTAAGTGACACCCCGAGGCTTGTGGTGAGATAGGAAATGTCTTCTGATGAAAACTGGAGAAAAACTTTTGGAGCATCTACTTTGTGATGTGTGTATTCATCTCATATAGTTAAATCGTTCTTTGGATTGAGAAGTTTTAAATCGCTGTTTCTGTGATACCTGAGAAAGGACATTTGGAATCGCTCTTAATAATATGCTGAAAAAGAAATGCAATCTGATAAACGACAAAAGGAGACTGTGAAACTTCTCTAGGTCGCTTGAATTCCACTCGCACAGTGAAGCTTCTATTTCATTGAGCTGTATTCTAATAATGTTTTAGGTTAATCAGCTAAGGGACACTCAGGAGCGATTTGAGGCTTCTGGTGAAGGCAGAAATGCATTTAGATAGATAATGGAGGAATATGTCCAAGGAACGGCCTTGTGACGTGTGCATTCTACTCAGAGAGATACACTTTTCTTCTCATAGAGGAATGGGAAATCCTATTTGTAGAAAAAGTGACCAGGGGACATATGGGAGTAAATGAAAGTCTATGGTGAAAAAACAACTATACTCAGACAAAAACTGGAAAGAAACTTTCTGTGAAACTGCTTTGTGATAGATATGTCTATTCATTTCACATGGATAAACTTTCTATTATGCAGTTTTGAAAGTCTGCCATGGATGGATTCACTAAGGGATGTTCAGCAGGACATTCAGGCGTATGGTGAAAAGGGAGTCATCTTCTGATAAAACCTGGAGAGAAGCTGTCTGAGAAGGTGCTTTGAGATGCGTGCATTTGATTGAGGGATTTATATCTCTTTTCTCATAAGGCAGTGTTTGAACACTGTTGCTGTAAAACTGAAAAAGTGACTTTTTGCAGCACATTGAAGACAATGGAGAAAAGTGAAATATCCTAAAATAAAACCCAGAAAGAGGTATTCCACGAAACTGCGCTCGGACGTGTGCATTCATTTCAGAGAGTTAACGTTTATCGTACATTTTCCCGATTGGAAGGTCTATCTTTGTGGAATCTGTGAAAGGATATTAAGTGGTTCCCCTGGGCTTGTGGTGAGAAAGGAAACGTCTTCCAATGAAAACTGCAGAGAAGCCTTCAGAGCAACGGCTTTGTGATATGTGTAATCATCTCATAGAGTTAAATCATTCTTTGGATTGAGCAGTTTGATATCTCTGTTTCTGTGGAACCTGAGGAAGGACACTTGAGAATGCTCACAAGAACATGTGAAAAGGACATACCCTCCAATAAAAAAGAGAAGGAAACACTCTGTGATACTGCTCTAGGTCACGTTAATTCCACTCGCACAGTTAAGCTTCTGTTTTCATTGAGCAGTATTCTAACACTCTTTTAGGTGAGTTAGCTAAGGGATACTCGGGAGTGCTTTGAGGCTTACGGTGAAAAGGAAAATGTCTTCAGACAGATACTGGAGAGAAGATATATGAAGAGCTGCTTGGTAACGTGTGAATTCCATTCATAGAGTTATAGTATTCTTCTCATTGAGTATTGTGCAATGCCATTTGGAGAAAACACTACCATGGTTCATTAGAAAGTATGAGGACTGCCATGGTGAAAAAGGAAATATACTCTGAATAAAACTGGAAAGAAGCTTTCTGTGAAACTGCTATGTGATAGATATATCTATTCATCTCACATAGATAAAATTTTATGTATATTTTGCAGTTTTGAAGCTGCATCATAAAAAGATTTGCAAATGTACTTTTGGGAGCACATTCAGGTGTATGGTGTAAAAGGAGATATCGTCTGACAAAAATTTGAGATAAGCTTTCTGAGGACCTGCTTTGAGGTGTGTGCATCCCACTGAGGGAGTTTTACCTCTTTCATCATAAGGCAGTGTTTGAACAAGATTCTTCTGAACGTGAAAAAGTGATATTTTGCAACGCATTGAAAACTATCGTGAAAAGTGAAGTATCCTGAAATAAAACACAGTAAGAAGCGTTCTAAGAAAATGCTCTCAAACGGGTGCATTCATTACGGAGAGGTAAAGTTAACACTACATTGCCCAATTGGGAAACTCTGTCTTTGAGGAATCTTTGAGGTGTTATTAAGAGTCGGTCTTGGGCTTGTGGTGCCTAAGCAAACTACTTCCGATGAAAACAGGAAGGAAGCTTGCAGAGCAATTGCTTTGTTATGTTTGTATTCATCTTTTAGAGTTACATCATTCTTTGAGTTAAGGAGTTTGAAATCTGTTTCTGTGGAACCAGAGAAAGAACTTTGGGGAACGCTCCTGAGAATATGCTGAAAAAGGAATATCCTCCGATAGAAACCAAAAGGAAACATTCTGTGATACCGCTCCAGGTCATATCAAGTCCACTTGCACAGTTAAGCTTCCGTTTTCATTGAGCAGTATCCTAACACAGTTTTACATGAGTCAGCTAAGGGATAATCGGGAGCGCTTTGAGACTAATGGTGTAAACGGAAATATCTTCAAATAGATACTCGAGAGGAGATTGAGGAAGAAATGCTTTGCGACGTATGAATTTCCCACACAGAGTTAAATCTCTCTTCTCAGAGGGGTTTATGGAATCCCTCTGGAAGAAGTAAATACTGGAGGCATTCAGGAGTATATTTACTGCTATGGTGGAAAAGGAAATATCCTCAGACAAAAACTGAAAAGAAACTTTCTGTGAAACTGCTTTGGGACAAATATGTCTATTTATCTCACATAGATGAAACTGTATTCCTATTATGCAGTTTTGAACCTGCATCATGGATGGATTCATGAAGGGACATTAGGGAGAACATACAGGCTGGTGGGGAAATAGGAGATATCTTCAGATAACAATTGAAGAGAAACTTTCTGAGAAACTGCTTTGTGATGTCTACATTCCACTCAGAGAGTTATACCTCTTTTCTCACAAGGCAGTGTTTGAACACTGTTCCTGTAAAAGTGAAAAACACGTATTTTGCAGCGTATTGAAGACGATGTCGAAAATTGAAATATAGGGAAATAAAACCCAGAAAGAAGAGTTAAAAGGTACTGCTCTCTATCTTTTACATTCATTTCAGAGTGCTAAAGCTTACACTAAGTTGCCCAGTTTTGAAACTCTGTCTTTGAGGAAATTGGGAAGGGATATTAAGTGACACCCGGAGGCTTGTGGTGAGAAAGGAAATGCCATCCGATGAAAACTGGACAGAATCTTTCAGAGAAACTGCTTTGTGATGTGAGTATTCAGCTCACAGAGTTAAATGGTTCTTTGATTGGGCAGATTTACATCGCTGTTTCTGTGATACCCGAGAAAGGATAATTGGGAACGCTCTGAATAATATGCTGAAAAAGAAATACCATCCGATAAATAACAGAAGGAAACTGTCTGTGAATTTTCTCTAGGTCGCTTTTTTCCACTCGCACATTTAAGCTTCTGTTTTCATTGAGCAGTATTCTAACAATGTTTTAGGTTAATCAGCTAAGGGATACTCGGGAGCGATTTCCGTCTTCCAGTGAAAACGAAAATATCTTCAGATAGGTACCAGAGGAAGATTTCCGAGGAGGGGCCTTGTGACGTGTGCATTCTACTGACAGAAATATTCTTTCCTTGTCATAGAGGAATGAGATATCACATTTGCAGAAAAAGCGACCAGGGGACATTCGGGAGTATATGAAAGGCTATGGTGAAAAAGGAACTATCCTCAGAGAAATACTTGAAGGAAGTTTTCTGTGAAACTGCTTTGTGATAGATACATCTATTCATTTCACATGGATAAAACTTTCTTTATATTATGCAGTTTTGAAAGTCTGCGATGGATGGATTCGCGAAGGGACATTCGGCAGGACATTCAGGTGTACAGTGAAAACGGAGTGATATTCAGGTAAAAACTGGAGAGAAGCTCTCTGAGAAACGGCTTTGAGATGTGGGCATTCCACTCAGGGATTTATACCTCTTTTCTCATAAGGCAGTGTTTGAAAACTGTTCCTGTAAAACTGAAAAAGTGATAATTTGCAGCAAATTGAAGACTTTGACGAAAAGTGCAATCTTCTGAAATAAAACCCAGAAAGAAGGATTCCAAGAAACTGCGCTCTGACGTGTGCATTCATTTCAGAGACATAAAGTTTACACTACGTTGCCTCGTTTGGAAACTCTGTTTTTGAAAAATCTGTGAAGGAATATTAAGTGGCGCCCGGAGGCTTTTGGTGAGAAAGGAAACGCCTATTGTTGAAAACTGGACGGAATCTTTCGGAGTAATGGCATTGTAATGTGTGTGCACATCTCAGAGAACTAAATCATTCTTTGGATTGAGCAGTTTGAACTCACTGTTTTGGTGGAAACTGAGAAAGGACATTTGTGAACGCTCTTAGGAATATGCTGAAAATAAATACCCTCCGACGAAAAACTGAAAAAACTTTCTGTGAAACTGATCTTTGTCACGTGAAGTCCGCTTGCGCAGTTAGGCTTCAGTTTTCAGTAAGCAGTATTCTAACACTGTTTCTGTATGGTCTGTGAAGTGATATGCTGGAGCGATATGAGGCTTTTGAAAAAAAAGAGGCATCTTCAGGTATATACTGGAGAGAAGTTTTCCAAGGTGATGCTTTGTGACATGTGCATTCCACTCACAAGGTTATACTTATTTTCTCCTAGAAGATTGGGGAATCCCGTTTGGAGAGAAAGCTACAAGAAGACATTTGGGAATATATGGACTGCTATGGTGATAAAGGAAATATCATCATAGACAAAATGTTGAAAGAAGTTTTCTGTGAAACTGTTGTGGTAGATATGTCTATTCACCTCCCATAGTTTAAACTTTTTTCCATTACGCAGTTTTGAAACTGCGTAATATACTGAAACGTGAAGGGACACTACGGAGACATTCAGGCCTGTGGGAAAATAGGAGATATCTTCACATACAAACTGGAAAGAAGCTTTCTGAGAAACGGCTTTGTGATGTGTGCTTTCCACTCAGAAAATTATACCTTTTTTTCTCATTAGGTACTTTTTGAACACGGTTCCTGTAAAAGTGTAAAAGGGATATTTTGCAGCGAATTGAAGACTTTGGCGAAATGTGAAATATCCTGAATTAAAACCACGAACGGAGCGTTCTAAGAAACTCATCTCTGACGTGTGCATTCCTTTCAGAGAGGTAAAGCTTACACTACATTGCCAGTTTGGAAGCTCTGTCTTTGAGGAATTTGAGAAGGGATATTAAGTGGTTCCCTGGGCTTGTGGTGAGAAAGGAAACGTTTTCTGAAGAAAACTGTAGAGAAGGTTTCAGAGCAACTGCTTTGTGATGTGTGCGATTATCTCATAGAGTTAAATCATTCTTTGGCTTGAGCAGTTTGGTATCTCTCTTTCTGTGGAACCTGAAAAGAGACATTTGGGAATTTTCTCATGAATATGTGAAAAAGAAACACCTTCCAATAAAAAAGAGAAGGAAACACTCTGTGATACTGCTGTAGGTCACGTGAATACAAGTATCAGAGTTAAGCTTCTGTTTTCATTGAGCAGTACTCTAACACTCTTTTCCGTGGGTCAGCTAAGTGATACTCGGTAGCACTTTGAGGCTTACGGTGAAAAGGAAAATATCTTCAGACAGATACTACAGAGAAGATATCTGAGGAGCTGCTTGGTAACATGTAAATTCCATTTATAGAGTTGTAGTTTTCTTCTCACAGAGTATTGCGGAATCCCGTTTTCAGAAAATGCTACAGGGGACATTTGAGAGTATATGGACAGCAATAGTGAAAGAGGAAATATACTCAGGAAAACACTGGAAAGAAGCTTTCTTTGAAACTACTATGTGATAGATATGTCTATTCAACTCACATAGAGATAATTTTCTTTATATTACGCAGCTTTGAAACTGCATCATGGACAGATTCACGAAGGGACATTTGGGAGCACATTCAGGCGTACAGTGTAAAAGGAGATATCGTCAGACAAAAACTGTAGAGAAGCTTTCTGAGAAACTGTTCTGTGGTGTGTGCATTCCACTGTGAGAGTTACACCTCTTTCATCATAAGGCAGTGTTTGAACAAGGTTCTTCTGAAAATGAAAAAGTGATATTTGGTGATGCATTGAAAATTGTTGCAATAAGTGAAATGTACTGAAATAACACCCAGAAAGGAGCATTCCAACACAATGCTCTCTAATGTGTGCTTTCATTTCAGAGAGTTAAAGATTACACCAAATTGTCCAGTTTGTAAGCTCTGTTTTTGAGTAATCTTTAGATGTTATAAAGAGGCGCCCCTGGGCTTGTGTCAAGTAAGGAAACGACTTCCAATGAAAACTGGAGAGAAGCTTTCTGAGCAGTTGCTTTGTGATGCGTGCATTCATCTCATAACGTTACATAATTTTTTGGATTGAGTAGTCTGAAATCAATGTTTCTGTGGAAACTGAGAAAGAACATTTGGGAACGCTCCTAAGAGTATGCTGAAAAAAAAAGTATAGTCCTATAAAAGTCAGAAGGAAATATTCTCTGAATCTGCTCCAGGTCGTATCAAGTCCACTCGCACAGTTAAGTTTCCATTTTCATTGTGGTGTATCCTAACACTGTTTTATGTGAGTCAGCTAAGGGATAATCGGGAGCGCTTTGAGGCTAGCAGTGAAAACGGAAATATCTTCAGATAGACACTCGAGAGGAGATTGATGAAGAAATGTTCATGATGTATGCATTTCCCACACAGAGTTAAACTTCTCTTCTCATAGGGATTTATGGAATCCTGTTGGGAGAAATAGCTACTGGGGATATTCAGGAGTATATTTACTGCTATGGTTGAAAAGGAAATATCCTCAGACAAAAACTGGAAAGAAACTTTCTGTGAAACTGCTTTGTGAGTGATATGTCTATTCATGTCACCTAGAAGAAACTGTCTTTCTATTACGCAAATTTGAAACTGCATCACGCATGGATTCGTGAAGGGACATTGGGGAGCACATACAGGCTGGTGGGGAAATAGGAGGTATCTTCAGATAACAATTGGAGAGAAACTTTCTGAGAAACTGCTTTGTGATGTCTGCATTTCACTCAGCATGTTATTCCTCTTTTCTAACAAGACAGTGTTGGAACATTATTGCTGTCAAAGTGAAAAAGAGATTTTTTGCAGTGTATTGAAGACTATGGTGAAAATTAAAATATCCGGAAATAAAACCCAGAAAAAAGCGTTCCAAGAAACTGCTCTCTGACGTGTACATTCTTTTCAGAGTGTTAAAGCTTATGTTAAGTCGCCCAACTTGGAAAATCTCTCTTTGATGAAATTGAGAAGGGATATTAAGGTACACCCAGAGGCTTGTGGTGAGAAAGGAAAGGTCTTCTGAGGAAAACTAGAGAGATACTTTCAGAGCAACTGCTTAGTGATGGGTACATTCATCTCATAGAGTTAAATTGTTCTTTGGAGTGAGCAGTTTCAAATAGCTGTTTCTGTGATACCTGAGAAAGGACATTTGGGAATGCTCTTAATAATATGCTGTAAAGGAAATACCATCGGATAAACGCCAGAAGGAAACTGTCTGTGAAACTGCTCTAGGTCGCTTGAATTCCACTCGCACAGTTAAGGTTCTGTTTTCATTGAGCAGTATTCTAACAATGTTTTAGGTTAATAAGCTAAGGGATACACGGGAGTGATTTCAGGCTTCCAGTGAAAACGGAAATATCTTCAGATAGATACTGGAGGAAGATTTCCGAGGAGCGGCCTTGTCACGTGTGCATTCTACTCACAGAGATATACTTTCCTTCTCATAGAGGAAGGGGAAATCCCATTTGGAGAAAGAGCGACCAGGGGACATTCCGGATTATATGAATGGCTATGTTGAAAAAGGAACTATCCTCAGACAAAAAATGGAAAGAAGCTTTCTGTGAAACTGCTTTGTGATAGATATGTCTATTCATTTCACATGGATAAAACTTTCTTACTATTATACAGTTTTGAAAGTCTGCCATGGACGGATTCGTGATGGGCCGTTCGCAGGACATTGAAGCATATGGTGAAAAGGGAGTTATCTTCAGATAGAAACTGGAGAGAAGCTGTCTAAAAAATCTTTGAGATTGTGCATTCCATTCAGAGATTTATACCTCTTTTCTAATAAGGCAGTGTTTGAACACTGTTCCTGTAAAACTGAAACTGTGATATTTTGCGTGCATTAAAGATCATGGAGAAAAGTGAAATATCCTGAAAAAAAAAAACCAGAAATAGGTATTCCATGAAACTGCACTCTGACGTGTGCATTCATTTCAGAGAGTTAAAATTTACAGTACATTGTCCCGTTTGGTAGCTCTGTCTTTGAGGAATTTGTGAAGGTATATTAGGTGGGCTTGTGGTGAGAAAGGAAACGTCTGCCGATGAAAACTGAAGAGAATCTCTCAGATCAACTGCTTTGTAGTGTTTGTAATCATCCCATAGAGTTAAATCATTATTGGGAATCAGCAGTTTGATATCTCTGTTTCTGAGGAACCTGAGCAAGGACATTAGGGATCACTCTCAAGAATATGTGAAAAAGAAATAGCCTCCAATAAAAAAGAGAAGGAAATGCTCTGTGATACTGCTCTAAGTCATGTGAATTAAACTCGCAGAGTTAAGCTTCTGTTTTCATTTAGCAATATTCTAACACTTTTTTTAGGTGAGTCAGCTAAGAGACACTCGGAAGCACTTTGAGGCTTACAGTGAAAAGGAAAACATCTTCAGACAGATACTGGAGAGAAGATATGTGTGGAATTGCTTGGTAACATGTGAATTCCATTCATAGAGTTATAGTTTTCTTCTCATAGAGTATTGCACAATCCCGTTTGGAGAAAATGCTACCATGGTACATTCGAAAGTATGAGGATTGCTATGGTGAAGAAGGAAATATACTCTGAAAAAAACGGGAAAGAAACTTTCTGTGAAACTGCTATGTGATAGATATGTCGATTCATCTCACATAGTGAAAATTTTCTTTCTATGACGTGGTTTTGAAACTGCATCATAGACAGATTCGCAAAGGGACATTTGGAACACATTCTGGCGTATGGTGTAAAAGGAGATATCGTCAGACAAAAGCTTTAGAGAAGCTTTCTGAGAAACTGCTTCTTGGTGTGTGCATCCCACTGAGGGAGTTATACCTCTTCCATCATAAGGCAGTGTTTCAACAAGGTTCTTCTGAAAGTGAAAAAGTGATATTTTGCAATGCGTTGAAAACTGTTACGAAAAGTGAAATATCCTGAATTGAAACCCAGAAAGAAGCGTTCCAAGAAAATGCTCTCTAATGCAGGCATTCATTTCAGAGAGATAAAGTTTACACTACATTGCCCAGTTTGGAAACTCTTTGAGGAATCTTTGAGGTGTTATTAAGAGGTGCCCCTGGGTTTGTGGTGAGTAAGGAAATGACTTCCGATGAATACTGGAGAGAAGCTTGCGAAGCAACTGCTTTGTTATGTGTGAATTCAACTCGTAGAGTTCCATCATTCTTTGGGTTGAGGAGTTTGAAATCACTGTTTCTGTGGAACTTGAGAAAGAACATTTGGGAATGCTCTTAAGAATATGCTGAAAAAGACATATCCCCTGATAGAAACCAGAAGGAAACATTCTGTGAAACCGTTCCAGGTCATATCAAGTCCACTCGCACAGTTAAGCTTCTGTTTTCATTGATCAGTATCCTAACACTGTTTTACGTGAGTCAGCTAAGGGATAACCGGGAGGACTTTGAGGCTGACGGTGAAAACGGAAATATCTTCAGATATATACCCCAGAAAAGATTGATGTAGAAATGTTTTGTGACGTATGCATTTCAGACACAGAGTTGAACTTTTCTTCTCATAGGGGTTTATGGAATCCCATTGAGAGAAATAGCTACTGGGGATATTCTGGAGTATATTCACTGCTATGGTGGAAAAGGAAATATCCTCAGACAAAAACTGGAAAGAAACTTTCTTTGAAACTGCTTTGTGAGAGATATGTCTATTTGTCTCACATAGATGAAACTGTCTTTCTATTACGCAGTTTTGAAAAAGCATCATGCACGGATTCATGAAGGGACATTCGAGAGCACATACAGGCTGGTGTGGAAATAGGAGTTATCTTCAGAAAACAATTGGAGAGAAATTTTCAGAGAAACTGCTTTGTGATGTCTGCATTCCATTCAGGGAGTAATACCTCTTTTCTTGCAAGGCAGTGTTTGAACAATGTTCCTGTAAAAGTGAAAAAGATATATTTTGCAGTGTATTGAAAGCTATGGTGAAAATTGAAATATGCGGACAGAATACCCAGGAAATCGTTCCAAGAAACTGCTCTTTGACGTGTACATTCATTTCAGAGTGTTAAAGCTGACACTAAGTCACCCAGTTTGGAAACTCTGTCTTTGTAGAAATTGTGAAGGGATATTAAGTGACACCTGGAGGCTTGAGGTGAGAAAGGAAACGTCTTCCGATAATAACTGGAGAGAAACTTTCGGAGAAACTGCTTTGTGATGTGTGTATTCATTTCCTAGAGTTAAATCGTTCTTTGGATCGAGCAGTTTTAAATCGCAGTTTCTGTGATACCTGAGAAATGACATTTGGGTACACTCTTATTAGTATGCTGAAAGAGAAACACCACCCGATAAACACCAGAAGGAAACTGCCTGTGAAACTTCTCTAGGTCGCTTGATTTCCACTCCAACGTTAAGCTTCCGTTTTCATTGAGCATTACTCTAACAATGCTTTAGGTTAATCAGCTAAGGGATACTCGGGAGCGATTTGAGGCTTCCGGTGAAAACGGAAATATCTTTAGATAGATACTGGAGGAAGATTTCTGAGGAGCGGCCTTGTGACATTGGCATTCCACTCACAGAGATATACTTTTTTTCTCATAGGGGAATTTGAAATCTCGTTTGCAGAAAAAGCGACCAGGGGGACATTCGTGAGTTTAGGAAAGGCTATGGTGAAAAAGGAACTATCCTCAGACAAAAAGTGGAAGGAAACTTTTTGTGAACCTGCCTTGTGATAGATATGTCTGTTCATTTGACATGGATAAAACTTTCTTTCTATTACGCAGTTTTGAAACTGCATCATGGATGGATTCGCGAAGGAATGTTCAGCAGGACATTCAGGCATATGGTGAAAAGGGAGTTATCATCAGGTAAAAACTGGAGAGAAGCTGTCTGAGAAAGTGCTTTGAGATGTATGCATTCCACTCAGGGATTTATACCTCTTTTCTCATAAGGCAGTGTTTGAACACTGTTCCTGTAAATGTGAAAAAGTAACATTTTGCAGCACATTGAAGACTATGGCGAAAAGTCAAATATCCTGAAATAAAACCCAGAAAGAAGAATTCCAGGAAAGTGCACTCTGACGTGTGCATTCATTTCAGACAGGTAAAGTTTACACTACATTGCCCCGTTTGGGAACTCTGTCTTTGAAGAATCTGTGAAGGGATATTAAGTGGCACCGGAGGCTTGTGGTGAGAAAGGAAATGCCTTCCATTGAAAAGTGAACAGAACCTTTCGGAGTAACTGCTTTGCAATGTGTGTATGCATCTCAACAAATTAAATCATTCTTTGGATTGAGCAGTTTGAAGTCACTGATACTGTGGAACATGGGAAAGGACATTTTAGAACACTCTTAAGAATATGTTGAAAAAGACTTACCTCCCGATAAAACACAGAAGAAATATTTCTGTGAAACTGCTGTTTGTCATGTGAAGTCCACTCGCACATGTAAGCTTCCGTTTTCATTGAGATGTATTTTAACACTGTTTTTGTTTAGTCTGTGAAGTGATATGCTGGAGTGCTCTGAGGCTTTCGGTGAAAAAGGATACATCTATGGATACATACCGGAGAGAAGATTTCTGACGAGCTGCTTTGTGACATGTGCATTCCACTCACAGGGTTATCCTATTTTTCTCCTAGAAGATTGGAAAATCCCATTTTTGGAAAAAGCTACAAGGGGACATTCGGGAATACAAGAACAGCTATGGTGAGAAAGGAAATATCATCAGACAAAAAAGTGGAAAGAAGCTTTCTGTGAAACTGCGTGGTTGTAGGTACGTCTATTCACCTCACATAGATAAAAACTTCTTCTACTATGCCGTTTTGAAACCACGAAATGGATGGAAATGCGAAGAGACATTAGGGAGCACATTCAGGCCTGTGTGGAAATAGGAGATAACTTCACATAAAAACTGTAGAGAAGCTTTCTGAGAAACTGCTTGGTGATGTGTGCATTCCACTCAGGGAATTATACCTCTTTTCTCATTAGGCCCTTTTTATACACTGTTCCTGTAAAGCTGAAAAAGGCATATTTTGCAGCAAATTGAAGACTTTGGCAAAATGTGAAATATCCGGAATTAAAAAAGGAAAGAAGCAATCTAAGAAATTCCCTTGTGACGTGTGCATTTACTTCAGAGAGTTAAAGATTACACTATGTTCCCCACTTTGGAAGCTCTGTCTTTGAGGAATTTGTGAAGGGATATTAAGTCGTTCCCCTGGGCTCGTGGTGAGAACAGAACGGTCTTCTGATGAAAACTGCAGAGAAGCTTTCAGAGCAACTGCTTTGTGATATGTGTAATCATCTCATAGAGTTAAATCACTCTTTGGATTGTACAGTTTGATGTCTCTGTTTCTGTGGAACCTGAGCAAGGACATTTGGAATGTTTTCAAGAATACGTGAAAAAGAAATACCCTCCAATAAAAAAGAGAATTGATACTGCTCTAGGTCACGTGAATTCCACTCACACAGTTAAGCTTTTGTATTCATAGAGCAATATTCTAACACTCTTTTAGATAGGTCAGCTAAGCAATAATCGGGAGCACTTTGAGGCTTATGGTGAAAACGAAAATATCTTCAGAGAGATACTGGAGAGAAGATATCTGAGGAGATGCTTTGTGACGTGTGAATTCCACTCATAGAGTTATAGGTTTCTTCTCATAAAGTATTGCCAAATCCCGGTTGGAGGAAATGCTACCAGGGAACATTCGAGAATACACCGATGGCTATGTTGAAAAAGGAAATATAATCAGAAAAAAAACTGGAAAGAAGCTTTCTGTGAAACTCCTATGTGATAGATACGTCTATTCATCTCATATAGAGAAAATTTTCTTTATATTACGCAGTTTTGTAACTGCATAATGGACAGATTCAGGAAGGGACATTGAGGATATACCTCTTTTGTCACAAGGCAGTGTTTGAACACTCTTTCTATACATGTGAAGAAGAGATATTTTGCAGTGTATTGAAGACTATGTCGAAAATTGAAATATCCGGAGATAAAACCCAGAAAAAAGCGTTCCAAGAAGCTGCTCTCTGACGTGTACATTCATTTCAGAGTGTTAAAGCTTACACTGAGTCGCCCAGTTTGGAAACTCTGTCTTTGAGGAAATTGTGTAGGGATATTAGTGACACACGGAGGATTGTATTAAGAAAGGAAACAACTTCCGATGAAAACTGGACAGTATCTTTTGGAGTAACTGCTTTGTAATGTGTGCATGCATCTCATAGAATTAAATCAATTTTTGGATTGAGCAGTTTGAATTCACTGTTTCTGAGGAATCTGAGAAAGGACATTTGGGAACACTCTTAAGAATATGTTGAAAAAGAAACACCCTCCGATAAAAAACAGAAGAAAACTTTCTGTGAATCTGTTCTTTGTCATATGAAGTCCACTTGCACAGTTAAGTCTCAGTTTTCATTGAGCAGTATTCTAACACTCTTTTAGGTGAGTTAGCTAAGGGATATTCGGGAGCACTCTGAGGCTTTCAGTGAAAAAGGAAACACATTGAGATACATACCGGAGAGAAGATTTCTGAGGAGCTGGTTTGTGACATGTGCATTCCACTCACAGGGTTATACTTTTCTCCTGGAAGATTGGGGAATCCCGTTTGGAGAAAAAGCTATAATGGGACATTCGAGAGTACATGGATGGCTATGTTGAAAAAAAATATAGTCAGAAAAAAATTGGAAAGAAGTTTTCAGTGAAACTTCTATGTGATAGACATGTATATTCGTCTCACATAGAGAAAATTTTCTTTATCTTATGCAGTTTTCATTTTTTTTTCCACTGTGGTTTACTTTTTTCTATTTAATAAATAAATAAATAAATAAATAAATAAATTATTTCTATATTTTTTATTGTACTTTAAGTTCTAGGGTACATGTGCATAACGTGCAGGTTTGTTTCATATGTATACTTGTGCCATGTTGGTGTGCTGCACCAATCAACTCGTCAGCACCCATCAATTCATCATTTATATCAGTTATAACTCCCCAATGCAATCCCTCCCCCCCTCCATGATAGGCCCCGATGTGTGATGTTCCCCTTCCCGAGTCCAAGTGATGTCATTATTCAGTTCCCAACTGTGTATGAGAACATGCAGTGTTTGGTTTCCTCTTCTTGTGATAGTTTGCTAAGAATGATGGCTTCCAGCTGCATTCATGTCCCTACAAAGGACACAAACTCATCAGTTTTTATGCCTGCATAATATGCCATGCTGTATATGTGCCACATTTTCTTAATCCAATCTGTAACAGATGAACATTTGGGTTGATTCCAAGTCTTTGCTATTGTGAATAGTGCCGCAATAAACATACGTGTGCATGTGTCTTATAGCAGCATGATTTATAATCCTTTGGGTATATACCCAGTAGTGGGATTGCTGGGTCATAAGGTACATCTAGTTCTAGATCCTTGAGGAATCACCATACTGTTTTCCATAATGGTTGAACTAGTTTACGATCCCACCAACAGTGTAAAAGTGTTCCTATTTCTCCACATCCTCTCCAGCAACTGTTGTTTCCTGACTTTTTAACGATTGCCATTCTAACTGGTGTGAGATGGTATCTCATTGTGGTTTTGATTTGCATTTCTCTGATGGCCAGTGATGATGAGCATTTTTTCATGTGTCTGTTGGCTGTCTGAATGTGTTCTTTTGAGAAATGTCTGTTCATATCCTTGCACACTTTTTGATGGGGTTGTTTCTATTGTTCTTGTAAACTTGTTTGAGTTCTTTGTAGATTCTGGATATTAGCACTTTGTCAGATGAGTAGATTGCAAAATTTTTCTCCCATTCTGTAGGTGGCCTGTTCACTCTGATGGTAGTTTCTTTTGCTGTGCAGAAGCTCTTTAGTTTAATTAGATCCCATTTGTCAATTTTGGCTTTTGCTGCCATTGCTTTTGGTGTTTTAGACAGGAAGTCCTTGCAAGGAGGAGCTGGTACCATTCCTTCTGAAATTATTCCAATCATTTGAAAAAGAGGGTATCCTCCCTAACTCATTTTATGAGGCCAACATCACCCTGATACCAAAGCCTGGCAGAGACACAACAAAAAAAGAAAATTTTAGACCAATATCCCTGATGAACATCGATGCAAAAATCCTCAATAAAATACTGGCAAACCGGATTCAGCAGCACATCAAACAGCTTATCCACCATGATCAAGTGGGCTTCATCCCTGGGATGCAAGGCTGGTTCAGCATTCGCAAATCAATCAACGTAATCCAGCATATAAACAGAACCAAAGACAAGAACCACATGATTCTCTCAATAGATGCAGAAAAGGCTTTTGACAAAATTCAACAGCCCTTCATGCTAAAAACGCTCCATAAATTCGGTATGGATGGAACGTACCTCAAAATAATAGCTATTTATGACAAACCCACAGCCAGTATCATACTGAATGGGCAAAAACTAGAAAAATTCCCTTTGAAAACTGGCACAAGACAGGGATGCCCTCTCTCACCACTCCTATTCAACGTAGTGTTGGAAGTTCTGGCTAGGGCAATCAGGCAAGAGAAAGAAATCAAGTGTATCCAGTTAGGAAAAGAAGAAGTCAAATTGTCCCTGTTTGCAGATGACATGATTGTATATTTAGAAAACCCCATCGTCTCAGCCCAGAATCTCCTTAAGCTGATAAGCAACTTCAGCAAAGTCTCAGGATACAAAATTAATGTGCAAAAATCACAAGCATTCTTATACACCAGTAAGAGACAAACAGAGAACCAAATCATGATTGAACTTCCATTCAAAATTGCTTCAAAGAGAATAAAATACCTAGAAATCCAACTTACAAGAGATGTAAAGGACCTCTTCAAGGAGAAATACAAACCACTGCTCAGTGAAAACAAAGAGGACACTAACAAATGGAAGAACATACCATGCTCATGGATAAGAAGAATCAATATCGTGAAAATGGCCATACTGCCCAAGGTAATTTATAGATTCAATGCCATCCCCATCAAGCTACCAATGAGTTTCTTCACAGAATTGGAAAAAAACGGTTTTAAAGTTCATATGGAACCACAAAAGAGCCCGCAATGCCAAGAAATAATAAGTTATAAGAACAGAGCTGGAGGCATCATGCTACCAGACTTCAAACTATACTAAAAGACTACAGTAACCAAAACAGCATGGTACTGGTACCACAACAGAGGTATAGACCAATGGAACAGAACAGAGTCCTCAGAATTAATACCACTCATCTATAGCCATCTGATCTTTGACAAACCTGAGAGAAACAAGAAATGGGGAAAGAATTTCTTATTTAATAAATGGTGCTGCGAAAATTGACTAGCCATAAGTAGAAAGCTGAAACTGGATCCTTTCTTTACTCCTTATACAAAAATTAATTCAAGATGGATTAGAGACTTAAATGTTAGACCTAATTCCATATTACGCAGTTTTGAAACTGCGTATTGGACGGAAACACGAAGGGATATAAGGGAGCACACTCAGGCATACGGTGTAAAAGGAGATATCGTCAGACAAAAACTGGAGAGAAGTTTCCTGAGAAACTGACTGGCGGTGTGTGCATTCCACTGAGGGAGTTATACCTCTCTTATCATAAGGCAATGTTTGAAGAAGGTTCTTCTGAAAGTGAAAAGGTGATATTTTGGAACGCGTTTAAAACCTTCACGAAAAGTGAAATATCCTGAAATAAAACCCAAAAAAAAGCGCTCCAAGAAAATGCTCTCTAACGTGTACATTCATTTCAGAGAGTTAAAGTTTACACTACATTGCCCAGTTTGGAAGCTCTGCCTTTCAGGAATTTTTAGGTGTTATTATGAGGTGCCAGTGGGCTTGTGTTGAGTAAGGAAATGACTTCCAATGAAAACTGGAGAGAAGCTTTCAGAGCAGCTGCTTTGTGATGTGTGCATTCATCTCGTAGAGTTACATCATTCTTTGGATTGAGTAGTTTGAAATCAATGTTTCTGTGGAACCGGAGAAAGAATATTTGGGAATGCTCTTAAGAGTATGCTGAGAAAGAAATATCCCCCGATAAAAACCAGAAGGAAACATTCTGTGAAACCGCTCCAGGTCAGTAAAGCTTCCGTTTTCATTGAGCAGTATCCTAGCACTCTTTTACGTGAGTCACCTTAGGGATAATCGGGAGCGCATTGAGGCTAACAGTGAAAACGAAAATATCTTCAGATGGATACTCGAGAGGAGATTGATGAAGAAATGCTTTGTGACGTATGCATTTCCCATACAGTTAAAATTTTCTTCTCATAGGGGTTTATGGAATCCCGCTGGGAGAAATAGTTTCTGGGAAATTCAGGAGTATATTTACTGTTATGGTGGAAAAGGAAATATCCTTAGACATAAACTGGAAAGAAACTGTCTGTCAAACTGCTTTGTGAGAGATATGTCTATTCATCACACATAGATGAAACTGTCTTTCTATTATGCAATTCTGAAACTGCATCATGGACGGATTCGCGAAGGGACATTCGGGAGCACATACAGGCTGATGGGGAAATAGGAGATATCTTCAGATAAAAATTGGAGAGAAACTTTCTGAGAAACTGCTTTGTGATGTCTGCATTCCACTCAGGGAGTTATACCTCTTTTCTCGCAATTCAGTGTTTGAACACTGTTCTTGTAAAAGTGAAAAAGAGATATTTGGCAGTGTATTGAAGAGTATAGCGAAAATTGAAATATCCGAAAAAAAAAAAAAAAACCTGAAAAAAGCATTCCAAGATCCTGCTGTCTGACGTGTACATTCATTTCAGAGTGTTAAAGCTGACACCAAGTCGCCCAGTTTGGAAACTATGTCTTTGAGGAAATTGTGAAAGGATATTAGGTGACACCTGGGGGCTGGTGGTTAGAAAGGAAACGTCTTCCTGTGGAAACTGGAGAGAAACTTTTGGCATAACTGCTTTCTGATGTGTGTATTAATCTCATAGAGTAAATCGTTCTTCAGATTGAGCAGTTTTAAATCGCTGTTTCTGTCATACCTAGGAAAGGACATTTGGGAACACTCATAATAATATGCTGATAAAGAAATACCATTCCATAAAGGCCAGAAGGAAACTGTCTGTGAAACTTCTCTAGGTCGCTTGAATTCCACTCGCACAGTTAAGCAACAGTTTTCATTGAGTAGTATTCTAACAATGTTTTAGATTAATCAGCTAAGGGATACTCGGTAGCGATTTGAGGTTTCTGGTGAAAACGGAAATATCTTTAGATAGATACTGGAGGAAGATTTCCCAGGAGTGTTCTTTTGACGTGTGCATTCTACTCCCAGAGATATACTCTTCTTCTAAAACAGGAATGTTAAATCGGGTTTGGAGGAAAAGCGACCAGGGGACATTCAGGAGTACATGAATATCTATGGTGAAAAAGGAACTATCCTCAGATAAAAGCTGTAAAGAAGCTTTCTGTGAAACTGCTTTGTGATAGATATGCCTATTCATTTCACATGGATAAAACTTTCTTTCTATTACGCAGTTTTGTAACTCTGCCATGGACGGATTAGCGAAGGGATGTTCGGCAGGATATTCAGGCGTACGGTGAAAAAGGGAGTTATTTTCAGATAAAAAGTGGAGAGAAGCTGTCAGAGAAAGTGCTTTGAGATGTGTGCATTCCACTCAGGGATTTATACCTCTTTTCTCATAAGGCAGTGTTTGAACAATGTTCCTCTATAACTGAAAAAGTGACATTTTGCAGCCCATTGAAGACCACGGCGAAAAGTGAAATATCCTGAAATAAAACCCAGAAAGAAGGACTCCAGGAAATTGCACTCTGACATGTGCACTCATTTCAGAGATTAAAGTTTACACTACATTGCCTCGTTTGGAAACTCTGTCTTTGAAGAATCTGTGAAGGGATATTAAGTGGTGCCCGGAGGCTTGTGGTGAGAAAGGAAATGCCTTCCAATGTAAACTGGACAGAATCTTTCAGAGTAGCTGCTTTGTAAAGTATGTACACATCTCATAGAATTAAATATTTATTTGTATTCAGCAGTTTGAAATCACTGTTTCTGTGTAACCTGAGAAAGGACTTTTGGGAACGCTTTTAATAATATGCTGAAAAAAAATACCCTCCCATAATAAACAGAAGAAAACTTTCTGTGAAACTGCTCTTTGTCACGTGAAGTACACTCACACAGGTAAGCTTCCGTTTTCATTGAGCAGTATTCTAACACTGTTTTTGTTTATTCTGTGAAGTGATATGCTATTGTGCTCTGATGCTTTCAGTGAAAATGGAAACATCTTCACATACATATCAGAGAGAAGATTTCTGAGGAGCTCTTTTGTGACATGTGCATTCCACTCACAGGGTTATCCTTTATTTCTCCTAGAAGATTGAGGAATCCCATTAGGGGAAAGAGCTACAAGAGGACATTCGGGAATACAGGAATGCTATGGTGAAAAAGGAAATATCATTAGACAAAAACTGGAAAGAAGCCTTCTGAAACTGCATTGTGGTGTATATGTCTATTCACCTATCATAGATAAAACTTTTTTCTATTACGCAGTTTTGAAACCACGTAATGGACGGAAATGCGAAGGGACATTAGGGAGCACATTGAGGCCTCTGGGGAAATAGGAGATAACTTCACATAAAAACAGAAGCTTTCTGAGAAACTGCTTTTTAATGTGTGCAGTCCACTCAGGGAATTATACCTCTTTTCTCATAAGGCACTTTTTGAACACTGTTCCTGTCAAATTGAAAAAGGGATATTTTGCAGTCAATTGACGAATTTGGTGAAATGTGAAATATTCTGAATTAAAACGAGGAAGGAAGCGTTTTTAGAAACTCCTCTCTGATGTGTACATTCGTTACAAAGAGTTAAAGCTTACACTATGTTGTCCAGTTTGGAAGCTCTGTCTTTGAGGAATTTCTGAAGGGATATTAAGTGCTTCCCCTGGGCTTGTGGTGAGAAAGGAAACATCTTCGGATAAAAAGTGCAGAGAATATTTCAGAGCAACTGCTCTGTGATGTCCATAATCATCTCATAGATTTAAATCATTGTTTGGATTGAGCAGTTTGATATCTCTGTTTCTGTGGAACCCGAACAAGGACAGTTGGGAACGCTCTCAAGAATATGTGAAAAAGAAACAACCTCCAATAAAAAAGAGAAGGAAACTCTCTGTGATACTGCTTCAGGTCACGTGAATTCCACTCGCACAGTTAAGCTTCTGTTTTGATTGAGCAGTATTCTAACACTCTTTTCGGTGAGTCAGCAAAGGGATACACGGGAACGTTTTGAGGCTTACGGTGAAAACGAAAATACCTTCAGGCAGATACTGAACAGAAGATATCTTAGGAGCTGCTTTGTGATCTGTGAATTCTATTCATAGAGTTATAGTTTTCTTTTCATTGAGTATTGTGGAATCCCTTTTGGAGAAAATGCTGCAGGGGACTTTCGAGAGTATATGGATGGTTATGCTGTAAAAGGAACTCTACTCAGAAAATAACCGGAAAGAAGCTTTCTGTAAAACTGCTATGTGATAGATATGTCTATTCATCTCACATAGAGAAAATTTTCTGTATATTACGCAGTTTTGAAACTGTGTTATGGACACATACGGGAAGGGACATTTGGGAGAACATTCAGGCAAACAGCGTAAAAGGAGATATTGTCAGACAAAAACTGGATAGAAGTATTTTTGAGAAACTGCTTTGTGGTGTGTGCATTCCACTGAGGGAGTTATACCTCCTTCATCATAAGGCATTGTTTGAGCAAGGTTCTTCTGAACGTGAAAAAGTGATATTTTGTGACGTGTTGAAAACTATCGCGAAAAGTGAAATATCCTGAAATATAACCCAGAAAGAAGCGTTCCAAGACAATGCTCTCTAACGTGTGCATTCATTTCAGAGAGTTAAAGTTTACACTACATTGTCCAGTTTGGAAACTCTGTCTTTGAGGAATCTTTGAGGTGTTATTAAGAGGCGCCCATGGGCTTGTGGTTAGTAAGGAAATGATTTCCGATGAAACCTGGACAGAAGCTTTCAGAGCAGCTGCTTTGTGATGTGTGTATTCTTCTCATAGCGTTACATCATTCTTTGGATTGAGCAGTTTGAAATCAATGTTTCTGTGGAAACTGGAAAGAACATTTAGGAACGCTCCTAAGAATATGCTGAAAAAGAAATATCCTCTGATAGAAACCAGAAGGAAACATTCTCTGAATCTGCAGTGTTTGAACACTGTTCCTCTAAAACTGAAACTGTAATATTTTGCACGCACTGGAGAATATGGCAAAAAGTGAAATATCCTGAAATTAAGCCCAGAAAGAGGTATTCCATGAAGCTGCGCTCTGACGTGTGCATTCATTTCAGAGAGTTAAAGTTTACAATACATTGTTCCATTTGGTAGCTCTGTCTTTGAGGAATCTGTGAAGGGATATTAAGTGGTTCCCCGGGATTGTGGTGAGAAGGGAAATGTCTTCTGATGAAAATTGCAGAGAAGTTTTTAGAGCAACTGCTTTGTGATGTGTGTAATCATCTCATAGAGTTAAATCATTCTTTGGATTGAGCAGTTTCAACTCACTGTTTCTGTGGAACCTGAGAAATGACATTTGGGAATGCTCTTAAGAATATGCTGAAAAAGAAATATCCTCCGATAAAATGAAGAAAGCTTTCTGTGAAACTGATCTTTGTCACGTGAAGTCCACTCGCACAGTTAAGCTTTGGTATTCATTGAGCAGTATTGTCACTCTGTTTTTGTTTAGTCTATGAAGTCATATGCTGGAACACTCTGAGGCTTTCGGTGAAAAAGGAAACATCTTCAGATACATAACGGAGAGAAGATTTCCTAGGAGCTGCTTTGTGACATGTGCATTCCACTCACAGGGTTATACTTTTTTTCTCCCAGAATTTGGGGGAATCCCATTTCCAGAAAGATCTACAAGGGGATAATCAGAAATACAGGGACTGCAATGGTGAAATAGGAAATATCATTAGACAAAAACTGGAAAGAAGCTCTCTGAAACGGCGTTGTGGTATATATGTCTATTCACCTCCCATAGATAAAACTTTTTCTGTTATGCAGTTTTGAAACTACGTAATGGATGGAAACGTGAAGGGACATTAGGAAGCACATTCAGGCCTGTGGCGAAATAGGAGATATCTTCACATAAAAACTGCAGAGAAGCTTTCTGAGAAACTGCTTTGTAATGTGTGCATTTCACTAAGGGTATTATATCTCTTTTTCCATAAGGAACTTTTTGAACACTGTTCCTGTAAAACTGAAACAGGGATAGTTTGCAGCAAATTGAAGAATTTGGCGAAATGTGAAATATCCTGAATTAAAACCAGATAGGAAGCGTTCTACGAAACTCCTCTCTGACGTGTGCATTCATTTCTGGGAGTTAAAGTTTACACTACATTGCCCAGTTTGGAAGCTCTGTCTTTGAGGTATTTGTGAAGGGATATTAAGTGCTTCCCGGGCTTGTCATGAGAAAAGGAAACGTCTTCCGATGAAAATTGCAGAGAATATTTCAGAGCAACTGCTTTGTGATGAATGTAATCACCTCATAGAGTTAAATCATTGTTTGGACTGAGCTGTTTGGCATCTCCGTTTCTGTGGAACCTGAGCAGAGACATTTGGGAATGCTCTTAAGAATATATGAAAAAGAAACACCTTCCAACAAAAAAGAGAAGAAAACACCCTGTGACACTGCTCTAGCTAACATGAATACAACTATCACAGTTAAGCTTCTGTTTTCATTGAGCAGTATTCTAACACACTTTTAGGTGAGTCAGCTAAGGGATACTTGGGAGCACTTTGAGGCGTACGGTGAATACAGAAATATCTTCAGACAGATACTGGAGAGAAGTTATCTGAGGAGCTGTTTGGTAACGTGTGAATTCCACTCATGGAGTTATAGTTTTCTTCTCAAAGAGTATTGTAGAATCCCGTTTGGAGAAAATGCTACCAGGTACATTTGAGAGTATATGGATGGCTATAGTGAAAGAGGAAAGACACTCAGGAAAAAACTGGAAAGAAACTTTCTGTGAAACTTCTATGTGATAGATATGTCAATTCATCTCATGTAGAGATAATTTTCTGTATATTATGCAGCTTTGAAACTGCGTCATGGACAGATTCACGAATGGACTTTTGGGAGCACATTCAGGCATACAGCATAAAAGGAGCTATTGTCAGACAAAACCTGAATAGAAGTTTTCTGAGAAACTGATGTGTGGTGTGTGCATTCCACTGAGGGAGGTATACCTCTTTCGTCATAAAGCAGTGTTTGAACAAGGTTCTTCTGAAAGCGAAAAAAGTGATATTTTTCAACGTGTTGAAAACTATCGTGAAAAGTGAAATATCCTGAAATGACACCCAGAAAGAGGCTTTCCAATAAAATGCTCTCTAATGTGTGCACTCATTTCAGAGAGTTAATATTTACACTACATAGACCTGTTTGGAAGATCTGTTTTTAAGGAATCTTTAAGGTGTTATGAAGAGGCGCCCCGGGCTTGTGGTGAGTAAGGAAACAACTTCTGATGAAAACTGGAGAGAAGCTTTCGGAGCAGGTGCTTTGTGATGTGTGTATTCACCTCGGAGCATTACATCATTTTTTAGATTGAGCAGTTTGAAATCAATGTTTCTGTGGAACCTGAGAAATAACATTTGGGAATGCTCCTAAGAATATGCTGAAAAAGAAATATCCTCTTCAAAAATCAGAAAGAAACCTCTGAAACTGCTCCAGGTAATATCCAGTCCACTCCCAGAGTTAAGCTTCCTTTTTCATTGAGCAGTATCCTAACACTATTTTACGTGAGTCAGCTAAGGGATAATTGGGAGCACTTTGAGGCTAACGGCAAAAACGGAAATGTCTTCATATAGATATTCCAGAGGAGATTGATGAAGAAATGCTTTGTGATGTATGCATTTCCCACACAGAGTTAAACTTCTCTTCTCATAGGCATTTATGGAATCCCGTTGGGAGAAATAGCTACCGGGGACATTCAGGAGTTTATTTACTGCTATGGTGGAAAAGGAAATATCCTCAGACAAAAACTGGAAAGAAACTTTCTGTGAAACTGCTTTGTGACAAATATGTCTATTCATCTCACATAGATCAAACTGTCTTTCTATTACACAGGTTTGAAACTGCATCATGGACGGATTCCTGAAGGGACTTTCGGAAGCACATACAGGCTGTTGGAGAAATAGAGGACATCTTCAGATAAGAATTGGAGAGAAACTTTCTGAGAAACTGCTTTGTGATGTCTGCATTCCACTCAGGGAGTTATCCCTCTTTTCTCACAAGGCAGTGTTTGAACACTGTTCCTGTCTAAGTGAAAAAGAGATATTTTGCAGCATATTGAAAACTATGGCCAAAATTGAAATATCCGGAAATGAAACCCAGAAAAAAGCGTTAAAAGAAACTGCTCTCTGACGTGGACATTCACATTAGATTGTTAAAGCTTATGCTAAGTTGTCCCGTTTGGAAACTCTGTCTTTGAGGAAATTGTGAAGGGATATTAAGTGACACCTGGAGTCTTATGATGAGAAACGAAAAGTCTTCCGATGAAAACTGGAGAGAAACTTTCGGAGCAACTGCTTTGTGATGTGTGTATTCATCTCATAGAGTGAAATCGTTCTTTGGATTAAGCAGTTTTAAATCGCTGTT
Organism: Piliocolobus tephrosceles; assembly: GCF_002776525.5. Lineage (NCBI taxonomy): Eukaryota > Metazoa > Chordata > Mammalia > Primates > Cercopithecidae > Piliocolobus > Piliocolobus tephrosceles. Next base: position 48,598,138 of record NC_045441.1, read on the forward strand.
TCTGTGATACCTGAGAAAGGACATTTGGCAACGCTCTTAATAATATGCTGTAAAAGAAATACCATCCGGCCAGGGCGCAGTGGCTCAAGCCTGTAATCCCAGCACTTTGGGAAGCCGAAACGAGCAGATCACAAGGTCAGGAGATTGATACATTCCTGGCTAATATGGTGAAACCCCGTCTCTACTAAGAAATACAAAAAACCATGCAAGCGAGGGGGTGGGCGCCTGCTGTCCCAGCTACTCGGGAGGCTGACGCATGAGAATGGTGTAAACACGGGAGGCGGAGCTTACCGTGAGCTGAGATCCAGCCACTGCACTGCAGCCTGAGCAACAGAGTGAGATTTCGTCCCCCCCCCAAAAAAGAAATACCATCCGATAAACACCAGAAGGAAACTGTCTGTGAAACTTCTGTAGGTCACTTGAATTCCACTTGCACAGTTAAGCTTCCATTTTCATTGAGCAGTATTTTAACAATGTCTTAGTTTATTCAGCTAAGGGATATTTGGGAGCGATTCGAGGCTTCTGGTGAATACGGAAATACCTTTAGATAGATACTGGAGGATGATTTCCGAGGTGCGGCCTTGTGACATATGCATTCTACTCACAGAGATAAACTTTTCTTCTCAAACAGGAATCGGAAATCACGTTTGGAGAAAAAGCGTCCAGGGGATATTCGGGAGTATATGAAAGGCTATGGTGAAAAAGGATCTATACTCAGACAAAAACTGGAAAGAAGCTTTCTGTGAAACAGCTTTGTGATAGATATGTCTATTCATTTCACATGGATAAAACTTTCTTTCAATTACGCAGTTTTGAAAGTCTGCCAAGGAGGATTCCTGAAGGGACTTTCAGCAAGACATTCAGGTGTTCGGTGAAAAGGGACTTATCTTCAGATAAAAGCAAGAGAGAAGCTGTCTGAGAAAGTTCTTTGAGATGTGTGCATTCCACTCAGGGATTTATACCTCTTTTCTCATAAGGCAGTGTTTGAACACTGTTCCTGTAAAACTGAAAAAGTTACATTTTGCAGTGCATTGAAGACTACGGCGAAAAGTCAAATATCCTGAAATAAAACCCAGAAAGAAGGATTCCAAGAAACTGTGCTCTGACGTCTGCATTCATTTCAGAAAGTTAAAGTTTACACTATGTTGCCACGTTTGGAAACTCTGTCTTTGAAGAATCTGTGAAAGGATATTAAGTGGTGCCCGGAGGCTTGTTATGAGAAAGAAACGTCTTCCGATGAAAACTGGACAGAATCTTTGGGAGTAACTGCTTTGTAATGTGTGTATGCATATAATAGAATTAAATCATTCTTGGGATTGAGCAGTTTGAACTCACTGTTTCTGTGGAACCTGAGAAAGGACATTTGGGAACGCTCTTAAGAATATGCTGAAAAAGAAATACACTCCGATAAAAAACAGAAGACTTTCTGTGAAACTGCTCTTTGTCATGTAAAGTGCACTCACACAGTTAAACTTCGATTTTCATTGAGCAGTATTCTAACAGTTTTTTTTTTTAGTGTGTGAAGTGATATGTTGGAGTGCTCTGAGGCTTTTGGTGAAAAAGGAGACATCTTCAGATACATACTGGAGAGAAGATTTCCAAGGACCTGCTTTGTGACATGTGCATTACACTCACAGTGTTATATTTCTTTTCTCCTAGAAGATTGGGGAATCCCGTTTGGAGAAAAAGCTACAAGGCGACATTTGGGAATATACGGACTGCCATGGTGAAAATGGAAACATCATCAGGCAAAAAAGGGAAAGAAACTTTCTGTGAAAATGCGTTGTGGTAGGTATGTCTATTCACCTCCCATAGTTAAAACTTTTTTCTATTAAGCAGTTTTGAAACTGCTTAATGGACGGAAACGTGAAGGAACATTAGGGAAACATTCAGGCCTGTGAGGAAATAGGAGATATCTTCACATAAAAACTGGAGAGCAACTTTGTGAGAAACTGCTTGGTGATGTGTGCATTCCACTCAGGGAATTATATCTCTTTTCTCATTAGGCACTTTTTGAAAACTGCTCCTGGAAAAATGAAAAAGTGGTAATATGCAGTGAATTAAAGACTTTGGTGAAATGTGAAATATCCTTAATTAAAACCAGGAAAGGAGCACTCTATGAAACTCCTCTCTGACATGTGCATTCATTTCACAGAGTTAAAAGTAACACTACGGTGCCCAGTTTGGAAGCTCTATCTTTGAGGAATTTGTGAAGGGATATTAAGTGTTTCCCCTGGACTTGTGGTGAGAAAGGAAACGTCTTCCGATGAAAACTGCAGAGAGGTTTTCAGAGCAACTGCTTTGTGATGTGTATAATCGTCTCATAGAGTTAAATCATCCCTTGGCTTGAGCAGTTGGCAATTCTGTTTCTGTGGAACCTGAGCAGAGACATTTGGGAACGCTCTGAAGAATATGTGAAGAAGAAACACCTTCCAAGAAAAAAGAGGAGGAAACACTCTGTGATACTGCTCTAGGTCACGTGAATATTAACTACCACAGTTAAGTTTCTGTTTTCATTGAACAGTGTTCTAACACTCTTGTAGGTGAGTCAGCTGAGGGATACTCGAGAGCGCTTTGAGGCTAACAGTGAAAAAGAAAACTTCTTCAGACACATACTAGAGAGAAGATATCTGAGGAGATGATTTGTGACGTGTGAATTCCACTCATAGAGATACAGTTTTCTTATCATAGAGTATTGCGGAATGCCATTTGGAGAAAACGCTACCAGGGGAAATTCGACAGTATGTGGATAGCTATGGTGAAAGAGGAAATATACTCAGACAAATACTGGAAAGAAACTTTCTGTGACACTGCTCTCTGATATATATGTCTATTCATCTCACATAGAGAAAATTGTCTTTATATTACGTAGTATTGAAACTGCATCATGGAACGATTCACGAAGGGACATTTGGGAGCACATTCAGGCATATGGTGTAAAAGGAGATATCGTCAGACAAAAACTGAGAGAAGCTTTCTGAGAAACTGCTTTGTTGTGTGTGCATTCCACTGAGTGAGTTATACCTCTTCCATCATAAGGCAGTGTTTGAAGAAGGTTCTTCTGAAAGTGAACAAGTGATATTTTGCAACGTGATGAAACCTTTGGTGAAAGTGAAATATCCTGAAATAAAACCCAGAAGGAAGCATTCCAAGAAAATGTTTTCTAACGTCTGCATTCATTTCAGAGAGTTAAAGATTACACTACATTGCCCAGTTTCGAAGCTTTGTCTTTGAGGAATATTTGATGTGTTATTAAGAGGCGCCCCGGGCTTGTGGTGAGTAAGGAAACGACTTCCGATGAAAACTGGAGAGAAGCTTTCGGAACAGCTGCTTTGTGATGTGTGTATACATCTCGTAGCGTTACATCATTCTTTCGATTGAGCAGTTTGAAATCACTGTTTCTGTGAAACCTGAGAAAGAATATTTGGGAATACTCTTAAGAATATGCTGAAAAAGAAATATCGTCTGATAAAAACCAGTAGGATGCATTCTGTGAAACCACACTGGGTCATATCAAGTCCACTCGCAGAGTTAAGCTTCCGTTTTCATTGAGCAGTATCCTAACACTGGCTTTTTTTTAGTCTGTGAAGTGATATGCTGGAGCACTCTGAGGCTTAAGGTGGAAAGGGAAACATCTTCAGATAGATGCCAGAGAGAAGATTTCCGAGGAGCTCTTTTGTGACATCTGCATTCCACTTACAGGTTTATACTTTTTTTCTCCTAGAAGATTGCGGAATCCCGTTTGGAGAAAAAGCTACAAGAGGACATTCGGGAATATAGGTACTGCTATGGTGAAAAAGGAAATACCATCAGACAAAAACTGGAAAGAAGATTTCTGTGAAACTGCATTGTGATAGATATGTCTATTCACCTCCCATAGATAAAACTTATTTTTTTACGCAGTTTTGAAACTACGTAATGGACAGAAATGTGAAAGGACATGAGGAAGCACATTTAGGCATGTGGCAAAATAGGAGATATCATCACATACAAACTGAAGAGAAGCGTTCTGAGAAACTGCTTTGTGATGTGTGCATTCCACTCAGGGAATTATACCTCTTTTATCATAAGACAATTTTTGAACACTCTTCCTGTAAAACTGAAGAACAGATATTTTTCAGCCAATTCAAGACTTTGGTGAAATGTGAAATATCTTGAATTAAAACCTGGAAAGAAGTGTTCTATGAAACTCCTCTCAGACGTGTGCATTCATTTCAGAGAGGTAAAGTTTACACTACGTTGCCTAGTTTAGAAGCTCTGTCTTTGAGGAATTTGTGAAGGGATGTTAAGTGGTTCCCCTGGGCTTGCTGTGAGAAAGGAAACATCTTCCCAGGAAAACTGCAGAGAAATTTTCACAGCAACTGCTTTCTGATGTGTGTAATCATCTCATAGAGTTAAATCATTGTTTGAATTGAGCAGTTTGATATCTCTGTTTCTGTGGAACCTGAGCAAGGACATTTGGGAACGCTATCAAGAATATGTGAAAAAGAAACACCTTCCAATAAAAAAGAGAAAAAAACACTCTGTGATACTGCTTTAGGTCACGTGAATTCCACTCGCACAGTTAAGCTTCTGTTTTCATTGAGCAGTATTATGACACTCATTTAGATGAGTTTCCTAAGGGATACTCGGGAGCACTCTGAGGCTTACAGTGAAAACGACAATATCTTCAGACAGATACTGGAGAGAAGATATCTGAGGAGCTGCTTTGTGACGTGTGAATTCCACTCATACAGTTATTGTCTTCTTCTCATAGAGTATTTCGAAATCCCGTTTGGAGAAAATGCTACAGGGGACATTCAACAGTATATGGACGGCTATGTTGAAAAAGGAAATATACTCAGAATAAAAATGGAAAGAAGTTTTCTGTGAAACTGCTATGCGATAGATATGTCTATTCATCTCACATAGAGAAAATTTTCTGTATATTACGCAGTTTTGAAACTGCCTCATGAAGAGATTCTCGAATGTACATTTGGGAGCACATTCAGGCATATGGTGTAAAAGGAGATATCGTCAGACAAGAACTTGAGAGAAGCTTTCTGAGAAACCACTTTGTGGTGTGTGCACTCCACTGAGGGAGTTATATCTCTTTCATCATAAGGCAGTGTTTGAACAACGTTAATCTGACAGTGCAAAAGTGATATTTTGCAATGCGTTGAAATCTATTGCGAAATGTGAAATATCCTGAAATAAAACCCAGAAAGAAGCGTTCCAAGAGAATGCTCTCTAATGTGTGGATTTATTTTAGAGAGTTGAAGTTTACACTACATTGCCTAGTTTGGAATCTCTGTTTTGAGGAATCTTTGAGGTGTTATGAAGGGGCGCCCCTGGGCTTGTGCTGAGATAGGAAACGACTTCCGATGAAAACTGGAGAGAAGCTTTCAGAGCAGCTGCTTTGTGATGTGTGTAATCATCTCGTAGCATTACATCATTCTTTGGATTGAGCAGTTTGAAATCAATGTTTCTGTGGAACCTGAGAAAGAACATTTTGGAATGCTCTTAAGAATATGCTGAAAAAGAAATGCCTTCCGATAAAAACCAAGAGGAAACATTCTGTGAAACTGCTGCAAGTCATATCCAGTCCACTCACACATGTAAGCTTCCGTTTTCATTGAGCAGTATCCTAACACTGTTTTATGTGAGTCAGCTAAGTGGTATTCGGGAACGCTTTGAGGCTAACGGTGAAAATGGAAATATCTTCAGATAGATACTCGAGAGGAGATTGATGAAGAAATGCTTTGTGACGTAGGCATTTCCCAAACAGAGTTTAAATTTTCTTCTCCTAGGTTTTTATGGAATCCCATTGGAAGAAATAGCTACTGGGGACATTCAACAGTATATGTACTGCTATGGTTGAAAAGGAAATATCCTCAGAGAAAAACTGGAAAGAAACTTTCTGTGAAACTGTTATGTGACAGATATGTGTATTCATCTCACATACAAGAAACTGTTCTTCTGTTACGCAGTTTTGAAACTGCATTATGGACGGATTCACGAAGGGACTTTCGGAATCACATACAGGCTGGTGGGTAAATAGGAGATATCTTCAGATAACAATTGGAGAGAAACTTTCTGAGAAACTGATTTGAGATGTCTGCATTCCACTCACGGAGTTATATCTCTTTTCTCACAAGGCAGTGTTTGAACACTCTTCCTATAAGTGTGAAAAGGAGATACTTTGCAGCATATAAAGGACTATAATGAAATTGAAAGATTCGGAAATAAAACCCAGAAAAAAAGCGTTCCAAGAAACTGCTGTCTGACATGTACATTCATTTCAGTGTGTTAAAGCTCACACTAAGTTGCCCAGTTTGAAAACTATGTCTTTGAGGAAATTGTGAAGCAATATTAAGTGACACCCCGAGGCTTGTGGTGAGATAGGAAATGTTTTCCGATCAAAACTGGAGAAAAACTTACGGATCAACTACTTTGTGATGTGTGTATTCATCTCATACAGTTAAATCGTTCTTTGGATTGAGAAGTTTTAAATCTCTGTTTCTGTGATTCCTGAGAAAGGACCTTTGGTATCACTCTTAATAATACGCTGAAAAAGAAATACCATTTGATAAATGACAAAAGGAGACTATCTGTGAAACTTCTATAGGTCACCTGAATTCCACTCGCACAGTTAAGCTTCTATTTTCATTGAGCTGTATTCTAACAATGTTTTAGGTTAATCAGCTAAGGGATACTCGGGAGCAATTTGAGGCTTCCGGTGAAGGCGGAAATGTATTTAGATAGATAATGGAGGAAGATGTCCAAGGAACGGCCTTGCGACATGTGCATTCTACTCAGAGATATATACTTTTCTTCTCATAGAGCAATGGGAAATCCCGTTTGGAGAAAAAGTGACCAGGGGACATTTGGGAGTAAATGAAAGGCTATGGTGAAAAAGAAACTATACTCAGACAAAAACTGAAAGAAGCTTTCTTTGAAACTGCTTTGTGATAGATATGTCTATTCATTTCAAATGCATAAAACTTTCTTTCTATTATGCAGGTTTGAAAGTCTGCCATGGATGGATTCACGAAGGGATGTTCGGCAGGACATTCAGGCATATGGTGAAAAGGGAGCCATCTTCCGATAAAACCTGGAGAGAAGCTGTCTGAGAAAGTGCTTTGAGATGCATGCATTTGAATGAGGGATTTATACATCTTTTCTCATAAGGCAGTGTTTGAACACTGTTCCTCTAAAACAGAAAAAGTGACATTTTTCAGTGCATTGAAGACTATGGAGAAAAGTGAAATATCTTGAAATAAAACCCAGAAAGAGGTATTCCACGAAACTCCACTCTGACGTGTGCATTCATTTCAGAGAGTTAAAGCTTACACTACATTTCCCAGTTTGGAAGCTCTGTCTTTGTGGAATTTGTGAAGGCATATTAAGTGCTTCCCCTGGGCTTGTGGTGAGAAAGGAAACATCTTCCGATGAATAGTGCTGAGAAGTTTTCAGAGGAACTGCTTTGTGATGTGCATAATCATCTTGTAGATTTAAATCATTGTTTGGATTGAGCAATTTGATATCTCTGTTTCTGTGGAACCTGAGCATGGACATTTGGGAACGCTCTAAAGAATATGTGAAAAAGAAACACCCTCCAATAAAAACGAGAAGGAAACACTCTGTGAAACTGCTCCAGGTTACATGAATTCCACTCGCACAGTTAAGCTTCTGTTTTCATTGGGCAGTATTCTAACACTCTTTTAGGTGAGACAGCAAAGGGATACAAGGGAGCGCTTTGAGGCTTATGGTGAGAACGAAAATATCTTCAGGAAGATACTGAAGAGAAGATATCTCAGGAGATGCTTTGTGACCTGTGAATTCTATTCATAGAGTTATAGTTTTCTACTCATTGAGTATTGTGGAATCCCTTTTGGAGAAAATGCTGCAGGGGACATACGAGAGTATATGGATGGCTATGTTGTAAAAGGAAATATACCCAGAAAAACCTGGAAAGAAGCTTTCTGTGAAACTCCTATGTGATAGATATGTCTATTCATCCAACATAGAGAAAATTTTCTTTATATGACGCAGTTTTGAAACTGCATCATGGACAGATTCGCGAAGGGACATTTCGGAGCACATTGAGGCATACGGTGTAAAAGGAGATATCATCTGACAAAAACTTGAGAGCAGCTTTCTGAGAAACTGCTTTGTGGTGTGTGCATTCCTCTGAGGGAGTTTTAACTCTTTCATCATTAGGCAGTGTTTGAACAAGGTTCTTCTGAAAGTGAAAAAGTGATATTTTGCAATGCGTTGAAAACTATTGTGAAAAGTGAAATACCCTGAAATAAAACACAGAAAGAAGCATTCCAAGAAAATGGTCTCTTACGCGTGCATTTATTTCAGAGAGGTAAAGTTTACACTACACTGCTCAATTTGGAAACTCTGTCTTTGAGGAATCTTTGAGGTGTTATTAAGAGGCTGCCCTGGGCTTGTGGTGAGAAAGCAAAGGACTTCCGATGAAAACTGGAAGGAAGCATGTGGAGCAACTGCTTTGTTATGTATGTATTCATCTCGTAGAATTACATCATTCTTTGGGTTGAAGAGTTTGAAATCATTGTTTTTGTGGAACCTGAGAAAGAACATTTGGGAATGCTCTTAAGAATATGTTGAAAAAAAAAATCCTTCAATAGAAACCAGAAGGAAACATTCAGTGAAACCGGTCCAGGTCATATCAAATCCACTCGCACAGTTAAGCTTCCATTTTAATTGAGCAGTATCCTAACACAGTTTTACGTGAGTCAGCTAAGGGATAATCAGGAGCGATTTGAGGGTAATGGTGAAAACGGAAGTATCTTCAGATAGATACTCCAGAGGAGATTGAGGAAAAAATGCTTTGTGACGTATGCATTTCCCACACAGAGCTAAACTTCTCTTCTCACAGGGGTTTATGGAATCCCTCTGGGAGAAATAGATACTGGAGACATTCCGAAGTATATTTACTGCTATGGTGGAAAAGGAAATATTCTCAGACAAAAACTGGAAAGAAAGTTTCTGTGAAACTGCTTTGGAACAAATATGTCTATTTATCTCACATAGATGAAACTGTCTTCCTATCATGCAGTTTTGAACCTGCATCATGGACGGATTTGTGAAGGGACATTCGGGAGCACATACAGGCTGGTGGGGAAATAGGAGATATCTACAGATAACGATTGGACAGAAACTTTCTGAGAAACTGCTTTGTGATGTCTGCATTCCACTCAGAGAGTTATACCTCTTTTCTCACAAGGCAGTGTTTGAACACTGTTTCTGTCTAAGTGAAAAAGAGATATTTTGCAGCATATTGAAGACGATGTCAAAAATTGAAATATACAGAAATACAACCCAGAAAGAAGCATTAAAGGATACTGCTCTCTGACGTGTACATTCATTTAAGAGTGTTAAAGCTGACACTAAGTCGCCCTGTTTGGAAACTATGTCTTTGAGCAAATTGTGAAGGGATATTAAGTGACACCCGGAGTCTTGTGGTGAGAAAGGAAACGTCTTCTGGTGAAAACTGGAGAGAAACTCTCAGAGCAACTGCTTTGTGAAGTGTGCATTTATCTCATAGAGTAAATCGTTCTTTTTAATTGAGCAGTTTTAAATCGCTGTTTCTGTGACACCTGGAAAAGGACATTTGGGAATGCTCTTAATAGTATGCTGAAAATGAAATACTGTCTGATAAATACCAGAAGGAAACTGTCAGTGAAACTTCTCTAGGTTGCTTGAATTCCACTCGTGCAGTTAAGCTTCTCTTTTCATTGAGCAGTATTTTAGCAATGTTTTAGTTTCATCAGTTAAGGAATACTCGGGAGCGATTTGAGGTTACTGGTGAAAACGGAAATATCCTTAGATAGATACTGGAGGAAGATTTCCGAGGAGCGGCCTTGTGAGGTGTGCATTCTACTCACAGAGATATACTTTTCTTCTCAAACAGGAATGTTAAATCGCGTTTGGAGGAAAAGTGACCAGGGGACATTCGGGAGTACATGAAAGTCTATGGTGAAAAACGACATATCCTCAGACAAAATCTGGAAAGAAGCTTTCTGTGAAACTGCTTGGTGATAGATATGCCTATTCATTTCACATGGATAAAACTTTCTTTCTATTACGCAGTTTTGAAAGTCTGCCATGGACGGGTTCGTGAAGGGACTTTTTGGATGACATTCAGGCATATGGTAAACAGGGAGTTCTCTTCACATAAAAAGTGGAGAGAAGCTGTCTGAGAAAGTGCTTTGAGATGTGTGCATTCCACTCAGGGATTTATACCTCTTTTCTCATAAGGCAGTGTTTGAACACTGTTCCTGTAAAACTGAAAAAGTGCCATTTTGCAGCGCATTGAAGACTATGGTGAAAAGTGAAATATCCTGAAATAATACCCAGAAAGAAGGATTCCAGGAAACTGCGCTCTGACGTGTGCACTCATTTCACAGGGATAAAATATACACTTCGTTGCCCCGTTTGGAGACTCCTTCTTTGAAGAATCTGTGACAGGATATTAAGTGGCGTCTGGAGGCTTCTGGTGAGAAAGGAAACGCCTTCTTATGAAAACGGAACAGAACCTTTAGGAATAACTCCTTTGTAAAGTGTGTACACATCCCATAGAATTTAATCATTCTTTGGATTTAGCAGTTTGAACTCACTGTTTCTGTGGAACCTGACTAAGGCCATTTGGGAATGCTCCTAAGAATATGCTGGAAAAGAAATACCCTCCGTTAAAAAACAAAAGAAAATTTTCTGTGACACTGCTCTTTGTCACGTGAAGTCCACACGGTCAGTTAAGCTTCGGGTTTCATTGAGCAGTATTCTAACACTGTTTTGCTTAGTCAGTGAAGTGATATGCTGGAGTGCTGTGGGGCTTTTGTTGAAAAAGGAAACATCTTCAGATACATACCGGAGAGATTTCCGAGGAGGTCTTTTGTGATATGTGCATTCCACTGACAGGGTTATACTTTTCCTCTCCTAGAAGATTGGGGACTCCCGTTTGGAGAAAGAGCTACAAGGGGACATTCGGGAATACAGGGACTGCTATGGTGAAAAAGGAATTGTCATTCGACAAAAACTGGAAAGAAGTTTTCTGAAACTGTGTTGTGGTATATATGTCTATTCACCTCCCATACATAAAACTTTTTTCTATTATGCAGTTTGGAAACTACGTTATGGATGAAAACGCGAAGGGACATTAGGGAGCACATTCAGGCCTGTGGCAAAATAGGAGATATCTTCACATAAAAACTGCAGAGAAGCTTTCTGAGAAACTGCATTGTGATGTGTGCATTTCACTCAGCGAATTTTGCCACTTTCTCATAAGGCACTTTTTGAACACTGTTCCTGTAAAACTGAAAAAGGGATATTTTTCAGCGAATTGAAGAAATTGGCAAAATGTGAAATATCCTGAATTAAAACCAGGAAGGAAGCGCTCTAAGAAACTCCACTCTGACGTGTGTATTTGTTTCAGAGAGTTAAAGCTTACACTACGTTGCCCAGTTTAGAAGCTCTGTCTTTGAGGAATTTGTGAAAGGATATTAAGTGGTTCCCCTAGGCTGGTGGTGAGAATGGAAACGTATTCCGATGAAAACTGCAGAGAATCTTTCAGAGCAACTGCGTTGTGATGTGTGTAATAATCTCATAGAGTTAAATCATTCTTTGGATTGAGCATTATGATATCTCTGTTTCTGTGGAACCTGAGCAAGGACATTTGGGAAAGCTCTCAAGAATATATGAAAAAGAAATTCTCTCCAATAAAAAAGAGAAGTGATGTTGCTCTAGGTCAAGTGAATTCCACTCTCACAGTTCAGCTTTTGCTTTCATAGAGCAATATTCTAACACTCTTTTAGGTGAGTCAGCTAAGCGATATTCAGGAGCACTTTCAGGCTTACAGTGAAAACAAGAATATCTTCAGACTGATACTGGAGAGAAGATATCTGAGGAGATGCTTTGTGACGTGTGAATTCCACTCATAGAGTTATAGTTTTCTTCTCAGAGAGAAGACGCTACCAGGGAACATTCGAGAGTATATGGATGGCTACGGTGAATAAGGAGTTATACTCAGAAAAAAACAGGAAGGAATCTTTCTGTGAATCTGCTATGTGATAGAAAGTGCTATTCATGTCACATAGAGAAAATTTTCTTTATATTCCCTAGTTTTGAAACTGCATCATAGAGAGATTCACGAAATGACATTTGGGACGTACCTCTTTTCTAACAAGGCAGTTTTTGAACACTGTTCCTGTAAAAGTGAAAAAGAGATATTTTGCATATTGAAGACTATGTCAAAAATTGAAATATCCGGAGATAAAACCCGGAAAAAAGCGTTCCAAGAAACTGCACTCTGACGTGTACATTCATTTCAGAGTGTTAAAGCTTACGCTAAGTCGCCCAGTATGGAAACTCTGTCTTTGAGGAAATTGTGAAGGGATACTAAGTGACACACGGAGACTTGCGTTGAGAAAGGAAATGCCATCCAATGATAACTGGACAGAATCTTTCAGAGTAACTGCTTTGCAATCTGTGAATGCATCTCATAGAATTGAATTAATCTTTAGATTTTGCAGTTTGAACTCACTGTTTCTGTGGAAACTGAGAAAGGACTTTTGGGAACACTGTTAAGAATATGGTGAAAAAGAAACAACCTCTGATAAAAAACAGAAGAAAACTTTCTGTGAAAGTGCTCTTTGTCACGTGAAGTCCACCCACACAGTTAAGCTTCGGATTTAATTGAGCAGTATTCTAACACTGTTTTTGTTTTCTCTGTGAAGTGATATGCTGGAGCACTCTGAGGCTTTCAGTGAAAAAGGAAACATCTTCAGATACATACCGGAAAGAAGATTTCCGAGGAGCTGCTTTGTGACATGGGCATACCACTCACAGGGTTATACTTCTTTTCTCCAAGAAGATTGGGGAATCCCGTTTGGAGAAAAAGCTACAAGGGGACATTTGAGAATATATGGACTGCTAAGGTGAAAAAGGAAATATCATCAGACAAAAACTGGAAAGAAGATTTCTGTGAAACTGTGTTGTGGTAGATATGTCTACTCACCTCCCATAGAAAAACCTTTTTTCTATTATGCAGTTTTGAAACTGTGTAATGGACGGAAATGTGAAGGGACATTAGGGAGCACATTCAGGCCTATGGGGAAATAGTTGATATCTTCACATAAAATCTGGAGAGAAGCTTTCTGAGAAACTGCTTTGTGATATGCGCATTCCAGTTAGGGAATTATAACACTGTTCCTGTAAAACTCAGAAAGGGATATTTTGCAGTGAGTTGAAGACTTTGGCCAAATGTGAAATATCCTGAATTAAAACCCGGAAAGAAGCATTCTATGAAACTCCCCTCTGACATGTGTATTCATTTCACAGAGTTAAAGCTTACAGTACGTTACCCAGTTTGGAAGCTCTGTCTTTGAGGAATTTGTGAAAGGATATTATGTGGTTCCCCTGGGCTTGTGGTGAGAATGGAAACATCTACTGATGAAAACTGCAGAGAAGCTTTCAGAGCAACTGCTTTTTGATGTGTGTAATCATCTCATAGAGTTAAATAATGCTTTGGATTGAGCATTTTGATATCTCTGTTTCTGTGGAACCTGAGAAAGGACATTTGGGAACTCTCTGAAGATTATGTGTAAAAGAAACACCCTCCAATAAAAAGGAGAAGGAAAAACTCTGATATTGCTCTAGGTAAGGTGAAATCCACTTTCACAATTAAGCTTCTGTTTTCATTGAGCAGTATTCTAACACTGTTTTATGTGTCATCTAAGGGATACTCGAGAGCATTTTGAGGCTTATGGTGAAAAAGAGAATATTTCGAACAGATACTGGAGAGAAGATATCTGAGGAGCTGCTTTGCAATGTGTGAATTCCACTCCTAGTGTTATAATTTTCTTCTCATAGAGTATTGTGGAATCCCATTTGGAGAAAATACTACAGGGGACTTTCAAGAGTATATGTACGGCTGTATTGATAGAGGATATATACTCAGAAAAAACCTGGAAAGAAGCTTTCTGTGAAACTTCTATGTGATAGATATGTCTATTCATCTCACACAGAGAAAATTTTCTTTATATTACGCAGTTTTGAAATTGCCTCATGGACAGATTCGCGAAGGGACAGTTGGGAGCACATTCAGACGTACAGTGTAAAAGGAGATATCGTCGGACAAAAACTGGAGAGAAGCTTTCTGAGAAACTGCTTTGTGGTGTGTGCATTGCACTGAGGGAGTTATATCACTTTCATGATAAGCAGTGTTTGAACAAGGTTCTTCTGAAAGTGAAAAGGTGATATTTTGCAACGCGTTGAAAACTATCACAGAAACTGAAATATCCTGAAATAAAACCCAGAAAGAACTGTTCCAATAAAATGATTTCAAACGTGTGCATTCATTTCAGAGAGTTAAAGGTTACACTACATTGCGCAGTTTGGAAGCTCTGTCTTCGTGAAGTCTTTGAGGTGTTATTAAGTGGCGCCCCTGGGCTTGTGTCTAGTAAGGAAATGACTTCCGATGAAAACTAATCCCGTTTTGAAAAAACGCTACAGGGGACATTCGAAAATATATGGACGGCTGTGGTGAAAAAGGAAAAATACTCAGACAAATACTGGAATCAGCTTTCTGTGAAACTGCATTGTGGTAGATATGTCTACTCACTTCCCATAGTTAAACTTTTTTCTATCACGCATTTTGTCAGTAGAATTGAAGACTACTTTTTGTCCTCTTCAGGCTCTGGGTTTTTTTCTTAATCCTTTTGGAATGATTATTTTAACTCCATTAGAGAAAGTACACACGGAGGTGAACACATGCACATACATATGCAAAATGGAAAGTTGTAATTTTGATGTGTTTTGATTTTAAATATAGATTTGCTATAATAAAAACTACATCTTTAAAACAGAAAAAAGAACTGCATAATGGATGGAAACGAGAAGCGACATTCGAGAGAAAATTCCGGCCTTTGGGGAAATAGGAGAGATATTCACATAAAAACTGGAGAGAAACAATCTGAAAAACTACTTTGTGATGTATGCATTCCAAGGCCTGAATGTGCTCCCTAATATCCCTTCGCTTTTCCGTCCATTACGTCATTTCAAAACAGCGTAATACAAATAGTTTTATCTATGGGAGATGAATAGACATATCCACCACAATGCAGTTTCACAGAAATCTTCTTTCCAATTTTTGTCTGATGATATTTCCTTTTTCACCAAAGCAGTACCTATATTCCAGAATGTCCCGTTCTAGCTCTTTCTCTAAATGGGATTCCCCAATCTTCTTAGAGAAAAAGAGTATAACCCTTTGAGTGGAATGCACATGTCACAAAAGAGCTCCTGAGAAGTCTTCTCTCTGGTATGTATCTGAAGTTGTTTCCTTTTTCACCAAAAGCCTCAGAGTGATCCAGCATATTACTTCACAGATAAACAAAAACAGTGTTAGAAAACCTCTCAATGAAAACAGAAGCTTAACTGTGCGAGTGGACTTCACGTGACAAAGTGGAGTTTCGCAGAAAGTTTTCTTCTGTTTCTTATCGGAGGGTATTTCTTTTTCAGCATATTCTTTAGAGCTTTCCCAAATGTCCTTTCTCAGGTTCCACAAAAACAATGAGTTCAAACTGCTCAATCCAATGAATGATTTAATTATATGAGATGCGTAAACACGTTACAAAGCAGTTACTCAGCAAGATTCTTTCAAGTTTTCATTGGAAGGCATTTTCTTTCTCACCACAATCCTCCGAGTGCCCCTTTATATCCCTTCACAGATTCTTCAAAGACAGAGTTTCCAAACGGGGCAACGAAGTGTAAACTTTAACTCTCTGATATGAATGCCCACGTCAGAGCGCAGTTTCTTGGAATCATTCTTTCTTGGTTTTATTTCTGGATATTTCACTTTTCACCATAGTCTTCATTGCGCTACAAAAAGTCACTTTTTCAGTTTACAAAAACAGTGTTCAAATACTGCCTTATGAAAAAAGAGGTATAAATCCCGGAGTGGAATGCCCACATCTCAAAGCAATTTCAGACAGCTTCTCTCCAGTTTGTATCTGAATATAACTCCCTTTTCAATGTACACCTGAATATCCTGCCGAACATCCCTTCGCAAATCCGTCCATGATGCAGTTTCAAAACTGTATAATAGAAAGAAAATTTATCCATGTGAAGTGAATAGACAAAACTATCACAAAGCAGTTTCGCGGAAAGCTTCTTTCCAGTATTTGTCTGAGGATAGTTCCTTTTTCACCATAGCCTTTCATATACTCCCAAATGTCCCTTGGTCGCTTTTTCTCCAAACGGAATTTTCCATTCCTGTTTCAGAAGAAAAGTATATCTCTGTGAGTACAATGCATACGTCAGAAGGCCACTCCTCAGAAATCTTCCTCCAGTATCTATCCAAAGATATTTCCGTTTTCACCGGAAGCCTCAAATCGCTCCCGAGTATTCCTTAGCTGATTAACCTAAAACATTGTTAGAGTACTGCTCAAAGAAAACAGAAGCTTAACTGTGCAAGTGGAATTCAAGCAACCTAGAGAAGTTTCACAGACCATTTCCTTCGGGCATTTATCGGGTGGTATTTCTATTTCAGCATATTATTTAGAGCATTCCCAAATGTCCAGAGCAACAGCAATTTAAAACTGCTCAATCCAAGAACAATTTCACTCTGTGAGATGAATACACACATCACAAAGCAGTTGCTCCGAAAGTTTCTCTCCCATTTTCATTGGATGACGTTTCCTTTCTCACCACAATCCTCCAGGTATCACTTAATGTCTTTTCACAATTTCCTGAAAAACCGATTTTCCAAACTGTGCGGCTTAGGGTAAGCTTTAACACACTGAAATGAATGTACACGTCAGAGAGCAGTTCCCTGGAATGCTTTTTTCTGGGTTTCGTTTCCAGATATTTCAATTTTCTCCACAGTCTTCAATACGCTGCAAAATACCTCTTTTTCACTTTTACAGGAACAGTGTTCAAACACTGCCTGAGAGAAAAGAGGTATAACTCCCTGAGTGGAATGCAGACATCACAAAGTAGTTTCTCAGAAACTTTCTCTCCAATTGTTATCTGAACATATCTCCTACTTCCCCACCACCCTGTATGTGCTTCCGAATGTCCCTTTGTGAATCTGTCCATGATGCAGTTTCAAAACTGCGTAATAAAAAGGCAGTTTCATCAATGTGAGATTAATAGACATATCTGTCACAAAACAGTTTCACAGAAAGTTTCTTTCCAGTTATTGTGTGAGAATATTTCCTTGCCCACCATAGCAGTAAATATACTCCTGAATGTCCCCGGTAGCTATTTCTCTCAAGGGGATTCCATAAACCCCTATGAGAAGAAAAGTTTAACTCTGTGTGTGAAATGCATACGTCACAAAGCATTTCTTCATACATCTCCTCTCGAGTGTCTATCTGAAGATATTTCCGTTTTCACTGTTAGACTCAAAGCGCTCCCGATTATCCCTTAGCTGGCCTATGTAAAACAATGTTAGCATACTGCTCAATGAAAACGGGAGCTTAACTGTGCGAGTGGACTTGATATGACCTGGAGCGGATTCACAGAATGTTTCCTTCTGATTTCTATTGGAGGATTTTTTTTGAACATATTCTTAGGAGCATTCCCAAATGTTCTTTCTGAGGTTCCACAGAAACATGGATTTCAAACTACTCAATCCAAAGAATAATGTAACGTTTTGAGATGAATACACACATCACAAAGCAGTTGCTCCGAAAGTTTCTCTCCAGTTTTCATCGGAAGTCGTTTCTTTACTCACCACAAGCCCAGGGTGGCCTTTTAATAAAACCTCAAAGATTCCGCAAACACAGATTTTCAAAAGTGGGCAATGTAGTGTAAACTTTAACTCTCTGAAATGAATGCACACATTGGAGAGAATTTTCCTGGAACGCTTCTTTCTGGGTTTTATTTCAGGATACTTCACTTTTCGTGATAGTTTTCAATGTGCAACAAAGTATCACTTTTTCACTTTCAGAAGAACTTTGTTCAAACACTGCCTTATGATGAAAAAGGTATAACATCCTCAGTAGAATGCACACTCCACAAAGCGGTTTCTCAGAAAGCTTCTCTACAGTTTTTGTCTGACGATATCTCCTTTTACACTGTATGCCAGAATGTACTCCCAAATGTCCCTTCGCAAAATTGCTCATGAGGAATTTCAAAACTGCATAATATGCAGAAAATTTTCTCTATGTGAGATGAATAGACATAACTTTCAGAAAGCAGTTTCACAGAAAACTTCTTTGAGTTTTTTTCTGAGTATATTTCCTTTCTCACGACAGCCGTCCATATACTCTCGAATGTCTCCTGTAGCGTTTTCTCCAAAAGGGATTCCACAATACTCTATGAGAAGAAAACTATAACTCTATTACTCTAATTCACACTTCACAAAGCAGATCCTCAGATACCTTCTCTGCAGTATCTGTCTGAAGATATTTTCGTTTTCACCGTAAGCCTCAAAGCGCTCCCGAGTATCCCTTAGCTGACTCACCTATAGAGTGTTAGAATACTGCTCAATGAAAACAGAAGCTTAACTGTGCGAGTGGAATTCACATGATTTAGAGCAGTATCACAGAGTGTTTCCTTCTCTTTTTTATTGGAGGGTGTTTCTTTTTCACATATTTTTGAGAGCGTTCCCAAATGTCCTTGTTCAGGTTCCACAGAAGCAGAGATATCAAAATGCTCAATCCAAAGAATGATTTAACTCTATGAGCTGATTACAAACATCACAAAGTAGTTGCTCTGAGAACTTCTCTGCCGTTCTCATCGGAAGACGTTTCCTTTCTCACCCCAAGCCGGCGGGAACCACTTAATATTCCATCGCAAATTCCTCAAAGACAGAGCTTCCAAACTGGGCAACGTAGTGTAAGCTTTATCTCTCTGAAATGAATGCACACGTCAGAGAGAAGTTTCTTAGAATGCTCCTTTCCTGGTTTTATTTCAGGATATTTCACATTTTGCCAAAGTCTTCAATTCGCTGCAAAATATCCCTTTTTCAGCTTTACAGAAACATTGTTCAAAAGGTGCCTAAAGATAAAAGAGGTATAAGTGCCTGAGTGGAATGCACACATCACAAGGAAGTTTCTCACAAAGCTTCTCTGCAGTTTTTATGTGAAGCTATCTCCTAATTCCCCACAGGCCTGAATGTCTCCCTAATGTCCCTTCACATTTCTGCCCATTACGCAGTTTGAAAAGTACGTAATAGAAAATAGTTTTATCTATGGGAGGTGAAAAGACATATCTACCACAATGCAGTTTCACAGAAAGCTTCTTTCCAGTTTTTGTCTGATGATATTTCCTTTTTCACCATAGTAGTCCGTATATTCCGGAATGTCTTCTTGTAGCTCTTTCTTCAAACGGGATTACCCAATCTTGTAGGAGAAAAAAAGGATAACCCTGGGAGTGGAATGCACATGTCACGAAAGAGCTCCTGGCAAATCTCTCCGGTACGTATCTCAAGTTGCTTCCTTTTTCACTGAAAGCCTCAGAGCACTCCTGCATATCACTTCACAGAATAAACAAAAACAGTGTTAGAATACTGCTCAATGAAAACCGAAGTTTAACTGAGCGAGTGGACTTCACATGAAAAAGAGCAGTTTCACACAAAATTTTCCTTCTGGTTTCTATCAGGGGGTATTTCCTTTTCAGTATATTCCTAAGAGCATTCCCAAATGTACTTTCTCAGGTTTCACATAAAAAGTGAGTTCAAACTGCTCAATCTAAAGAATGATTTAATTCTATAGGATGCATACACACATTAAAAAGCAGTTACACCGAAAGATTCTGTCCAGTTCTCATCGGAATGCATTTCCTTTCTCACCAGAAGCCTTTGGGTGCCACTAAATATGCCTTCACAGATTCTTCAAAGACAGAGTTTCCAAACGGGGCAACGAAGTGTAAACTTTAACTCTCTGAAATGAATGCACACGACAGAGTGCAGACTCTTGGAATCCTTCTTTGTGGGTTTTATTTCAGGATATTTCACTTTTTGCAATAGTCTTCAATGCGCTGCAAAATGTCACTTTTTCACTTTTACAGGAAGAGTGTTCAAACGCTGTCTTATGAGAAAACAGGTATAAATCCCTGAGTGGAATGCTCACATCTCAAAGCAATTTCTCAGACAGGTTCTCTCCAGTTTTTGTCTGACGATATCTCCTTTTACACCATATGCCGGAATGTCCTTCCGAATGTCCCTTCACGAATCTGTCCATGATGCAATTTCAAAATTGCATAATAGAAAGAAACTTTTCTCTATGTGAGATGAATAGACATATCTATCACAAAGCTGTTTCACAGAAAGCTTCTTTCCAGTTTTTGTCTGAGGATAGTTCCTTTTACACTATAGCCTTTCATATATTCCCGAATGTCCCCTGGTCACTTTTTCTCCAAACGGGATTTCCCATTCCTCTATGAGAAGAAAAGTATATCTCTGTGGGTTGAATGCAGACGTCACAAGGACGCTCCTTGGAAATCTTCCTCCAGTATCTATGTAAAGATATTTTCCTTTTCACTGGAAGCCTCAAATCACTCCCGTGTATCCATTAGCTGATTAACCTAAAACATTGTTAGAATACTGCTCTATGAAAACGGAAGCTTAAATGTGCGAGTGGAAAACAGACGACCTAGAGAAGTTTCACAGACAGTTTCCTTCTGGCATTTATCAGATGGTATTTCTCTTCCAGCATATTATTAAGAGCATTACCAAATGTCCTCTCTCAGGTATCACAGAAACAGCGATTTAAACATGCTCAACCCAGAGAATGATTTAACACTATGAGATGAATATATACATAACAAAGTAGTTGCTCCAAAAGTTTCTCTCCAGTTTTCATCAGAAGACGTTTCCTTTTTCACCACAAACCTCGGTGTGTCACTTAATATCCCTTCACAATTTCCTCAAAGACAGAGTTTCCAAAGTGGGCGACTTAGTGTCAGCTTTAACATTCTGAAATGAAAGTACACGTCAGAGAGCCGTTGCTTGGAACATTTTTTTCTGGGTTTTATTTCCGGATATTTCAATTTTCGCCATAGTCTTCAATACGCAGCAAAATATCTCTTTTTCACTTCGGAGTGATAAAGCTTGCGCTAAGCCACACTGCTTGGAAAATCTGTCTTTGAGGAAATTGTGAAGTGATATTAAGTGACACCCAGAGGCTTGTGTTCAGAAAGGAAACGTCTTCCGATGAAAACTGGAGAGAAACTTTCGGAGCAACTGCTTAGTGATGGGTGTATTCACTTCATAGAGTTAAATCATTCTTTGGATTGAGCAGTTTTGAACTGCTTTTTCTGTGATGCCTGAGAAAGGACATTTGAGAGTGCTCTTAATGATATGGTGAAAAAGAAATACCATCTGATAAACGCCAGAAGGAAACGGTCTGTGAAACTTCCCTGTCTGTGTTATTAAGAGGTACCCCTGGGCTTGTCGTGAGTAAGGAAATGACTTCTGATGAAAACTGGAGAGAAGCTTGCGGAGCAACTGCTTTGTGATGTGTGTATTCATCACGTAG
The DNA here is from genome assembly GCF_002776525.5 of Piliocolobus tephrosceles. Classification (NCBI taxonomy): domain Eukaryota; kingdom Metazoa; phylum Chordata; class Mammalia; order Primates; family Cercopithecidae; genus Piliocolobus; species Piliocolobus tephrosceles. Next base: position 48,619,629 of record NC_045441.1, read on the forward strand.
AGTTACATCATTCTTTGGGTAAAGCAGTTTGAAATCACTGTTTCTGTGGAACCTGAGAAAGAACATTTTGGAACTCTCTTAAGAATATGCTGAAAAAGAAATATCCTCTGATAGAAACCAGAAGGAAAGCTTCTGTGAAACCGCTCCAGGTTATATCAAGTCCACTCCCACAGTTAAGCTTCCATTTTTATTGAGCAGTATCCTATCACTGTTTTACGTGAGTCAGCTAAGGTATAATCGGGAGCACTTTGAGACTAACAGTGAAAACGGAAATTTCTTCAGATAGATACTCGAGAGATGTATGAAGAAATGCATTGTGACGTATGCATTTCCCACACAGAGTTAAAATTTCCATCTCATAGGGGTTTATGGAAACTCATTGAAAGAAATAGCTACCGGGGATTTTCAGGAGTATATTTACTGCTATTGTGGAAAAGGAAATATCCTCAGACAAAAACTGGAAAGAAACTTTCTGGGAAACTGCTTTGTGACAGACATGTCTATTCATCTCACATAGATGAAACTGCCTTTCTATTATGTGTTTTGAAACTGCATCATGGACCAAAGCACGAAGGGACATTCGGGAGCACATACAGGCTGGTGGGGAAATAGGAGATATCTTCAGATAACAATTGGAGAGAAACTTTCTGAGAAACTGCTTTGTGATGTCTGCATTCCACTCATGGAGTTATACCTCTTTTCTCATAGGCAGTGTTTAAACACTGTTCCTGTAAAAGTGAAAAAGAGATACTTTGCAGCTTATTGAAGACTCTGGCGAACATTGAAATATTCAGAAATAAAACCCAGAAAAAAGCCTTCCAAGAAACTGCTCTCTGACGTGGACATTCACTTCAGAGTGTTAAAGCTTACGCTAAGTTGCCTCGTTTGGAAAATGTGTCTTTGAGGAAATTGTGAAGGGATATTAAGTGACACCTGGAGGCTTGTGCTGAGAAACGAATCATCTTCCAATGAAAACTGGAGAGAAACTTTCGGAGCAATTGCTTTGTGATGTGTGTCTTCATCTCATAGAGTGAAATCGTTCTTTGGATTGAGCAGTTTTAAATCGCTGTTTCTGTGATACACGAAAAAGTACATTTGGGAACGCTCTGAATAATATGCTGTAAAAGAAATACCATCCGGGCCCGGCGCAGTGGCTCAAGCCTATAATCCCAGCACTTTGGGAGGCCTAAACGAGCGCATCACAAAGTCAGGAGATTGAAACCATCCTGGCTAATGCAGTGAAACCACATCTCTACTAAAAAATACAAAAACCACCCAGGAGAGGTGGTGGGCGCCTATAGTCCAAGCTACTCTGGAGGCTGAGGCAGAAGAATGGCATAAACTCGGGTGATGGAGCTTACACTGAGCTGAGATCCAGCCACTGAACTGCAGCCTGGGCAGCAGAGCGAGACTCCTCACACACACAAAAAAAGAAATACCATCTGATAAACACCAGAAGGAAAATTTCTGTGAAAGTTCTCTAGGTCGCTTGAATTCAACTCGTACAGTTAAGCTTCCGTTTTCATCAAGCAGTATTCTAACAATGTTTTAGGTCAATCAGCTAACGGATACTCGGGAGCGATTTGAGGCTTCCGGTGAAAACGGAAATATCTTTAGATAGATACTGGAGGAAGATTTCCGAGGAGCGGCCTTGTGACGTGTGCATTCTAATCACAGAGCTATACTTCTCTTTGGATGGATGAATGGGAAATCCTGTTTGGAGAAAAAGGGACCAGGGGACTTTCGGGGGTATATAAAAGGCTGTGGTGAAAAAGGAACTATCCTCAGAAAAAAACTGGAAAGAAGCTTTCTGTGAAACTGCTTTGTGATAGATATGTCTATTCATTTCACATGGATAAAACTTTCTTTCTATTATGCAGTTTTGAACGTGTGCTATGGACAGATTTGCGAAGGGACGTTCTCCAGGATATTCAGGCATACGGTGAAATGGGAGTTATCTTCAGGTACAAACTGGAGAGAAGCTGTCTCAGAAAGTGCTTTGAGATATGTGCATTCCACTCAGGGATTTATACCTCTTTCCTCATAAGGCAGTGTTTGAACACTGTTGCTGTAAAACTGAAAAAGTGACATTTTGCCACCCATTGAATACTGTGGCAAAAAGTGAAATAAAACCCAGAAAGGAGGATTCCAGGAAACTGCGCTCTGACATGTGCATTCATTGCAGAGAGATAAAGTTTGCACTACGTTGCCCCGTTTGGAAACTCTGTCTTTGAAAAATCTGTGAAGGCATATTAAGTGGTGCCCGGAGTCTTGTGGTGAGAAATGAAACACCTTCTGATGAAAACTGGACAGAATCTTTGGGAGTAACTGCTTTGTAATGTGGTTATGCATTTCAGATAATTAAATCATTCTTTGTATTGAGCAGTTTGAACTCACTATTTCTGTGGAACCTGAGAAAGGACATTTGGGAATGCTCTTAACAATATGCTAAAAAAATACCCTCTGATAAAAAACAGAAGAAAATTTTCTGTGAAACTGCTCTTTGTCACGTGAAGTTCAGTCCCACAGGTAAGCTCGGTTTTCATTGGGCAGTATTCTAACACTGTTTTTGTTTACACTGTGAAGTGATATGCTGGAACGCTCTGAGGCTTTTGGCAAAAAAGGAAACATCTTCAGATACATAGCGGAGAGAAGATTTCCGAGGAGCTGCTTTGTGACATGTGCATTCCACTCACAGGGTTATACTTCTTTTCTCCAAGAAGATTGGGGAATCCCGTTTGGAGAAAAAGCTACAAGGGGACATTCGAGAATGTATAGACTGCTATGGTGGAAAAGGAAATATCAGCAGACTAAAACTGGAAAGAAGCTTTTTGTTAAACTGCGTTGTGGTTGATATATCTATTCAGCTCCCATAGATAAAACTTTTTTCTATTGTTCAGTTTTGAAACTACGTTATGGACGGAAAAGTGAAGGGGCTTTAGGGAGCACATTCAGGCCTGTGGGGAAATAGGAGATATCTTCACATAAAAACTGGAGAAAAGACTTTTGAGAAACTGCTTTGTGATGTGTGCATTTCACACAGGGAATTTTACCGCTTTTCTCATGAGGCAGTTTTTGAACACTGTTCCTGGAAACTGAAAAGGCATATTTTCCAGTGAATTGAAAACTTTGGCGAACTGTGAAATATCCTGAATTGAAACCAGGAATGGAGCGTTCTAAGAAACTCTTCTCTGAAGTGTGCATTCATTTCAGAGAGGTAAACCTTACACTACGTTGCTCAGTTTGGAAGCTCTGTCTTTGCGGAATTTGCAAAGGGATATTAAGTGGTTCCCCTGGGCTTGCGGTGAGAAAGGAAATGTCTTCCGATGAAAACTGCAGAGAAGTTTTCAGAGCAACTGCTTTGTGATGTGTGTAATAATCCCATAGAGTTTAATCATTCTTCGGATTGAGCATTTTGATATCTCTGCTTCTGTGGAACCTGAGCAAGGACATTTGGAAATGCTCTCAAGAGTATGTGAAAAAGAAATATCCTCCAATAAAAAAGAGAAGGAAATACTCTGTGATACTGCTCTAAATCACGTGAATTCCTCTCACACAGTTAAGCTTCTGTTTTCATTGAACAGTATTCTAACACTCTATAGGTGAGTCAGTTAAGGGATACTCGGGAGCGCTTTGAGGCTTACGGTGAAAACGAAAATATCTTCAGACAGATACTGGAGAGAAGATATCTGAGGAGCTGCTTTGTGGCGTGTGAATTACACTCAGAGAGTTATAGTTTTCTTCTCATAGAGTATTGCAGAATCCCTTTTGGAGAAAATGCTACAGGGGACATTCGAGAGTATATGGACGGCTATGGTGATAAAAGAAATATACTCAGAAAAAAACCGGAAAGAAGTTTTCTGTGAAACTGCTATGTGATAGATATGTCCATTCATCTCACATAGAGAAAAATTTCTGCACATTACGCAGTTTTGAACCTGCGTCATGAAGAGATTCGAGAAAGGACATTTGGGAGCACTTTCAGGGGTATGGTGTAAAAGGAGATATGGCCGAACAAAAAGTGGAGAGAAGCTTTCTGAGAAACCGTTTTGTGGTGTGTGCATTCCACTAAGGGAGTTATACTGCTTTCATCATAAGGCAGTGTTAGAAGAAGTGTCTTCTGAAAGTGAACAAGTGATACTTTGCAGCGCATTGAAACCTATCACGAAAAGTGAAGTATCCTGAACTAAAACCCAGAAAGAAGCATTCCAAGAAATTTCTCTCTGACATGTGCATTCATTTCAGAGCATTAAAGTTTGCACTAAATTGCACAGTTTTGAAAATCTGTCTTTGAAGAATCTTGGAGGAGTTATTCAGGGGCGCCTCTGGGCTTCTGGTGAGTAAGGAAATGACTTTGGATGAAAACTGGAGAGAAGTTTGCGGACCAACTGCTTTGTGATGTGTGCATTCATCTCTTAAAGTTACATCATTCTTTGGGTTAAGCAGTTTGAAATCACTGTTTCTGTGGAACCTGAGAAAGAACATTTGGGAACGCTGTTAAGAATATGCTGAAAAAGAAATATCCTCTGATAGAAACGAGAAGGAAACATTCTGTGAAACCACTCCAGGTCATATCAGTTCCACAAGCACAGTGAATCTTCCGTTTTCATTGAGCAGTATCCTAACACTGTTTTACGTGAGTCAGCTAAGGGATAATCGGGATCACTTTGAGGCTAACGGTGAAAATGGAAATATCTTCAGATAGATACTCGAGAGGAGATTGATGAAGAAATGTTTTGTGGCGTATGCATTTTCCACACAGAGTTAAAGTTTTCTTCTCGTAGGTGTTTATGGAATCCCGTTGGGAGAAATAGCTGCCAGGGACATTCAGGAGTTTATTTACTGCTATGTTGGGAAAGGAAATATTCTCACACAAAAACTGGAAAGAAAATTTCTGTGAAACTGCTTTGTGACAGATATGTCTATTCATCTCACATAGATGAAACTGTCTTTCTATTATGCAGTTTTGAAAATGCATCATGGACGGATTCATGAAGGGACATTCAGGAGCACATACTGGCTGGTGGGGAAATAGGAGATATCTTTAGATAAAAATTGGAGAGAAACTTTCTGAGAAACTGCATTGTGATGTCTGCATTCCACTCAGGGAGTATTAACTCTTTTCTCAAAAGGCAATGTTTGAACACCATTCCTGTAAAAGTGAAAATGAGATACTTTGCAGCGTATTGAAGATTCTGGCGAAAACTGAAATATCTGGAAATAAAACTCAGAAAAAGGCGTTCCAAGATACTGCTCTCTGACGTGTACATTCATTTCAGAGTGTTAAAGCTTACCCTAAGTCACTCAGTTTGGAAAATCGGTTTTTCTGGAAATTGTGAAGGGATATTAAGTGACACCTGGAGGATTCTGGGGAGAAAGGAAACGTCTTCCGATGAAAACTGCAGAGAAACTCTCAGAGCAACTGCTTTGTGATGTGTGTATTCATCTCACAGAGTGAAATCATTGTTTGGATTGAGCAGTTTTAAATCTCTCTTGCTGTGAATATTGGGGGATGCTCTTAATAATATGCTGAAAAAGAAATACCATCTTATAAACGCCAGAGGGAAACTGTCAGTGAAACTTCTCTAGGTCACTTAAATTCCACTTGCACAGTTACGCTTCTGTTTACATTGAGCAGTATTCTAACAATGTTTTAGGTTAATCAGCTGAGGGATGCTCGGGACTGATTTGAGGCTTCCGGTGAAAATGGAAATATCTTTGGATAGATACTGGAGGAAGATTTCCGCGGAGCGGCCTTGTGACGTGTGCATTGTACTCCCAGAGATATACTTTTCTTCTCATAGAGGAATGGGTAATCCCGTTTGGAGAAAAAGTGACCAGGGGACATTCGGGAGTATGTGAAAGGCTATGGTGAAAAAGGAACTATCCTCAGACAAATACTGGAAAGAAGCCTTCCGTGAAACTGCTTTGTGATAGATATGTCTATTCATTTCACCTGGATAAAATTTTCTTTCTATTACACAGTTTTGAAACTGCATCGTGGAAGGATTCAAGAAGGGACGTTCAGCAGGACATTCAGGCGTACGGTGAAAAGGGAGTTATCTTCAGATAAAAACTGGAGAGAAGCTGTCTGAGAAAGTGCTTTGAGATGTGGGCATTCCACTCAGGGATTTATATCTCTTTTCTCATAAGGCAGTGTTTGAACACTGTTCCTGTAAAACTGAAAAAGTGACATTTTGCAGTGCATTGAAGACTATGGCGAAAAGTGAAATATCGTGAAAGAAAACCCAGAAAGAAGGATTCCAAGAAACTGCGCTCTGACATGTGCATTCATTTCAGGGAGTTAAAGTTTACACTTCGTTGCCCCGTTTGGAAACTCTGTCTTTGAAGAATCTGTGAAGGGATATTAAGTGGCGTCCGGAGGCTTGTGTTGAGAAAGGAAACACCTTCCGATGAAAACTGGACAGAATCTTTCAGAGTAACTGCTCTGTAATGTGTGTACGCATCTCATAGAATTAAATCATTCGTTGTATTGAGCACTATTGAACTCCCTGTTTCTGTGGAACAGGAGAAAGGACATTTAGGAACACTCTAAAGAATATGCTGAAAAAGAAATACCCTCCGATAAAAAACAGAAGAAAACTTTCTTTGAAACTGCTCTTTGTCACGTGAAGTCCACTCACACAGTTAAGTTTCGTTTTCATTGAGCAGTATTCTAACACTGTTTTTGTTTAGTCTGTGTAGTGATATGCTGGAGTGCTCTGAGGCTTTCGGTGAAAAAGCAAACATCTTCAGAAACGTAACAGAGAGAAGATTTCCGAGGAGCTCTTTTGTGACATGTGCATTCCACTCACAGGGTTCTACTTTTTTTCTCGAGAACATTGGGGAATCCCGTTTGAAGAAAGAGCTACAAGGGGACTTTCAGAAATATAGGTACTGCTATGGTGAAAAAGGAAATATCATCAGACAAAAACTGGAAAGAAGCTTTCTGTGAAACTGCGTTGTGGTAGATATGTCCATTAACCTCCCATAGACAAAACTTTTTCCTATTACACAGTATTGAAACTACGTAATGGACGGAAACGCGAAGGGACATTAGGGAGCATATTCAGGTCTGTGGTGAAAGAGGAGATATCTTCACATAAAACCTGGAGAGAAGCTTTCTGAGAAGCTGCTTTGTGATGTGTGCATTCCACTCTGGGAATTTTACCTCTTTTCTCATAAGGCACTTTTTGAACACTCTTCTGGTAAAACTGAAAATGGGATATTTTGCAGCGAATTGAAGAATTTGGTGAAATGTGAAATATCCTGAATTAAAACCAGGAAAGAAGCGTTCTAAGAAACTCCTCTCTGACGTGTGCATTCATTTCAGAGAGTTAAAGCTTACACTACATTGCCCAGTTTGGAAGCTCTGTCTTTGAGGAATTTGTGAAGGCATATTAACTGGTACCCCTGGGCTTGCAGTGAGAAAGGAAACGTCTTCCGATGAAAACTGCAGAGAAGTCTTCACAGCAACTGCTTTGTGATGTGTATAGTCATCTCATAGAGTTAAATCATTGTTTGAATTGAGCAGTTTGATATCTCTGTTTCTGTAGAACCTGAGCAAGGACATTTGGGAAGGCTCTCAAGAATACGTGAAAAAGAAACACCTTCCAATAAAAAAGAGAAGGAAACACACTGTGGTACTGCTCTAGATCACGTGAATTCCACTCGCACAGTTAAGCTTCTGTTTTCATTGAGCAGTAGTCTAACACTCTTTCAGGTGAGTTTCGTACGGGATACTCGGGAGCACTTTGAGGCTTACGGTGAAAAAGAAAATATCTTCAGATATTGGAGAGAAGATATCTCAGGAGCTGCTTTGTGATGTATGAATTCCACTGATAGACTCATAGTTTTCTTCTCATAGAGTAGTGTAGAATCCCGTTTGGGGAAAATGCTACAGGGGGCATTCGAGAGTATATGGACGGCTATGGTGAAAAAGGAAATATACTCAGAAAAAAACTGGAAAGAAGTTTTCTGTGAAACTACTATGTGATAGATATTTCAATTCATTTCACATAGAGAAAATTTTTGTATATTACACAGTTTTGAAACTGCGCCATGAATAGATTTGCGAAGGGACATTTGGGAGCACATTCAGGAGTACGGTGTAAAAGGAGATATCTTCAGACAAAAACTGGAGAGAAGCTTTCTGAGAAACCGCTTTGTGGTGTTTGCATTCCACTGAGGGTGTTATACTGATTTCATCATCAGGCAGTGTTTGAACAAGTGTTTTCTGAAAGTGAAAGAGAGATACTTTGCAGCCAATTGAAAACTATCGCGAAAAGTAAAGTATCCTGAAATAAAACCCAGAATGTTTACATTACATAGCCCACTTTTGAAAATCTGTCTTTGAGGAATCTTTGAGGTGTTATAAAGAGGCTCCCCTGGGCTTGTGGTGAGTAAGGAAACAACTTCGGATGAAAACTGGAGAGAAGCTTGCGGAGCAACAGCTTTGTGATGTGTGCATTCATCTCTTAAAGTTACACCATTCTTTGGGTTGAGCAGTTTGAAATCACTTTTTCTTTGGAAACTGAGAAAGAGCATTTTGGGATGCTCTTAAGAAAATGCTGAAAAGGAAATATCCTCTAGTAGAAACCAGAAGGAAACCTTCTGTGAAACCACTCCAGGTCATATGAAGTCCACACAGACAGTTAATCTTCCGTTTTCATTGAACAGTATTATAACGCTGTTTTACATGAGTCAGCTTAGGGATAATTGGCAGCGATTTGAGGCTAATGGTGAAAATGGAAATATCTTCAGATAGATACTTGAGAGGAGATTGATGAAGAAATGCTTTGTGATGTATGCATTTCCACACGGCATTAAAGATTTCTTCTCATTGGTGTTTATGGAATCCTGTTGGGAGAAATAGCTGCCGGGGACATTCAGGAGTTTATTTACTGCTATGGTGGCAAAGGAAATATTCTCACACAAAAACTGGAAATAAAATTTCTGTGAAACTGCTTTGTGACAGAAATGTCTATTCATCTCCCATAGATGAAACTGTCTTTCTATTACGCAGTTTTGAAACCACATCATGGATGGATTCGGGAAGGGACATTAGGGAGCACATACCAGCTGGTGGGGAAATAGGAGATATCTTCAGACAAAAATTGGAGAGAAACTTTCTGAGAAACTGCTTTGTGATGTCTGCATTCCACTCAGGGGGTTACAACTCTTTTCTAAAAGGGCAGTGTTTGAACACCATTCCTGTAAAAGTGAAAAAGAGATATTTTGCAGCTTATTGAAGACTCTGGTGAAAACTGAAACATCTGGAAATGAAACCCAGAAAAAGCATTCCAAGAAACTGCTCTCTGACGTGTACATTCACTTCAGAGTGTTAAAGCTTACCCTAAGTAGCCCAGTTTGGAAAATCGGTTTTTCAGGAAATTGTGAAGGGATATTAAGTGTCACCTGGAGGATTGTGGTGAGAGAGGAAACGTCTTCCAATGAAAACTGGAGAGAAACTCTCGGAGCAACAGCTTTGTGATGTGTGTATTCACCTCACAGAGTGAAATTGTTGTTTGGATTGAGCAGTTTTAAATCTCTGTTGCTGTGGACATTAGGGAATGCTCTTAATAATATGCTGAAAAAGAAATACCATCCTATAAGCGTCAGAGGGAAACTGTCAGTGAAACTTCTCTAGGTTGCTTAAATTCCACTCGCACACTTAAGCTTCTGTTTTCATTGAGCAGTATTCTTACAATGTTTTAGGTTAATCAGGTGAGGAATACTCGGGACTGATTTGAGGCTTCCGGTGAAAATGGAAATATCTTTAGATAGATACTGGAGGAAGATTTCCAAGGAGCGGCCTTGTCACATCTGCATTCAACCCACAGAGATATACTTTTCTTCTCATAGAGGAATGGGAAATCCCGTTTGGAGAAAAAATGACCAGGGGACATTCGGGAGTATGTGAAAGGCTATGGCGAAAAAGGAACTATCCTCAGACAAATACTGGAAAGAAGCTTTCTGTGAAACTGCTTTGTGATAGATATATCTATTCATTTCACATGGTTAAAACTTTCTTTCTATTACACAGTTTTGAAACTGCATCATGGACACATTCACGAAGGGACGTTCAGCAGAACTTTCAGGAGTACAGTGAAAAGGGAGTTATCTTCAGATAAAAACTGGAGAGAAGCTGTCTTAGAAAGTGCTTTCAGATATGGGCATTCCACTCAGGGACTTATATCTCTATTCTGATTCGGGAATTTTTGAACAATGTTTCTGTAAAACAGAAAAAGGGATATTTTGCCGCAAATTGAAGACTTTGAAGAAATGTGAAATATCCTGAAATAAAACCAGGAAAGGATCGTTCTAAGAAACTCCTCTCTGACGTGTGCATTCATTTCAGAGAGATAAAGCTTATACTACATTGCCCAGTTTGGAAGCTCTCTGTTTGAGGAATTTGCGAAGGGATATTAAGTGGTTCCCCTGGGTTGAGGTGAGAAAGGAAACGTCTTCCGATGAGAACTGCAGAGAAGTTTTCAGAGCAACTGCTTTGTGATGTGTGTAATCATCTCATAGAGTTAAATCATTCTTTGGATGGAGCATTTTGATATCTCTGCTTCTGTGGAACCTGAGCAAGGACATTTAGGATCGCTCTCAAGAATATATGAAAAAGAAATATCCTCCAATAAAAAAGAGAATGAAACACTCTGTGATACCACTCTAAATCACGTGAATTCCACTCGCACAGTTAAGCTTCTGTTTTCATTGAGCAGTATTCTAACACTCTATAGGTGAGTCAGCTAAGGGATACTCGAGAGCGCTTTGAGGCTTATGGTGAAAACTAAAATATCTTCAGACAGATACTGGAGAGAAGATAACTGAGGAGCTGCTTTGTGACATGTGAATTCCACTCATAGAGTTATAGCTTTCTTCTCATAGAGTATTGCGGAATCCCATTTGGAGAAAACACTACAGGGGACATTCAAGAGTATATGGACGGCTATGGTGATAAAGGAAATATACTCAGAAATAAACTGGAAAGAAGTTTTCTGTGAAACTGCTATGTGATAGATATGTCTATTCATCTCACATAGAGAAAAATTTCTGTATATTACGCAGTTTTGAAACTGCGTCATGAAGAGATTCGCGAAGGGACATTTGGGAGCACATTCAGGCATACGGTGTAAAAGGAGATATCGTCGGACAGAAACTGGAGAGAAGCTTTCTGAAACCACTTTGTGGTGTGGGCATTACACTGAGGGAGTTATACCACTTTCATCATAAGGCAGTGTTTGAACAAGGTTCTTCTGAAAGTGAAAAAATGATACTTTACAGAGCATTGAAACCTATCACGAAAAGTGAAGTATCTGAACTAAAACCCAGAAAGAAGCATTCCAAGAAAATTCTCTCTTACCTGTGCATTCATTTCAGAGAGCCAAAGGTTACACTACATTGCAGTTTTGAAAATCTGTCTTTGAGGAATCTTTGAGGTGTTATTAAGAGGCGCCCCTGGGCTTGGGGTGAGTAAGGAAACGACTTCTGATGAAAACTGGAGAGAAGCTTGTGGAACAACTGCTTTGTGATGTGTGCATTCATCTCTTAAAGTTACATCATTCTTTGGGTTGAGCAGTTTGAAATCACTGTTTCTGTGGAACCTCAGAAAGAACATTTGGGAACGCTCCTAAGAATATACTGAAAAAGAAATCTCCTCTGATAAAAACCAGAAGGAAACATTCTGTGAAACTGCTCCAGGTCATATCAAGTCCATTCGCACAGTTAAGCTTCAAATTTCATTGAGGAGTATCCTAACACTGTTTTACATGAGTCAGCTAAGGGATAATAGGTAGCGCTTTCAGGCTAATGGTGAAAACGGAAATATCTTCAGATAGATACTCGAGAGGAGATTGATGAAGAAATGCTTTGTGACGTATGCATTTCCCACACAGATTTAAACTTTTCATCTCATAGGGGTTTATGGAATCCCATTGGAAGAAATAGCTACTGGGGACATTCAGGCGTATATTTACTTCTATGGTGGAAAAGAAAATATCCTCAGACAAAAACTGGAAAGAAACTGTCTGTGAAACTCCTTTGTGACAGAAATATCTATTCATCTCACATAGATGAAACTGTCTTTCTATGGCGCAGTTTTGAAACTGCATCATGGGCAGATTCATGAAGGGACATTCGGGAGCACATACAGGCTGGTGGCAAAATAGGAGATAGCTTCAGATACCAATAGGAGAGAAACTTTCTGAGAAACCTCTTCATGATGTCTGCATTCCACTCAGGGAATTTTACCTCTTTTCTCACAATGCAGTGTTTGAACACTGTTCCTGTAAAAGTGAAAAAGAGATATTTTGCTGTGTATTGAAGACTATGGCTAAAATTGAAAGATCTGGAAATAAAACCCAGAAAAAAGCATTCCAAGAAACTCTCTGATGTATACATTTATTTCAGAGTGCTAAAGCTTACCCTATGTCGCCCAGTTTGGAAACTCTGTCTTTACGGAAATCGTGAAGGGATATTAATTGGCACCCCAAGGTTTGTGGTGAGAAAGGAAACGTCTTCCGATGGAAACTGGAGAGACATTTTCGGAGCAACTGCTTTGTGATGTGTGTATTCATCTCATAGAGATAAATCGTTCTTTGCATTGAGCAGTTTTAAATTGCTCTTTCTGTGATACCTGAGAAAGGACATTTGGGAACACTCTTAATAGTATGCTGAAAAAGAAATACCATCCGATAAACGCCAGAAGGAAATTGTCTGTGAAATTTCTCTAGGTCACTTGAATTCCAATCACACAGTTAAGCTTCTCTTTTCATTGAGCAGTATTCTAACAATGTTTTAGGTTAATCAGCTAAGGGATACTCGGGAGCAATTTCAGGCTTCCAGTGAAAATGGAAATATCTTTAGATAGATACTGGAGGGAGATTTCCAAGGAGCGGCCTTTGTGATGTGTGCGTTCTACTCACAGAGATATACTTTTCTTCTCATAGAGGAATGGGAAATCCCGTTTGGAGAAAAAGCGACCAGAGGACATTCCGGACTATATGAAAGGCTATGGTGAAAAAGGAACTATCCACAGACAAAAACTGGAAAGAAGCTTTCTATGAAACTGCTTTGTGATAGATATGTCTATTCATTTCACACGGATAAAACTTTCTTACTCTTACACAGTTTTTAAAGTCTGCCATGGACGAACTCGTGAAGGGACGTACAGCAGGACAGGCAGGCCTACAGTGAAAAGGGAGTTATATTCAGGTACAAACTGGAAAGAAGCTGTCTGAGAAAGTGCTTTGAGATGTGAGCATTCCATTCAGAGATTAATAACTCTTTTCTCATAAGGCAGTGTTTTAACACTGTTCCTGTAAAACTGAAACTGTGATATTTTGTGCACATTGAAGACTATGGCGAAAAGTGAATATCCTGAAATAAAGCCCAAAAAGAAGTATTCCATGAAACTGCACTCTGACATGTGCATTCATTTCAGAGAGTTAAAGTTTATAGTACGTTGTCCCATTTGGTAGCTCTGTCTTTGAGGAATCTGTGAAGGGATATTAAGTGGTTCCCCTGGGCTTGTTGTGAGAAAAGAAACATCTTCTGATGAAAATTGCAGAGAAGATTTCAGGTCAACTGCTTTGTGATGTTTGTAATCATCTCATAGAGGTAAATAATCATTTGGAATGAGCAGTTTGATATCAGTGTTTCTGAGAAACCTGAGCAAGGAGATTTGGGAATGCTCTAAAGAATATGTGACAAAGAAATAGCCTTGAAAAAAAAAAGAGAAGGAAACACTCTGTGATACTGCTCTCAGTCACGTGAATTGCACTCGCACAGATAATGTTCTGTTTTCATTGAGCAGTATTCTAAAACTCTTTTAGGTGAGTCAGCTAAGGGATAGTCGGGAGCGCTGTGAGGCTTATGGTGAAAATGAAAATATCTTCAGGCAGATACTGAAGAGAAGATATCTAAGGAGCTGCTTCGTGACCTGTGAATTCTATTCATAGAGTTATAGTTTTCTTCTCATTGAGTGTTGCAGAATCCCGTTTGGAGAAAATGCTGCAGGGGACATTCAAGAGTATACGCATGGCTATGGTGTAAAAGAAAGTATTCTCAGAAAAAAACCGGAAAGAAGCTTTCTGTGAAAATGCTATGTGATAGATATGTCTATTCATCTCACATAGAGAAAGTTTTCTGTATATTACACAGTTTTGAATCTGCATTATGGACAGATTCGTGAAGGGACATTTGGAGCACATTCAGGCAGACGGCATAAAAGGAGATATTTTCAGACAGAAACTGGATAGAAGCCTTCTGAGAAACTGCTTTGTGGTGTGTGCATTCCACTGAGGGAGTTATACCTCTTTCATCATAAGGCAGTGTTTGAACAAGGTTCTTCTGAATGTGAAAAAGAGATATTTTGCAGTGCACTGAAAACTATCGCGAAAATTGAAATATCCTGAAATAAAACCCAGAAAGAGGCATTCCAATCAAGTGCTCTCTAACTTGTGCATTAATTTCAGAGAGTTAAAGTTTACACTACATTACCCAGTTTGGAAACTCTGTCGTTGAGGAATCTATGAGGTGTTATTAAGAGGCACCCCCGGGCTTGTGGTGAGTAAGGAAATGACTTCCAGTGAAAACTGGAGAGAAGCTTTTGGAGCAACTGATTTGTGATGTGTATATTCATCTCATAGAATTACATCATTCTTTGGGTTGAGCAGTTTGAAATCACTGTTTCTATGAAACTTGAGAAAGAACATTTGGGAACACTCTTAAGAATATGCTGAAAAAGAAATATCCTCCGATGGAAGCAAGAAGGAAACATTCTGGGAAACCGCTCCAGGTCATATCAAGTCCACTTGCACAGTTAAGCTTCCCTTTTCATTGAGCAGTATCCTAACACTCTTCTACCTGAGTCAGCTAAGAGATAATCGGGAGCACTTTGAGGGTAACAGTGAAAACGGAAATATCTTCAGATAGATACTCGAGAGGAGATTGCTGAAGAAATGCTTTGTGACATATGCATTTCCCACACAGATTTAAACTTTTCATCTAATAGGGGTTTAAGGAATCTCATTGAAAGAAATAGCTACCGGGGACATTCAGGAGTATATTTACTGTTATGGTGGAAAAGGAAATATCCTCAGACAAAAACTGGAAAGAAATTTTCAGTGAAACTGCTTTGTGACAGATATGTCTATTCATCTCACATAGATGAAACTGCCTTTCTATTACGCAGTTAAGAAACTGCTTCATGGATGGATTCGTGAAGGGACATTCCGGGGGCACATATAGGCTGGTGGGGAAATAGGAGATATCTTCAGATAACAATTGGAGAGAAACTTTCTGAGAAACTGCTCTGTGATGTCTACATTCCACTCAGGGAGTTATACCTCTTTTCTCACAGCAGTGTTTGAACACTGTTCCTGTAAAAGTGAAAAGAGATACTTTGCAGCTTATTGAAGACTCTGGGGAAAATTAAAATATCCGGAAATAAATAAATAAAAAAGCCTTTAAAGAAACTGCTCTCTGACGTGTACATTCACTTCAGAATGTTAAAGCTTACACAACGTTTCCTCATTTGGAGACTCTGTCTTTGTGGAAACTGTGAAGGGATATTAAGTGACACCCCGAGGCTTTTGCTGAGAAATGAAACATCTACTGATGAAAATTGGAGAGAAACTTTTGGAGCAACTACATTGTGATGTGTTTATTTATCTCATAGTGTGAAATCATTCTTTGGATTGAGCAGTTTTAAATCGGTGTTTCTGTGATACCTGAGAAAGGACATTTGGGAACGCTCTGAATAATATGCTGTAAAATAAATACCATCAGCACCGGGCGCGGTGGCTCAAGCCTATACTCCCAGCACTTTGGTAGGCCAAAACGGGTGGATCACAAGGTCAGGAGATCAAAACCATCCTGGCTAATGTGGTGAAACCCCGTCTCTATTGAACAATACCAAAATCCACCCAAGCGAGGTGGCGGGTGCCTGTAGTTCAAGCTACTCAGGAGGCTGAGGCAGGAGAATGGCATAAACCCGGGAGACGGAGCTTAAACTGAGCTGAGACACTGAACTGCAGCCTGGGCCACAGAGCGAGACTCCATCTCAAAAACAACAACAAAAAAGAAATACCATCTGATAAACACCAGAAGGAAACTGTCTGTGAAAGTTCTCTAGGTCACTTGAATTCCATTCACACAGTTAAGCTTCCATTTTCATCGAGCAGTATTCTAACATTGTTGTAGTTTAATCAGCTAAGGCATAATCGGGAGCGATTTGAAGCTTCCAGTGAAAACGGAAATATCTTTAGATAGATACTGGAGGAAGATTTCCGAGGAGTGGCCTTGTGACGTGTGCATTCTACTCACAGAGATATACTTTTCTTCTCATAGATGAATGGGAAATCCCGTTTGGAGAAAACGCGACCAGGGGACCTTCAGGGATATAGGAAAGGCTGTGGTGAAAAAGGAACTATCCTAAGAAAAAATCTGGAAGGTAGCTTTCTGTGAATCTGCTTTGTGATAGATATGTCTATTTATTTCACACGGATAAAACTTTCTTTCTATTACGCAGTTTTAAAAGTGTGCCATGGACGGATTTGCGAAGGGATGTTCTGCAGGACATTCAGGCATATGGTGAAAGGGAGTTATCTTTAGATACAAACTGGAGAGAAGCTGTCTCAGAAAGTGCTTTGAGATGTGAGCATTCCACTCAGGGATTTATTCTTCTTTTCTCATAAGGCAGTGTTTGAACACTGTTGCTGTAAAACTGAAAAAGTGGCGTTTTGCAGCCCATAGAAGACTGTGGCGAAAAGTGAAATATCCTGAAATAAAACCCAGAAAGAAGGATTCCAAGAAACTGCGCTCTGAAGTGTGCATTCATTTCAGTGAATTAAAGTTTGCCCTATGTTGTCCCATTTGGAAACTCTGTCTTTGAGGAATATATGAAGGGATATTAAGTGGCGCCAGGAGTCTTGTGGTGAGAAACGAAATGCCTTCCAATGAAAACTGGACAGAATCTTTGGGAGTAATTGCTTTGCAATGTGTGTATGCATTTCAAAGAATTAAATCATAGTTTGGATTGAGCAGTTAGTTTGAACTCACTATTTCTGTGGAACCTGAGAAAGGACATTTGGGAATGCTCTTAACAATATGCTGAAAAGAAATACCCTGCAATAAAAAACAGAAGAAAACTTTCTGTGAAACTGCTCTTTGTCACGTGAAGTCCACTCTCACAGTTAAGCTTCGATTTTCAGTGGGCAGTATTCTAACACTGCTTTTGTTTCCTCATTGAAGTGATATGCTGGAACGCTCTGAGGCTTTTGGTGAAAAAGGAAACATCTTCAGATACATAGCGGAGAGAAGATTTCCAATGAGCAGCTTTGTGACATGTGCATTCCACTCACAGGGTTATACTTCTTTTCTCCTAGAAGATTGGGGAATCCTATTTGGAGAAGAAGCTACAATGGGACATTTGAGAACCTACAGACTGCTATGGTGGAAAAGGAAATATCATCAGACTAAAACTGGAAAGAAACTTTCTATGAAACTGTGTTGTGGTAGATGTATCTACTCACCTCCCATAGATGAAACATTTTCTATTGTGCAGTTTGGAAACTGTGTAATGGACCGAAAAGTGAAGGGACATTAGGGAGCACATTCAGGCCTGTGGGGAAATAAGAGATATCTTCACATAAAAACTGGGGAGAAGACCTCTGAGAATCTGCTTTGTGATGTGTGCATTCCACACAGGGAATTATACCTCTTTTCTCATGAGGCAGTTTTTGAACACTGTTCCTGGAAAACTGAAAAAGGAATATTTTGCAGCGAATTGAAGACTCTGGTGAAATGTGAAATATCCTGAATTATAACCAGGAAAGGAAGGTTCTAAGAAACTCATCTCTCAGGTGTGCATTCATTTCAGAGGGGTAAAGCTTACACTACGTTACCAGTTTGGAAGCTCTGTCTTTGAGGAATTTGAGAAGGGCTATTAAGTGGTTCCCCTGGGCTTGTGGTGAGAAAGGAAACGTCTTCCGAAGAAAAATGCAGAGAAGCTTTCAGAGCAACTGCTTTGTGATGTGTGCAATCATTTCTCTGAGTTAAATCTTTCTCTGGATTGAGCATTTTGATATCTCTGTTTCTATGGAACCTTAGCAAGGACATTTGGGAATGCTCTCAGGAATATGTGAAAAAGAAAAACCATCCAAAAAATAATGAGAAGGAAACATTCTGTGATACTGTTCTAAGTCACGTGAATTCCGCTATCAAAGTTAAGCTTCTGTTTTCATTTTGCAGTATTCTAACATTTTTTAGGTGAGTCAGCTAAGGGATACTCGGGAGTGCTTTGAGGCTTACGGTGAAAACGAAAACATCTGCAGAAAGATACTGAAGAGAAGATATCTGAGGATATGTTTTGTGACGTGTAAATTCCATTCATAGAATTATAGTTTTCTTCTCATAGAGTATTGCGGAATCCCATTTGTTGAAAACCCTACAGGGGACATTAGAGAGTATATGGAGGGCTATAGTGAAAGAGGAAATATACTCAGGAAAAAACAGGAAAGATTCTTTCTGTGAAACTGCTATGTGATAGATATATCTATTCATCTCACATAGAGAAAATTTCCTTTATATTATGCAGTTTTGAAACTGGGTCATGGACAGATTTGCGAAGGGACATTTCGGGGCACATTCAGTCATATGGAGTAAAAGGAGATATCGTCAGACAAAAACTGGAGAGAAGCTTTCTGAGAAAGTGCTTGGTGTTGTGTGCATTCCAATGAGGGAGTTATACCTCTTTCATCATAAGGCAGTGTTTGAACGAGGTTCTTCAGAAAGTGCAAAAGTGATATTTCCCAACGCATTGAAAACTGTTGCGAAATGTGAAATATCCTGAAACAAAACCCAGAAAGAAGCATTCCAAGACAATGCTCTCTAACGTGTGCATTCATTTCAGAGCGTTAAACCTTACACTACAGTGCCCAGTTTGGAAGCTCTGTCTTTGAGGAATCTTTGAGATGTTATTAAGAGGCACCTCTGGGCTTGTGGTTAGTAAGGAAACGACTTCCGATGAAAACTGGAGAGAAGCTTTTGTAGCAAGCAGCTGCTTTGTGATGTGTGTATTCATCTCATAGTGTTACATCATTCTTTGTATTGATGAGTTTGAAATCAATGTTTCTGTGCAACCTGAGAAAGAACATTTGGGAATGCACTTAAGAATATGCTGAAAAAGAAATATCCTCCCATAAAAACCAGAAGGAAACATTCTGTAAAACTGCTCCAGGTCATATCAAGCCCACTTGCACAGGTAAGCTTCCGTTTTCATTGAGCAATATCCTAACAATGTTTTACGTGAGTCAGGTAAGGGATAATCGGGAGCACTTTGAGGCTAACAGTGAAAACGGAAATATCTTCAGATATATACTCCAGAGGAGATTGATGTAGAAATGCTTTGTGACTATGCATTTGACACAGAGTTGAACTTTTCTTCTCATAGGGGTTTATGGAATCTCATTGAGATAATTAGCTACCGGGGACATTCTGCAGTATATTTACTGCTATGGAGGAAAAGGAAATATTCTCAGACAAAAAATGGAAAGAAACTTTCTGTGAAACTGCTTTGTGACAGATATATCTATTCATCTCACATAGATGAAACTGTCTTTCTATTATGCAGTTGTGAAACTGCCTCATGGATGGATTCGTGAAAGGACATTCGAGAGCACATAGAGGCTGGTGTGGAAATAGGAGTTATCTTCAGAAAACAATTGGAGAGAAACTTTCTGAGAAACTGCTTTGTGATGTCTGCATTCCACTCAGGGATTTATCCCTCTTTCCTCACCAGGCAGTGTTTGAACACTGTTCCTGTAAAAGTGAAAAAGAGATATTTTGCAGTGTATTGAAGACTATGGCGAAAATTGAAATATCCGCCCATAAA
The DNA here is from genome assembly GCF_002776525.5 of Piliocolobus tephrosceles. Lineage (NCBI taxonomy): Eukaryota > Metazoa > Chordata > Mammalia > Primates > Cercopithecidae > Piliocolobus > Piliocolobus tephrosceles. The sequence goes on from NC_045441.1 coordinate 48,639,532, forward strand.
ATCCTGAAAAAAGCATTCCAAGAAACTGCTCTCTTATGTGTACATTCATTTCAGAGTGTTAAAGCTGACACTAAGTCACCCAGTTTGGAAACTCTGTCTTTGGAGTAATTTTGAAGGGATATTAAGTGACACCCGTAGGCTTGTGGTGAGAAAGGAAACGTCTTCCGATAAAAACTGGAGAGAAACTTTCGGAGCAACCGCTTTGTGATGTGTGTATTCTTTTGCAAGGGTTAAATCGTTCTTTGGATTGATCCGTTTTAAATTACTGCTTCTGTGTTACCTGGGAAAGTACATTTGGGAACACTCTTAATAGTATGCTGAAAAAGAAACAGCACCCGATAAACTCCAGAAGGAAACTGCCTGTGAAACTTCCCTAGGTCACTTGATTTCCACTCTAACAGTTAAACTTCTGTTTTCATTGAGCAGTACTCTAACAATGTTTTAGGTTAATCAGCAAAGGGATAGTCGGGAGCGATTTGAGGCTTCCATTGAAAACGGAAATATCTTTAGATAGATACTGGAGGAAGATTTTTGAGGAGCGTCCTTGTGATGTGTGCATTCTACTCACAGAGATATACTTTTTTTCTCATAGGGGAATTGGAAATCCCACTTGGAGAAAAAGCGACCAGGGGATATTTGGGTGTAAATAAAAGGCTATGGTGAAAAAGGAACTATCCTCAGACGGAAACTGGAAAGAAGCTTCCTGTGAAACTGCTTTGTGATAGATATGTCTATTCATTTCACATGGATAAAACTTTCTTTCCATTACGCAGTTTTGAAAGAGTGCCATGGACGGATTCCTGAAGGGACGTTCGCCAGGATATTCAGGTGTATGGTGAAAAGGAGTTATCTTCAGATAAAAACTGGAGAGAAGCTGTCTGAGAAAGTGCTTTGAGATGTGCGCATTCCACTCAGGGTTTTATACCTCTTTTCTCACAAGGCAGTGTTTGAACAATGTTCCTGTAGAGCTGAAACTGTGATATTTTGCGCGCATTGAAGATTATGGCAAAATGTGAAATATCCTGACATAAAACCCAGAAAGAGGTATTCCACAAAACTGCACTCTGCCGTGTGCATTCATTTCAGAGAGTTAAACTTTTCCAAACGTTGTCCCGTTTGGAAGCTCTGTCTTTGTGGAATCTGTGAATGGATATTAAGTGGTTCCCCTCAGCTTGTGGTGACAAAGGAAACGTCTTCCAATGAAAACTGCAGAGAAGTTTTCAGAGCAACTGCTTTGTGATGTGTGTAATCATCTCATAGAGGTAAATCATTCTTTGGCTTGAGCAATTAGGTGTCTCTGTTTCTGTGGAACCTGAGCAGAGACATTTGGGAATGGTCTCAAGAATATATGTAATAGAAACACCTTCTAATAAAAAAGAGAAGGAAACACTCTGTGATACTGTTCTAAGTCACGTGTATACAACTGTCACAGTTAAGCTTCTGTTTTCATTGAGCAGTACTCTAACACTCTTTTAGGTGAGTCAGCTAAGGGATACTCGGGAGCGCTTTGAGGCTTACAGTGAAAACAAAAATATCTTCAGACCGACACTGGAGAGAAGGTATCTGAGGAGCTGCTTGGTAACGTGTGAATTCCATTCATAGAGTTATAGTTTTCTTCTCATAGAGTATTGTGCAATCCCGTTTGTAGAAAACGATACCAGGGGACATTCGAGACTATAAGGACGCCTATGGTGAAAAAGATAATATACTCTGAAAAAAAACTGGAAAGAAGCTTTCTGTGAAACTGCTATGTGATAGATATGTCTATTCTTCACACATAGATAAAATTTTCTTTATATTACGCATTTTTGAAAGTGCGTCATGGACAGATTTGCGAAGTTACATTTGGGAGCACATTCAGGCATATGGTGTAAAACGGGATATCATCAGACAAAAATTGGGGTGAAGCATTCTAAGAAACTTCTTTGTGGTGTGTGCATTCCACTGAGGGAGTTATACCTCTTTCATCATAAGGCAGTGTTTGAACGAGGTTCTTCTGAAAGTGCAAAAGTGATGTTTTCCAACGCATTGAAAACTATTGTGAAAAGTGAAATATCCTGAAAAAAATCCAGAAAGAAGCATTCCAAGACAGTGTTCTCTAACGTGTGCATTCATTTCAGAGCGTTAAAGCTTACACTACAGTGTCCAGTTTGGAAGCTCTGTCTTTGAGGAATCTTTGAGGTGTTATTAAGAGGCACCCCTGGGCTTGTGGTGAGTAAGGAAACGACTTCCAATAAAAACTGGAGAGAAGCTTTCGGAGCAGCTGCTTTGTGATGTGTGTATTCATGTAACAGCGTTATATCATTCTTTGGATTGAGCAGTTTGTAATCAAGGTTTCTGTGGAACCTGAGAAAGAACATTTGGGGATGCTCTTAAGAATATGCTGAAAAAGAAATATCTTCCTACAAAAACCAGAAGGCAACATTCTGTAAAACTGCTCCTGGTCATATCAAGTCAACTCACACAGTTAAGCTTCCGTTTTCATTGAGCAGTATCCTAACACTGTTTTAGGTGAGTCAGCTAAGGGATAATCAGGAGCACTTTGAGGCTAATGGTGAAAAAGGAAATATCTTCAGATATATACTCCAGGGGAGATTGACGTAGAAATGCTTTGTGACGTATGCATTTCAGACACAGAGTTGATCTTTTCTTCTCATAGGGGTTTATGGAATCCCATTGAGAGAAATAGCTACCGGAGACATTCTGGAGTATATTTACTGCTATGATGGAAAAGGAAATATCCTCAGACAAAATCTGGAAAGTAACTTTCTGTGAAACTGTTTTATGACAGATATGTCTATTCATCTCACATAGATGAAACTGTCTTTCTATTACGCAGTTTTGAAACTACATCATGGACGGATTCGTGAAGGGACATTCAAGAGCACATACAGGCTGGTGTGGAAATAGGAGTTATCTTCAGAAAACAATTGGAGAGAAACTTTCTGAGAAACTGCTTTGTGATGTCTGCATTCCACTCAGAGAGTTATACCTCTTTTCTCGCAAGGCAGTGTTTGGACACTGTTCCTGTAAATGTGCAAAAGGGATATTTTGCAGCGTATTGAAGGCTATGGCGAAAATTGAAATATCCGGACATAACACCTAGAAAAAAGCATTCCAAGAAACTGCTCTCTGATGTGTACATTCATTTCAGAGTGTTAAAGCTGACACTATGTCACCCAGTTTGGAAACTCTGTCTTTGTAGAAATTGTGAAGCGATATTAAGTGACATCTGGAGGCTTGTGGTGAGAAAGAAAACGTCTTCCGATGAAAACTGGAGAGAAACTTTCAGAGCAACTGCTTTGTGATGTGTGTATTCATTTACTATAGTTAAATCGTTCTTTGGATTGATCATTTTTAAAATGATGTTTCTGTGATACCTGAGAAAGGACATTTGGGAACACTCTTAATAGTATGCTGAAAAAGAAACACCACCCGATAAACGCCAGAAGGAATCTGCCTGTGAGACTTCTCTTGGTCACTTGATTTCCACTTGCACAGTTAAGCTTCTGTTTTCATTGAGCAGTACTCTAACAATGTTTTAGGTGAATCAATTAGGGATACTCGGGAGTGATTTGAGGCTTCTGGTGAAAACGGAAATATCTTTAGATAGATACTGGGGGAATATTTCCGTGGAGCGCCCTTGTGACGTGTGCATTCCACTCACAGAGATATACTTTTCTTCTCATAGAGGAATGGGAAATCCCGTTTGGAGAAAAGGCGACCGGGGACATTCGTGAGTTTATGAAAGGCTATTGTGAAAAAGGAACTATCCTCAGACAAAAACTGGAAGGAAGCTTTCTGTGAAACTGCCGTGTGATAGATATGTCTGTTCATTTCACATGGATAAAACTGTCTTTCTATTTTGCAGTTTTGAAACTGTAGCATGGACGGATTCGCGAAGGCATGTTTGTCAGGACATTCAGTCGTACAGAGAAAATGGAGTCATCTTCAGATAAAAACTGGAGAGAAGCTGTCTGAGAAAGTGCTTTGAGATGTGTGCATTCCACTCAGGGATTCATACCTCTTTTCTCATAAGGCATTGTTTGAATACTGTTCCTCTAAAAGTGAAAAAGTGAATTTTGCAGCACATTGAAGATGATGGCGAAAATTCAAACATCCTGAAATAAAACCCAGAAAGAAGTATTCCAGGGAACTGCGCTCTGACATGTGCATTCATTTCAGACAGTTAAAGTTTACACTATGTTGCCCCGTTTGGAAACTCTGTCTTTGAAGAATATGTGAAGGGATATTAAGTGGCGCCCAGAGGCATTTGGTGAGAAAGGAAACGCCTTCCTTTGAAAACTGGACAGAATCTTTCTGTGTAACTGCTTTGTAATGTGTGTACGCATCTCAACAAATTAAATCATTCTTTGGATTGAGCAGTTTGAAGTCACTGATTCTGTTTAACCTGAGAAAGGACATTTGGGAACGCTCTTAAGAATATGTTTAAAAAAAATACCTTCCGATAAAAAACAGAAGAAAACTTTCTATGAAACTGCTCTTTGTCATGTGAAGTTCACTTAAGATTCGGTTTTCATTGAGCAGTATTCTAAAACAGTTTTTCTTTAGCCTGTGAAGTGATATGCTGGAACGCTCTGAGACTTTCGGTGAAAAGGGATACATCTTCAGATACATACCAGAGAGAAGATTTCTGACGAGCCTCTTTGTGACATGTGCATTCCACTCACAGGGTTATCCTTTTTTTCTCCTAGAAGATTGCAAAATCCCATTTGGAGAAAAAGCTACAAGGGGACATTTGGGAATACAAGGACAGCTCTGGTGAAAAAGGAAATATCATCAGACAAAAAGTGGAAAGAAGCTTTCTGTGAAACTGCATGGTGGTAGATATGTCTATTCACCTCACATAGATAAAACCTTCTTCTATTACGCCGTTTTGAAACCACAAAATGGATGGAAACACTAAGGGACATTAGGGAGCACATTCGGTCCTGTGTGGAAATAGGAGATATCTACACATAAAAACTGGAGAGAAGCTTTTTGAGAAACTGCTAGTGATGTGTGCATTCCACTCAGGGAATTATACGTCTTTTCTCACAAGGCACTTTTTGAACACTGTTGCTGTAAAACTGGAAAAGGGATATTTTGCTGTAAATTGAAGACTTTGGTGAAATGTGAAATATCTGGAATTAAAAAAGGAAAGAAGCGATATAAGAAATTCCCTTGTTACCTGTGCATTCATTTCAGAGGGTTAAAGCTTACACTATGTTCCCCAGCTTGGAAGCTCTGTCTTTGAGGAATTTGTGAAGGGATAATAAGTTGTTCCCTTGTGCTTGTGGTGAGAAAGAAACACCTTCCAATGAAAACTGCAGAGAAGCTTTCAGAGCAACTCCTTGGTGATGTGTGTCATCATCTCATAGACTTCAATCATTGTTGGGATTGAGCAGTTTGATGTCTCTCTTTCTGTGGAAACTGAGCAGAAACATTTGGGAGAGCTCTCAAAATTATGTGAAAAAGAAATACCCTCCAATAAAATAGAGAAGGAAACATTTCGTAATACTGCGCTAGGTCGTGTGAATTCCACTCGCACCTTTAAGCTTCTGCTTTCATTTAGCAGTATTCTAACACTTTTTTAAATGAGTCAGCTAAGGGATACTCGGGAGCGCTTTGAGTCTTATGGTGAAAATGAAAATATCTACAGACAGATACTGGAAATATGATATCTGAGGAGCTGTTTGGTGATGTGTGAATTCCACTCATAGAGTTATAGTTTCCTTCTCATATAGTGTTGTGGAATCCTGTTTTGATAAATCACTACCAGGGGACATTCGAGAGTATATGGATGACTATGGTGAAAAAGGAAATATACGGAGAAAAAAACTGGAAAGAAGCTTTCTGTGAAACTGCTATGTGATAGATATGTCTATTCATCTCACATAGAGAAAATTTTCTTTATATTACACAGTTTTAAAACTGCATCATGGATGGATTCGCGAAGGGAGGTTCAGCAGGACATTCAGGCGTATGGTGAAAAAAGAGTTATCTTCAGATAAAAACCTGAGAGAAGCTATATGTGAAAGTGCTTGAGATGAGTGCATTCCACTCAGTGATTTATACTTCTTTTCTCATGAGGCAGTGTTTGAACACTCTCCCAGCAAAACTGAAAATGTGACATTGTAGAGTGCTTTGAAGGCGATGGCAAAAAGTTAAATATCCTGAAATAAACCCAGAAAGAAGGATGCCAAGAAACTGCGATCTGATGTGTGCATTCATTTCAGAGAGTTAAAGTTTACACTTCATTGCCCCATTTGGAACCTCTGTCTTTGAAGAATCTGTGAAGGGATATTAAATGTTGCCTTAAGGCTTGCAGTGAGAAAGGAAACGCCTTCCGATGAAAACCAGACAGAAACTTTCAGAGAAATTGCTCTGTAATGTGTGTACGCATTTCATAGAAATGAATCATTATTTGGATAGAGCAGTTTGAACTCACTGTTTCTGTGGAAACTGAGAAAGGACAATTTGGAATGCTCTCAAGAATATGCTGTAAAAGATATACCCTCCGTTAAAAAAAGAAGAAAACTCTCTGTGAAAATGCTCCTTGTCACGTGAAGTCCAGTCGCACAGTTAATCTTTGGTTTTCATTGAACAGTGTTCTAACACTCTTTTTGTTTAGTCTGTGAAGTGATATGCTGGAGCACTTTGAGGCTTTCAGTGAAAAAGCAAACATCTTCAGATACATACCAGAAAGAAGATTTCCGAGGAGCTGCTTTGTGACATGTGCATTCCACTCACAGGATTATACTTCTTTATTCCAAGAAGATTGCAGAGTCCCACTTGGAGAGAAAGCTTCAAGGAGACATTCGAGAATATATGAACTGCTATGGTGAAAAAGGAAATATGATGAGACAAAAACTGGAAAGGAGATTTCTGTGAAACTGCATTGTGGTAGATATATCTACCCACCTCACATAGATAAAACCTTTTTCTATTACGCAGTTTTGAAACTGCATAATGAACAGAAATGTGAAGGGACATTAGGGAGCACTTTCAGACCTGTGGGGAAATACGACATATCTTCACATAAAACCTGGAGAGATGCTTTTTGAGAAACTGCTTTGTGATGTGCTCATTCCACTCAGGGAATTATACCTCTTTTCTCATAAGGCACTTTTTGAACACTGTTCCTGTAAAACTGAAAAAGGGATATTTTGCAGCGATTTGAAGACTTTGCCAAAATGTGAAAGAGCCTGAATTAAAACCAGGAAAGAAGCGTTCTATGAAACTCCTCTCTGACGTGCGCATTCATTTCACAGAGTTAAAGCTTACACTACATTGCCCAGTTTGGAGGCTCTCTCTTTGAGGAATTTGTGAAAGGATATTAAGTGGATCCTCTGGGCTGGTGCTGAGAATGGAAACATCTTCCAATGAAAACTGCAGAGAAGCTTTCAGAGCAACTACTTTGTCATATGTGTAATCATATCATAGAGTTAAATCATTGTTTGGATTGAGCATTTTGATAAATCTGCTTCTGTGGAACCTGAGCAAGGACATTTCGGAACACTCTCAAGAATATGTGAAAAAGAAACACCCTCCAATAAAAAAGAGAAGGAAACACTCTGTGATACTTCTCTAGGTAACGTGAATTCCACTATGACCATTAAGCTACTGTTTTCATTGAGCAGTATTCTAATACTCTTTTATGTGAGTCAGCTGAGGGGTACTCGAGAGCGTTCTGAGGCTTACAGTGAAAAAGAGAATATTTCAGACAGATACTGGAGGGAAGATATCTGAGGAGCTGCTTTGTGATGTGTGAATTCCACTCCTAGTGTTATAGTTTTCTTCTCATAGAGTATTGTGGAATCCTGTTTGGAGAAAACGCTACAGGGGACATTTGAGAGTATATGGACGGCTGTAGTGATAGAGGACATATACTCAGAAAAAACCTAGAAAGAAGCTTTCTGTGAAACTGCTATGTGATAGATGTGTATTCATCACACATAGAGAAAATTTTCTTTATATTACGCAGTTTTGAAACTACGTCATTGACAGATTCACGAACGGACATTTGGGAGCACATTCAGGCGTATGTTGTAAAAGGAGATATTGTCAGACAAAACTGGAGAGAAGCTTTCAGAGAAACTGCTTTGTGGTTGTGTGCATTGCACTGAGGGAGTTATACCTCTTTCATCATAAGGCAGTGTTTGAACAAGGTTCTTCTGAAAGTGAAAAAGTGATATTTTGCAACGTGTTGAAATCTATCACAAAAAGTGAAATATCCTGAAATAAAACCCAGAAAGAAGCATTCCAAGAAAATGCTCTCTAACGTGTGCATTCACGTCAGAGAGTTAAATGTTACACTACATTGCCCAGTTTGGAAGCTCTCTCTTTGAGGAATCTTTGAGGTGTTATTAAGAGGCGTCCCTGGGCTTGTGGTGAGTCAGGAAATGACTTCCAATGAAAACTGGAGAGAAGCTTTCTGAGCAGCTGCTTTGTGATGTATGTATTCATCTGGGAGTGTTACATCATTCTTTGGATTGAGCAGTTTGAAATCAATGTTTCTGTGGAAACTGAGAAAGAACGTTTGGGAATGCACTTAAGAATATGCTGAAAAAGAAATATCCTCTGATAAAAACCACTAGGAAACGTTCTGTGAAACCGCTCCAGGTCATATCAAGTCCACTCACACAGTTAAGCTTCCGTTTTCATTGAGCAGTCTACTAACACTGTTTTACGTGAGTCAGCTAAGTGATAAACCTCTCTTCTCTTAGGGGCTTATGGAATCCCATGGGAGAAATAGCTACCAGGGACATTCAGGAGTAAATTTACTGCTCTGGTGGGAAAGGAAATATTCTCACACAAAAACTGTTAAGAAACTTTCTGTGAAACTGTTTTGTGACAGATATGTCCATTCATTTCACATAGATGAAACTGTCTTTTTATTGCAGAGTTTTAAACCTGCATCATGGACGGATTTGCAAAGGAACATTCGGGAGCAGATACAGGCTGCTGGAGAAATAAGAGATATCTTCAGATAAAAATTGCAGAGAAACTTTCTGAGAAACTGCTTTCTGATGTCTGCATTCCACCCAGGGAGTCATACCTCTTTTCTCAAAAGGGAGTGTTTAAACACTGTTCCTGTAAAAGTGAAAAAGTGATATTTTGCAGCATATTGAAGACTCTGGCGAAAACGGAAATATCTGGAAATGAAACCCAGAAAAAAGTGTTCCAAGAAACTGCTCTCCAACGTGTACATTCATTTCCGAGTGTTAATGCTTACCCTAAGTCGCCCATTTTGGAAAATCAGTTTTTCAGGAAATTGTGAAGGGATATTCAATGACACCCAGAGGATTGTGGTGAGAAAGAAAACGTCTTCCGATGAAAACTGGAGAGAAACTTTCGGAGCAACTGGTTTGTGATGTGTGTATTCATCTCTCAGAGTGAAATCATTCTTTGGATTGAGCAGTTTTAAATCGCTGTTGCTCTGGACATTTGGGAACGCTCTTAATAATATGCTGAAATAGAAAAACCATCCAATAAATGCCAGAAGGAAACGGTCTGTGAAACTTCCCTAGGTTGCTTGAATTCCACTCGCACTGTTAGCTTCTGATTTCATTGAGCAGTATTCTAACAATGTTTTAGGTTAATCAGCTAAGGGATACTCGGGAGCGATTTGAGGCTTCCAGTGAAAACGGATATATCCTTAGATAGATACTGGAGGAAGATTTCGGAGGAGCGGCCTTGTGACGTCTGCATTCTACTCACAGAGATATACTTTTTTTCTCATAGAGGAATGGGAAATCCCGTTTGGAGAAATAGCGACCAGGGGATATTTGGGAGTATATGAAAGGCTATGGTGAAAAAAGGAACTGTCCTCAGACAAGAACTGGAAAGAAGCTTTCTGTGAAACTGCTTTGGAATAGATATGTCTATTCATTTCACATGGATAAAACTTTCTTTCTATTACGTAGTTTTCAAAGTGTGCCATGGATGGATTTGCAAAAGTACATTCTGCAGGACATTCAGGTGTACGGTGAAAGGGAGTTATCGTCAGATAAAAACTGGAGAGTAGCTCTCTGAGAAAGTGCTTTGAGATGTGTGCCTTCTACTCAGGGAATTATTTCTCTTTTCTCATAAGGCAGTGTTTCAACACTGTTCCTGTAAAACTCAAATAGTGACATTTTGCTGTGCGTTGAAGACTATGGTGAAAAGCGAAATATCCTGAAATAAAACCCAGAAAAAAGGATTCCAAGAAACTGCACTCTAATGTGTGCATTCATTTCAGATAATTAACATTTACATTACCTTGTCCCGTTAGGAAACTCTGTCTTTGAAGAATCTGTGAAGGGATATTTAATAGTGCCTGGAGGCTTGTGGTGAGAAAGGAAACGCCTTCTGATTAGAACTGGACAGAATCTTTCGGAGTAACTCCTTTGTAATGTGTGTACGCATCTCGTAGAATTAAATCATATTCTGATTGAGCAGTTTCAACTCACTGTTTCTGTGAAACCTGAGAAAGGACATTTGGGAACGCTCTTAAGAATATGCTGAAAAAGAAACACCCTCCGATAAAAAACAGAAGAAAACTCTCTTTGAAACTGCTCTTTGTCCTGTGAAGTCCACTCACACAGTTAAACTTCTGTTTTCATTGAGCAGTATACAAACATTGTTATTGTTTAGTCTGTGAAGTGATATGCTGCAGCACTCCGAGGCTTTCGGTGAAAAAGGAATCATCTTCAGTTACATACTGGAGAGAAGGATTCCGAGGAGCTGCTTTGTTACATGTGCATTCCACTCACAGGGTTATACTTTTTTTCTCCTAAAAGATTGGTGAATCCCGTTTGGAGAAAAAGCTACAAGGCAACATTCGGGAATAATGGGCTGCTATGGTGAAAAAGGAAATATCATCAGACAAAAACTGGAAAGAAACTGTCTGTGAAGCTTCGTTGTGGTAGATGTCTATTGACCTCCCATAGATAAAACTTCTTTCTATTACACAGTATTAAAACTGCGTAATGGACGGAAATGCGAAGGGACATTAGGAAATGCGAAGGACATTCCAGTAGGGAATGTTCCCCACAGGACATTCTGGCCTGTGGGGAAATAGGTGATATCTTCACATAAAAACTGCAGAGAAGATTTCTGAGAAACTGCTTTGTGAACTATGCATTCCACTCAGGGAATTTTACCTCTTTTCTCATAAGGCACTCTTTGAACACTGTTCCTGTAATACTGAAAAAGGGATATTTTGCAGTGAATTGAAGCCTTTGGCAAAATGTGAAATATTCTGAATTAAAACCAGGAAAGAAGCATTCTAAGGAACTCCTCTCTCACGTATGCATTCATTTCAGAGAGTTAAAACTTACACTACATTCCGTAGTTTGGAAGCTCTGTCTCTGAGGAATTTGTGAAGGGATATTAAGTGGTTCCTCTGGGCTTGTGGTGAGAAAGGAAATGTCTTCTGATGAAAACTGCAGACAGTCTTTCAGAGTAATGGCTTTGTGATGTGTGTAATCATCTCATAGACTTAAATCATTGTTTTGATTGAGTAGTTTCATATCTCTGTTTCTGTGGAAACTGAGCAAAGACATTTGGGAATGCTCTCAAAAATATGTGAAAAAGAAATACCCTCCAACAAAAAAGAGAAGGAAACACTCTGTGATACTGCACTAGGTCACGTGAATTCCACTATCACTGTTAAGCTCCTGCTTTCATTTAGCAATATTCTGACACTCTTTTAGGTGAGTCAGCTAAAGGATATTTGGGAGCGCTTTGAGGCTTATGGTGAAAACGAAAATATCTTCGGACAGACACTGGAGAGAAGATACCTGAGGAGTGGCCTTGTGACCTGTGCATTCTACTCACAGAGACATACTTTTCTTCTCATAGAGGAATGGGAAATCCCGTTTGGATAAAACGCTACCAGGGGACATTAGGGAGTATATGAAAGACTCTGGTGAAAAACGAACTCTCCTCAGACAAATACTGGACAGAAGCTTTCTGTGAAACTGCTTTGTGATAGAGATATCTATTCATTTCACATGGATAAAACTTTCTTTCTATTACGCAGTTTTGAAACTGAATCATGGATGGATTCGCGAAGGGACGTTTGGCAGGACATTCAGGCATACGGTGAAAAGGGAGTTATCTTCAGATAAAAACTGGGGAGAAGCTTTCTGAAAAAGTGCTTTGAGATGTGTGCATTCCACTCAGGGATTTATATCTCTTTTCTCATAAGGCAGTGTTTGAACACTGTTCCTGTAAAACTGAAAAAGTGACATTTTGCAGCACATTGAAGACTATGGCAAAAAGCGAAATATCCTGAAATAAAACCCAGAATGTAGGATTCCAAGAAACTGCATTCTGACGTGTGCATTCATTTCAGAGATTTGAAGTTTACACTACGTGGCCCCGTTTGGAAGCTCTGTCTTAGAGGAATCTGTGAAGGGATATTAAGTGTCAATCGGTGTCTTGTGGTGAGAAATGAAACGCCTTCCGATGAAAAGTGGACAGAATCTTTGGGAGTAATTGCTTTGTAATGTGTGTAAGCATTTCAAAGAATTAAATCATTCTTTGGATTGAGCAGTTTTAACTCACTATTTCTGTGGAACCTGAGAAAGGACATTTGGGAACGCTATTACAAATATGCTGAAAAAGAAATACCCTCCAATAAAAAACAGAATAAAACTTTCTGGCTGGGCACGGTGGCTCAAGCCTGTAATCCCAGCACTGCACTTTGGGAGGACGAGACGGGCGGATCACGAGGTCAGGAGATCGAGACCATCCTGGCTAACACGGTGAAACCCCATCTCTACTAAAAATACAAAAACTAGCTGGGCGAGGTGGCGGGTGCCTGTAGTCTCAGCTACTCGGGAGGCTGAGGCAGGAGAATGGCATAAACCCGGGAGGCGGAGCTTGCAGTGAGCTGAGATCCGGCCACTGCACTCCAGTCTGGGAGACAGAGCAAGACTCCGCCTCAAAAAAAAAAAAAAAAAACTTTCTGTGAAACTGCTCTTTGTCTCGTGAACTCCACTCGCAAAATTAAGCTTTGGTTTTCATAGGGCAGTATGCTAACACTGTTTTTGTTTACTCTGTGAAGTGATATACTGGAATGCTCTGAGGCTTTTGTTGAAAAAGGAAACATCTTCAGATACATACCGGAGAGAAGATTTCGGAGAAGCTGCTTTGTGACATGTGCATTCTACTCACAGGGTTATACTTCTTTTCTCCTAGAAGATTGGGGAATCTTGTTTGGAGAAAAAGCTACAAGGGGACATTCGAGAACATATGGAATGCTATGGTGGAAAAGGAAATATCATCAGATTAAAACTGGAAAGAAGCTTTCTGTGAAACTGCGTTGTGGTAGATATATCTATTCACCTCCCATAGATAAAACTTTTTTCTATTGCGCAGTTTGGAACTGCGTAATGGACGGAAAAGTGAAGGGACATTAGGGAGCACATTCAGGCCTGTGGGGAAATAGAAGATATCTTCACATAAAAACTGGAGAGAACTCTGAGAAACTGCTTTCTGATGTGTTCAATTCACAAAGGGAATTATATCTCTTGTCTCATTAGGAAGTTTTTGAACACTGTTCCTGGAAAACTGAAAAAGGGATATTTTGCAGCCAATTGAAGACATTGGCGAAATGTGAAATATCCTGAATTATAACCAGGAAAGGAGGGTTCTAAGAAACTCATCACTGACGTGTGCATTCATTTCAGAGAGGTAAAACTTACACTACGTTGCCAGTTTGGAAGCTCTGTCTTTGATGAATTTGAGAAGGGATATCAAGTGGTTCCCCTGGGCTTCTTGGGAGATAGGAAAGGTATTCCGAGGAAAACTGCAGAGAAGTTTTCAGAGCAACTGCTTTGTGAGGTGGCAATCATCTCTCAGAGTTAAATCATTCTTTGGAATGAGCATTTTGATATCTCTGTTTCTGTGGAACCTGAGTAAGGATATTTGTGAATGCTCTCAAGAATATGTGAAAAAGAAAAACCCTCCAATAAAAAAGAGAAGAAACATTCTGTGATACTGCTCTAAGTCACGTGAATTCCGCTATCACAGTTAAGCTTCTGTTTTCATTGAGCAGTATTCTCACACTCTTTTAGGGGAGTCAGCTAAGGGATACTCAGGAGCACTTTTAGGATTGCGGTGAAAATGAAAACATCTTCAGACAGATACTGGAGAGAAGATATCTGAGAAGATGTTTTGTGACGTGTGAATTCCACTCATAGAGTTATAGTTTTCTTCTCATAGAGTATTGCGGAACCCCGTTTGTAGAAAACGCGACAGGGGACATTCGAGAGTATATGGACGGCTATAGTGAAAGGAAATATACTCAGGAAAAAGCGGGAAAGATTCTTTCTGTGAAACTGCTATGTGATAGATATGTCTATTCATCTCACATAGAGAAAATTTTCTTTATAATATACAGTTTTGAAACTGCATCATGGACAGATTCGCGAAGGGACATTTTGGAGCACATTCAGGTATACAGTGTAAAAGGAGAAATCCTCAGACAAAAAGTGGAGAGAAGCTTCCTGAGAAACTGCTTTGTGGTGTGTGCATTCCACTGAGGGAGTTATACCTCTTTCAACATAAGGTAGTGTTTGAATGAGGTTCTTCTGAAAGTGCAAAAGTGATGTTTTCCAATGCATTCAAAACTATAGCGAAAAGTGAAAAATCCTGTAACACACTTAGAAAGCAGCGTTCCAAGAAAATGCTCTCTAACGTGTGCATTCATTTCAGAGAGTTGAAGCTTACACCACATTGCCCAGTTTGGAAGCTCTGTCTTTGAGGAATCCTTGAGGTGTTATTAAGAGGTGCCCTTGGGCTTGTGGTGAGTAAGGAAATGGCTAGCAATGAAAACTGGAGAGAAGCTTGTGGAGCAACTGCTTTGTGATGTTTGTATTCATCTCATAGAGTTACATCATTCTTTGGGTTTAGCAGTTTGAAATCACTGTTTCTGGGGAACCTCAGAAGAACATTTGGGAACACTCTTAAAAATATGCTGAAAAATAAATATCCTCCGATAGAAACCAGAAGGAAACATTCTGTGAAACCGCTCCAAGTCATATCAAGTACAATCACACAGTTAAGCTTCCGTTTTCATTGAGAAGTATCCTAACACTGTTTTACGTGAGTCAGCTAAGGGATAATCGGGAGCGATTTGAGGCTAATGGTGAACACGGAAATATCTTCAGATAGATACTCGAGAGGAGATGTATGAAGAAATGCTTTGTGATGCATACATTTCCCACACAGAGTTAAACTTTTCTTCTCACAGGGTTTTATGGAATCCCGTTGTGAGTAAGAGCTACCGGGGACATTCAGGTGTATCTTTACTGCTATGGTGGAAAAGGAAATATCCTCAGACAAAAACTGGAAAGAAACTTTCTGTGAAACAGCTTTGTGACTGATATGTCTATTAATCTCACATAGATGCAACTGTCTTTCCTTTACGCAATTTTGAAACTGCATCATGGATGGATTCGCGAATGGACATTCGGGAGCACATACAGGCTGGTGGGGAAACAGGACATATCTTCAGATAACAATTGGAGAGAAACTTTCTGAGAAAGTGCTTTGTAATGTCTGCATTCCACTCAGGGAGTTATATTTCTTTTCTCACAAGTCAGTGTTTGAACACTGTTCTTGTAAAAGGGAAAAAGAGATATTTTGCAGCGTATTGAAGACTATAGCGAAAATTGAAATATCCGGTAAAATACTAGAAAAAATCGTTCCAAGATACTGCTGTCTGACGTGCACATTCATTTCAGAGTGTTACAGCTGACACTAAGTCGCTTAGTTTGGAAATTTTGTCTTTGAGGAAATTGTGAAAGGATATTAAGTGACACCCAGAAGCCTGTGGTGAGAAAGGAAACGTCTTCTGGTGAAAATTTAAGAGAAACTTTCTGAGCAACTGTTTTGTGAAGTGTGTATTCATGTCATAGAGTAAATCGTTCTTTGGATTGAGCAGTTTTAAATCGCTGTTTCTGTGATACCTGGGACAGGACATTTGGGAACACTCTTAATAATATGCTGAAAAAGAAATACCATCCAATAAACGGCAGAATGAAACTGTCTGTGAAACTTCTCTAGGTCACTTGAATTCCACTCGCACAGTTAAGCATCTCTTTTAATTGAGCAGTATTCTAACAGTGTTTTTGATTAATCAGCTAAGGGGTACTCGGGAGCGATTTGAAGCTTCCGGTGAAAATCGAAATATCTTTAGATAGATACTGGAGGAAGGTTTCCGAGGAGTGGCCTTGTGACGTGTGCATTGTACTCACAGAGATATACTTTCCTTCTCATAGAGGGATGGGAAATCCCGTTTGGAGAAAACGTGACCGGGGACATTCGGGATTATATGAAAGGCTATGGTGAAAAAGGAACTCTCCTCAGACAAATACTGGAAATCAGCTTTCTGTGAAACTGCATTGTGGAAGATATGTCTACTCACTTCCCCTAGTTAAAACTTTTTTCTATTACGCATTTTGTCAGTAGAATTGAAGATTACTTTTGGTCCTCCTCAGGCTCTGAGTTTTTTTAACCGTTTTGGAATGATTATTTTAACTGGGTTAGAGAAAGTACACACAGAGATGAACACATGCACATACGTATGCAAATGGAAAGTTGTAATTTTTATGTGTTTTGATTTTAAATATAGATTTGCTATAATAAAAACTATATGTTAAGAAAAAAAAGAAACTGCGTAATGAACGGAAACGCGAAGGGACATTCGGGAGCAAATTCCGGCCTGAGGGGAAATAGGAGATGTCTTCACATAAAAACTGGAGAGATGCACTCTGAGAAACTGCATTGTGATGTACGCATTCCACTCAGGGAATTATACCTATTTTCTCATTAGTCACTTTTTGAACACTGTCCCTGTAAAACTGAAAAATGGCTATTTTGCAGTGAATTGAAGACTTTGGCGAAATGTGAAATATCCTGAATTAAAACAAGGAAAGGAGAGTTTTAAGAAACTTATCTCTGACGTGTGCATTCATTTCAGAGAGTTAAAGCTTACATTATGTTGCCCGGTTTGGAAGCTCTTTCTTTGAGGAATTTTTGAAGGGATATGAAGTGGTTCCCATGGGCTTGTGGTGAGAAAGGAAACATCTTCGGATGAAAAGTGCAGAGAAGTTTTCAGAGCAACTACTTTGTGATGTGCATAAACATCTCGTAGGGTTAAATCATTGTTTGGATTGAGCAGTTTGATATCTCTGTTTCTGTGGAACCTGAGCAAGGATATTTGGGAATTCTCTCAAGAATATGTGAAAAAAAAACACCCTCCAATAAAAAAGAGAAGGAAACCCTCTCTGATACTGCTCTAGGTCACGTGAATTACACTCGCACAGTTAAGCTTCTGTTTTCATTGAGCAGTACTCTAACACTCTTTTAGGTGATTCAGCTTAGGGATACTCGGGAGCACTTTGGGGCTTACAGTGAAAACGAAAACGTCTTCAGGCTGATAATGAAGAGAAGATATCTTAGGAGCTGCTTTGTGACCTGTGAATTCTACTCATAGAGCTATAGTTTTCTTCTCATTGATTATTGCGGAATCCTGTTTGGAGAAAATGCTGCAGGGGACATTCCAGAGTATATGAAGGGCTTTGCTGTAAAAGGAAATATACTCAGAAAAATACTGGAAAGAAGCTTTCTGTGAAACTGCTATGTGATAGATATGTCTATTCAGCTCACACAGAGAAAATTTTGTGTATGTTATGCATTTTTTTATTATACTTTAAGTTCTAGGGTGCATGTGCATAATGTGCAGGTTTGTTACATATGTATACCTGTGCTATGTTGTTGTGCTGCACCCATCAACTCGTCAGCAACCATCAATTCGTCATTTATAACAGGTATAACTCCCCAGTGCAATCCCTCCCCCCTCCCCCCTCCCCATGATAGGCTCCAGTGTGTGATGTTCCCCTTCCCTAGTCCAAGTGAACTCATTGTTCAGTTCCCATCTATGAGTGAGAACATGCGGTGTTTGGATTTCTCTTCTTGTGATAGTTTGCTAAGAATGATGGTTTCCAGCTGCATCCATGTCCCTATAAAGGATGCAAACTCATCCTTTTTTATGGCTGCGTAGTATTCCATGGTGTATATATGCCACATTTTCTTAATCCAGTCTGCAACTGATGGATATTTGGGTTGATTCCAAGTCTTTGCTATTGTGAATAGTGCTGCAATAAACATACGTGTGCATGTGTCTTTGTAGTAGAATAATTTATAATCCTTTGGGTATATACCCAGTAGTGGGATGGCTGGGTCATATGGTACATCTAGTTCTAGATCCTTGAGGAATTGCCATACTGTTTTCCATAATGGTTGAACTAGTTTACAATCCCACCAACAGTGTAAAAGTGTTCCTATTTCTCCACATCCTCTCCAGCACCTGTTGTTTCCTGATTTTTTAATGATTGCCATTCTAACTGGTGTGAGATGGTATCTCATTGTGGTTTTGATTTGCATTTCTCTGATGGCGAGTGATGATGAGTATTTTTTAATGTGTCTGTTGGCTGTATGAATGTCTTCTTTTGAGGAATGTCTCTTCATATAGTTTGCCCACTTTCTGATGGGGTTGTTCGGTTTTTTCTTGTATATTTGTTTGAGTTCTTTGTAGATTCTGGAAATAAGCCCTTTGTCAGATGAGTAGATTGCAAAAATTTTCTCGCATTCTGTAGGTTGCCTGTTCACTCTGATGGTAGTTTCTTTTGCTGTGCAGAAGCTCTTTAGTTTAATGAGATCCCATTTGTCAATTTTGGCTTTTGCTGCCATTGCTTTTGGTGTTTTAGACATGAAGTCCTTGCCC
>NC_045441.1:48658715-48659335 GCF_002776525.5 Piliocolobus tephrosceles
TAAGGAGTAAGGAAAGGATCCAGTGAAAGCTGTTATGCATTTTTGAAACTGCGTCATGGACAGATTCGCAAGGGGATATTTGGGAGCACATTCAGGCGTACGGTTTAAAAGGAGATATCGTCAGACAAAAACTGGAGAGAAGCTTTCTAAGAAACTGCTTTGTGGTGTGTGCATTGCACTGAGGGGTTATACCTCTTTCTTCATAAGGCAGTGTTTGAACAAGGTTCTCCTGAAAGTCAAAAAGTGAGGTTTTGCAATGCTTTGAAAACTATTGTGAGAAGTAAATATCCTGAAATAAAACCCAGAAAGAAGCGTTCCAAGAAAATGCTCTCTAACGTGTGCATTCATGTCAGAGAGTTAAAGGTCACACTACATTGCCCAGTTTGGAAGCTCTGTCTTTGAGGAATCTTTGAGTTGTTATTAAGAGGCACCCATGGGCTTGTAGTGAGTAAGGAAATGACTTCCGATGAAAATTGGACAGAAGATTTCGGAGCAGCTGCTTTGTGATGTGTGTATTCATCTCGTAGCATTACATCATTATTTGGATTGAGCATTTTGAAATCACTGTTTCTGTGGAACCTGAGAAAGAACATTTGGAAATGCTCTTAAGAATATGCTGA
>NC_045441.1:48659345-48691560 GCF_002776525.5 Piliocolobus tephrosceles
GAGAGGAGATTTATGAGGAGCTCTTTTGTGATCTGTGCATTCCACTCACAGGTTAATACATTTTTTCTCCTAGAAGATTGGGGAATCCCGTTTGGAGAAAAAGGTACAATGGTACATTTGGGAATATAGGGACTGCTATGGTGAAAAAGGAAATATCCTCAGACAAAAACTGAAAATAAGCTTTCTGTGAAACTGTGTTGTGGTGGATATGTCTATTCACCTCCCGTAGATAAAACTTCTTTTTTTTTTACGCAGTTTTGAAACTACATAATGGACAGAAACGTGAAGGGACATTAGAGAGCACATTTAGGCCTGTGGCGAAATAGGAGATATCTTCACATAAAAACAGAAGAGAAGCGTTCTGAAAAACTGCTTTGTGAAGTGTGCATTGCACTCAGGGAATTATACCTCTTTTCTCATAAGGCAGTTTTTGAACACTGTTCTGGTAAAACTGAAAATGGGATATTTTGCAACCACTAGATGACTTTGGTGAAATGTGAAATATCCTGAATTAAAACCAGGAAAGAAGCATTCTAAGAAACTCCTATCTGACGTGTGCAATTGTTTCAGAGAGTTAAAGCTTACACTACGTTGCCCAGTTTGGAAGCTCTGTCTTTGAGGAATTTGTGAAGGGATATTAAGTGATACCCCTGGGCTTGCGGTGAGAAAGGAAACATCTTCCAATGAAAACTGCAGAGAAGTTTCACAGCAACTGCTTTGTGATGTGTGTAATCATCTCATAGAGTTAAATCATTGTTTGAACTGAGCAGTTTGATATCTCTGTTTCTGTGGAAACTGAGCAAGGACATTTGGGAACGCTCTCAAGAATATGTGAAAAAGAAACACCTTCGAATAAAAAAGAGAAAGCAACACTCTGTGATACTGCTCTAGGTCACGTGACTTCCACTCGCACAGGTAAGCTTCTGTTTTCATTGAGCAGTATTCTAACACTGTTTTAGGTGAGTTTCCTAAGGGATACTCGGGAGCGCTTTGAGGCTTATGGTGGAAACGAAAATATCTTCAGACAGATACTGGAGAGAAGATATCTGAGGAGCTACTGTGTGACATGTGAATTCCACTCATAGAGTTATAGTTTTCTTCTCATAGAGTATCATGGAATCCCGTTTGGAGAAAACGCTACATGGGACATTCAGGAGTATGGTGAAAAAGGAAATATACTCAGAAAAAAACTAGAAAGCAGTTTTCTGTGAAACTGCTCTGTGATAGATATGTCTATTCATCTCACATAGAGAAAATTTTCTGTATATTGCGAAGTTTTGAAACTGCATCATGAAGAGATTTGTGAAGGGACATTTAGGAGCACATTCAGGCGTACGGTGTAAGAGGAGATATCGTCCGACAAAAACTGGAGAGAAGCTTTCTGAGAAACCACTTTGTGTTGTGTGCATTCCACTGAGGGAGTTATACCTGTTTCATCATAAGGCAGTGTTGGAACAAGGTTCTTCTGAAAGTGAAAAAGTGATACTTTGCAGCGCATTGAAAACTGTCACGAAAAGTGAAATATCCTGAAATAAAACCCAGAAAGAAGCGTTCCAAGAAAATTATCTCCAAGTGTGATTCATTTCAGGGAGTTAAAGTTTACACTACATTGCCCAGTTTGGAAAATCTGTCTTTGAGGAATCTTTGAGGTGTTATTAAGAGGCGCCCCTGAGTTTGTGGTGAGTAATGAAACAACTTCCAATGAAAACTGGAGAGAAGCTTTCAGAGTAACTGCTTTGTCATGTGTGCACTCATCTCTTAAATTTACATCAGTCTTTGGGTTAAGCAGTTTGAAATCACTGTTTCTGTGGAACCTGAGAAAGAACATTTGGGAATGCTCTTAAGAATATGCTGAAAAATAAATATCCTCTGATAGAAACCAGAAGGAAACATTCTGTGAAAACACTCCAGGTCATATCAAGTCCACACGCACACTTAATCTTCCGTTTTCATTGAGCAGTATCCTAACACTGTTTTACATGAGTCAGCTAAGGGATAATCGGGAGTGCTTTGGGACTAATGGCAAAAACTGAAATATCTTCATATAGATAATCGAGAGGAGATTGATGAAGAAATCCTTTGTGACGTGTGCATTTCCCACACAGAGTTCAAATTTTCTTCTCATAGGTGTTTATGGAATCCCGTTGGGAGAAATAGCTGCCGGGGACATTCAGGAGTTTATTTACTGCTATGGTGGGAAAGGAAATATTCTCATACAAAAACTGGAAAGAAACTTTCTGTGAAACTGCTTTGTGACAGATATGTCTATTCATCACACATAGATGAAACTGTCTTTCTATTACGCAGCTTTGAAACTGCATCATGGACGGATTCGTGAAGGGACATTCGAGAGCACATACTGGCTGGTGGGGAAATAGGAGATATCTTCAGATAACAATTGGAGAGAAACTTTGTGAGAAACTGCTTTGTGATGTCTGCATTCCACTCAGGGGGTTATAACTCTTTTCTCAAAAGGCAGTGTTTGAACAGCATTCCTGTAAAAGTGAAAAGGAGATATTTTGCAGTGTATTGAAGACTCTGGTGAAAACTGAAATATCTGGAAATGAAACCCAGAAAAAAGCATTGCAAGAAACTGCTCTCTGACGTGTACATTCATTTCAGAGTGTTAAAGCTTACATTAAGAAGCCCAGTTTGAAAAATCGGTTTTTCAGGAAATTGTGAAGGGATATTAAGTGACACCCAGAGGACTGTGTTGAGAAAAGAAATGTCTTCCGATGAAAACAGGAGAGAAACTTTCGGAGCAACTGCTTTGTGATGTGTATATTCATCTCATAGAGTGAAATCGTTGTTTCAATGGAACAGTTTTAAATCGCTGTTGCTCTGGACATTTGGGAACGCTCTTAATAATATGCTGGAAAAGAAATACCATAATACAAACGTCAGAGGGAAACTGTCAGTGAAACTTCCCTAGGTCGCTTAAATTCCACTCGCACAGTGAAGCTTCTGTTTTCATTGAGCAGTATTGAACAATGTTTTAGGTTAATCAGCTGAGGGATACTCGGCACCAATTTGAGGCCTCTGGTGAAAACGGAAATATCTTTAGATAGATACTGGAGGAAGATTTCTGAGGAGCGGCCTTGTTACGTGTGCATTCTACTCACAGAGATATACTTTTCTCATCATAGAGGAATGGGAAATCCCGTTTGGAGAAAAAGCGACCAGGGGACATTCGGGAGTATATGAAAGGCTACGGTGAAAAAGGAACTATCCTCAGACAAATACTGGAAAGAAGCTTTCCGTGAAACTGCGTTGTGATAGATATATCTATTAATTTCACATTGATAAAACTTTCTTTCTATTATGCAGTTTTGAAACTGCATCATGGAGGGATTCGTGAAGGGACATTCAGCCGGACATTCAGGTGTACAGGGAAAAGGGAGTTATCTTCAGATAAAAGCTGTAGAGAAGCTGTCTGAGAAAGTGCTTTGAGATGTGTGCATTCCACTCAGGGATGTATTCGTCTATTCTCACAAGGCAGGGTTTGAACACTGTTGCTGTAAAACTGAAAAAGTGACATTTTGCAGCGCATTGAATCTATGGCAAAAAGTGAAATATTGTGAAATAAAACCCAGAAAGAAGGATTCAAAGAAACTGCGCTCTGACATGTGCATTCATTTCAGAGAGTTAAAGTTTACATTTTTTTCCCCGTTTGGAAACTCTGTCTTTGAAGAATCTGTGAAGGGATATTAAGTGTTGCCTGGAGGCTTGTGGTGAGAAAGGAAATGCCTTCTGATGAAAACTGGACAGAATCTTTCGGAGTAACTGTTTGTAATGTGCATACACATCTCATAGAAATAAATCATTCTTTGTATTGAGCAGTATTGAACTCACTGTTTCTGTGGAACCAGAGAAAGTAAATTTGGGAACGCTCTTAAGAATATGCTGAAAAAGAAATACCCTCTGATAAAAAACAGAAAAAAACTGTCTGTGAAACTGCTCTTTGTCACATGAAGTCCACTCACATAGTTAAACTTCGTTTTCATTGAGCAGTATTCTAACACTGTTTATGTTTAGTCTGTGTAGTGATATGCTGCAGTGCTCTGAGGCTTTTGGTGAAAAAGCGAACATGTTCAGAAACGTAATGGAGAGAAGATTTCTGAGGAGCTCTTTTGTAACATGTGCATTCCACTCACAGGGTTATACTTTTTTTCTCCTAGAACATTGGGGAATCCCGTTTGGAGAAAGAGCTACAAGGGGACATTTGGAAATATAGGTACTGCTATGGTGAGAAAGGAAATATCATCAGACAATAACTGGAAAGAAGCTTTCTGTGAAACTCCGTTGTGGTAGATATATCTATTCACCTCCAATAGATAAAACTTTTTTCTATTACACAGTTTTCAATTACACAGAAAGGAAACGTCTTCAGATGAAAACTGCAGAGAAGTTTCCAGAGCAACTGCTTTGTGATGTGTGTAATCATCTCATAGAGTTAAATCATTCTTTGGATTGAGCAGTTTGATATCTGTGTTTCTGTGGAAACTGAGCAAGGACATTTGGGAACGCTCCCAAGAATATGTGAAAAAGAAACACCTTCCAATAAAAAAGAGAAGGAAATACTCTGTGATACTGCTCTAGGTCACGTGAATTCAACTATCACAGTTAAGCTTCTGTTTTCATTGAGCAGTATTCTAACACTGTTTTAGGTGTGTTTGCTAAGGGATATTCTTGAGCGCTTTGAGGCTTACAGTGAAAACGAAAATATCTTCAGACCGATACTGGAGAGAAGATATCTGAGGAGCCGCTTTGTGACGTTTGAATTCCACTCATAGAGTTATAGTTTTCTTCTCATAGAGTATTGTGGAATCCCGTTTGGAGAAAACGCTACCAGCAGACACTTGAGAGTATATGGATGGCTATGGTGAAAAAGAAATATACTCAGAAAAAAACTGGAAAAAAGCTTTCCGTGGAACTGCTATGTGATAGATACGTCTATTCATCTCACATAGAGAAAATTTTCTTTATATTATGCAGTTTTGAAACTGTGTCATGGACTGATTCGTGAAGGGACATTTAGGAGCACTTTCAGGTGTGCATTGTAAAAGGAGAAATCTTCAGACAAAAACAGGAGAGAAGCATTCTGAGAAACTGCTTTGTGGTTTGTTCATTCCCCTGAGGGAGTTTTACCTCTTTCATCATAAGGCAGTGTTCGAACGAGGTTTTTCTGAATGTGAAAAAGTGATATTTTCCAATTCGTTGAAAACTATTGCAAAAAGTGAAATATCCTGAAATAAAACCCAGAAAGAAGCGTTCCAAGACAATGCTCTCTTACGTGTGAATTCATTTCAGAGCATTAAAGCTTACACTATAGTGCCCAGTTTGGAAGCTCTGTCTTTTAGGTGTTATTTAGAGGCTCCCCTGGGCTTGTGGTTAGTAAGGAAATGACTTTTGATGAAAACTGGAGAGAAGCTTTTGGAGTAGGTGCTTTGTGATGTGTGTATTCATCTCATATCGTTACATCATTCATTGGATTGAGAAGTTTGAAATCAATGTTTCTGTGGAAACTGATAAAGAACATTTGGGACTGCTCTTAAGAATATGCTGAAAAAGTAATATCTATCGATAAAAACCAGAAGGAAACATTCTGCAAAACCGCTCCAGGTCATATCAAGTCCACTCGCACAGTTAAGCTTCCATTTTCATTGAGCAGTATTCTAACACTGTTTTACATGAGTCAGCTAAGGGATAATCGGGAGCACTTTGAGGCTAATGGTGAAAACGGAAATATCTTCAGATATATACTCCAGAGGAGATTGATATACAAACGCTTTGTGACGTATGCATTTCAGACACAGAGTTGAACTTTTCTTCTCATAGGGTTTTATGTAATCCCATTGAGAGATATAGCTATCAGGGACATTGTAGAGTATATTTACTGCTATGGTGGAAAAGGAAATATCCTCAGACAAACACTGGAAAGGAACTTTCTAGGAAACTGCTTCATGACCGATATGTCTATTAATCTCACATAGATGAAACTGTCTTTCCATAACGGAGTTTTGAGACTGTCTTGTGGACGGATTCATGAAAGGACATTCGGGAGCACATACAGGGTGGTGGGGAAATAGGAGATATCTTCAGATAACAATGAGATAAACTTTCTGAGAAAGTGATTTGTGATGTCTGCATTCCACTCAGTGAATTACACCTCTTTTCTCACAAGGCAGTGTTTGAACACTCTTCCTGTAAGAGTGAAAAAGGGATATTTTGCAGTGTAATGAGGACTGTGGTGAAAATTGAAATATTCGGAAATAAACCCTGAATAAAGCATTCTAAGAAAATGCTCTCTGACTTGTACATTCGCTTGAGAGTGTTAAAGATGACACTAAGTCACGCAGTTTGTAAACTCTCTCTTTGAGGAAATTGTGAAGTGGTATTAAGAGACACCCCGAGGCTCATGGTGAGAAAGGAAACATCTTCCGATGAAAACAGGAGAGAAACTTCTGGAGCAACTCCTTTGTGTGTGTGTATTCATCTCATTGAGTGAAATCGTTCTTTGGATTGAACAGTTTTAAATCACTGTTTTTGTGATACCTGAGAAAGGACATTTGGGAACGCTCTTAATAATATGCTGAAAATGAAATACCATCCGATAAATGCCAGAAGGAAACTGTCTGTGAAACTTCTCTAGGTCGCTTGAATTCCACTCGCACACTTAAGCTTCTGTTTTCATTGAGCAGTACTCTAACAATGTCTTAGGTTAATCAGCTAAGGAATAATCGGGAGCGATTTGAGGATTCTGGTCAATACGGAAATATCGTTAGATAGATACTGGGGGAAGATTTCCGAGGTGCGGCCCTGTGACCTGTGCATTCTACTCACAGAGATATACTTTTCTTCTCATAGAGGAATGGGAAATCCTGTTTGGAGAAGAAGCGACCAGGGGACATTTGAGTGTATATGAAAGGCTATGGTGAAAAAGGAACTATCCTCAGACAAATACTGGAAAGAAGCTTTCTGTGAAACTGCGTTGTGGTAGATATGTCTACTCACTTCCCATAGTTAAAATTTTTCCTATTACGCATTTTATCAGTAGAATTGAAGATTACTTTTTGTCCTCTTCAGGCTCTGGGTTTTTTTTTAACTCTTTTGGAATGATTATTTTAACTCTGTTAGAGAAAGTACACACGGAGATGAACACATGCACATACATATGAAAAATGCAAAGTTGTACTTTTGATGTGTTTTGATTTTAAATATAGATTTGCTATAATAAAAACTACATAAAAAAAAAAAAAAGAAACTGCGTAATGGACCGAAACGCGAAGGGACATTCGGGAGCAAATTCCAGCCTTTGAGGAAATAGGAGATATCTTCACATAAACAGTGGAGAGAACCACTCTGAGGAACTGTTTTGTGATGTATGCATTCCACTTAGAGAATTATACCTGTTTTCTCATTGGGCACTTTTTGAACACTTTTCCTATAAAACTGAAAAATGGCTATTTTGCTGCGATTTGAAGACTTTGGCCAAATGTGAAATATCCTGAATTAAAACAAGGAAAGGAGCATTTTAAAAAACTCATCTCTGACGTGTGCATTCATTTCAGAGAGTTAAATCTTACAATACGTTGCCCAGTTTGGAAGCTCTTTCTTTGAGGGATTTTTGAAGGGATATGAAGTGGTACCCCTGGGCTTGTGGTGAGATAGGAAACATCTTCTGATGAAAAGTGCAGAGAATCTTTCAGAGCAACTGCTTTGTGATGTGCATAATCATCTTGTAGGGATAAATCATTGTTTGGATTGAGCAGTTTTATTTCTCTGTTTCTGTGGAACCTGAGCAAGGACATTTGAGAATGCTCTCAATAATATGTGAAACAGAAACACCCTCCAAAAAAAAGAGAAGGAAACACTCTGTGATACTGCTGCAGGTCAGGTGATTTCCACTCGCAGAGTTAAGCTGCTGTTTTCATTGAGCAGTACTCTAACACTCTTTTAGTTGAGTAGGCGAAGGGATACATGGGAGCTCTTTGAGGCTTATAGTGAAAACGAAAATATATTCAGGCAGATACTGAAGAGAAGATATCTTAGGAGCTGCTTTGTGACCGGTGAATTCTTTTCATAGATTTATAGTTTTCTACTCATTGAGTATTGCAGAATCCCGTTTGGACAAAATGCAGCAGGGGACATTCGAGAGTATATGGATGGCTATGGTGTAAAAGGAAATATACTCAGAAAAATACTGGAAAGAAGCTTTCTGTGAAAATCCTATGTGATAGATATGTCTATTCATCTCACATAGAGAAAATTTTCTTTATATTAAGCAGTTTGAAACTGCATCTTGGACAGATTCGCGAAGGGACATTGAGGACATACCTCTTTGCTCAGAATGCTGTGTTTGAAAACTATTTCTATAAAAGTGAAAAGAAGATACATTGCAGCGTATTGAAGACTATGTCAAAAACTGAAATATCCGTAGATAAAACCCAGAAAAAAGCGTTCCAAGAAACTGTCCTCTGACGTGTACATTCATTTCAGATTGTTAAAGCTTACACTAAGTCGCCCAGTTTGGAAACTCTGTCTTTGAGGAAATTGTGAAGGGATATTAGTGACACATGGAGGCTTGTGGTAAGAAATGAAACACCTTCTGATGAAAACTGGACAGTATCTTTCAGAGTAACTGCTTTGTAATGTGTGCATGCATCTCATAGAATTAAATAATTTTTTGGATTGAGCAGTTTGAACTCACAGTTTCTGAGGATCCTGACAAAGGACATCTGGGAGCACTCTTAAGAATATGCTGAAAAATAAACACCCTCCGAGAAAAAACAGAAGAAAACTTTCTGTGAAAATGCTCTTTGTCATGTGAAGTCCACTCGCACAGTTAAGCCTCGGTTTTCATTGAGCAGTATTCTAATAATCTTTTAGGTGAGTCAGCTAAGGGATACTCGGGAGCACTCTGAGGCTTTCGTTGAAAAAGGAAACAACCTCAGATACATACCAGAGAGAAGATTTCCGAAGAGTTGCTTTGTAACATGTGCATTCCACTCACAGGGTTATGCTTCTTTTCTCCTGGAAGATTGGGGAATCCCGTTTGGAGAAAAAGCTACAAGGGGACATTCGAGAGTACATGAATGGCTATGGTGAAAAAAAATACTCAGAAAAAAACTGGAAAGAAGTTTTCTGTGAAACTGCTATGTGATAGAGATGTCTATTCATCTCACATAGAGAAAATTTCCTTTATATTACGTAGATTTGAAACTGCATATTGGACGGAAACGCGAAGGGATATTATGGAGCACATTCAAGCGTACGGTGTAAAAGGAGATATCGACAGACAAAAACTGGAGAGATGTTTCCTGAGAAACTGATCTGTGATGTGTGTATTCCACTGAGGGAGTTATACCTCTGTCATCATAAGGCAGTGTTTGAACAAGGTTGTTTTGAAAGTGCAAAGGTGATAATTTGCAACACGTTAAAAACTGTTGCAAAAAATGAAATATCCTGAAATAAAACCCAGAAAAAAGCGTTCCAAGAAAACGCTCTAACGTGTACATTCATTTCAGATAGTTAAAGTTTACACTACATTGCCCAGTTTGGAAGCTCTGTCTTTGAGGAATCTTTGAGGAGTTATTAAGAGGCACCACTGGGCTTGTGGTGAGTAAGAAAACGACTTCCAATGGAAACAGGAGAGAAGCTTTCAGAGCAGCTGCTTTGTGATGTGTGTATTCATCTCGTAGAGCTACATCATTCTTTGGATTGAGTAGTTTGAAATCAATGTTTCTGTGGAACCTGAGAAAGAACATTTGGGAACGCTCTTAAGAATATGCTGAAAAAGAAATATCCTCCGATAGAAACCAGAATGAAATATTCTGTGACACCGTTCCAAGTCATATCAAGTACAATCACACAGTTAAGCTTCCGTTTTCATTGAGAAGTATCCTAACACTGTTTTACGTGAGTCAGCTAAGGGATAATCGGGAGCGATTTGAGGCTAATGGTGAACATGGAAATATCTTCAGATAGATACTCGAGAGGAGATGTATGAAGAAATGCTTTGTGATGCATGCATTTCCCACACAGAGTTAAACTTTTCTTCTCATAGGGTTTTATGGAATCCCGTTGGGAGAAAGAGCTACCGGGGACATTCAGGAGTGTATTTACTGATATGGTGGAAAAGGAAATATCCTCAGACAAAAACTGGAGAGAAACTTTCTGTGAAACAGCTTTGTGACCGATATGTCTATTAATCTCACATAGATGAAACTGTCTTTCCTTTATGCAATTTTGAAACTGCATCATGGATGGATTCACGAATGGACATTCGGGAGCACATACAGGCTCGTGGGGAAACAAAAGATATCTTCAGATAACAATTGGAGAGAAACTTTCTGAGAAAGTGATTTGTGATATCTGCATTCCACTCAGGGAATTACACCTCTTTTCTCACAAGGCAGAAATATCCCCTGATAAAAACCAGAAGGAAACATTCTGTGAAACCCCCCCAGGTCATACCAAGTCCACTCGCAAAGTTAAGGTTCCATTTTCATTGACCAGTATCCTAACACTGTTTTACGTGAGTCACCTAAGGGATAATCGGGAGTGCTTTGAGGCTAACGGTGAAAACGGAAATATCTTCAGATAGATACTCGAGAGGAGATTGATGAAGAAATGCTTTTTGACGTATGCATTTCCCACACAGAGTTCAACTTTTCTTCTCATAGGGGTTTATGGAATTCCGCTGGGAGAAATAGCTACCGGGAAATTCAGGAGTATATTTACTGCTATGTTGGAAAAGGAAATATCCTCAGACAAAAACTGGTAGAAACTTTCTGTGAAACTGCTTTGTGAGAGATATGTCTATTCATCTCACATAGATGAAACGGATTCGCGAAGGGGCGTTCGGCAGGATATTCAGGCGTACGGTAAAAAGGGAGTTATCTTCAGAGAAAAAGTGGAGAGAAGCTCTCTGAGAAAGTGCTTTGAGATGTCTGCATTCCACTCAGGGATTTATACCTCTTTTCTGATAAGGCATTGTTTGAACACTGTTCTTGTAAAACTGAAACAGTAACATTTTGCAGCGCATTGAAGACTAGGGTGAAAAGTGAAATATACTGAAATAAAACCCAGAAAAAAGCGTTCCGAGAAACTGCTGTCTGACGTGTACATTCACTTCAGAGTGTTAAAGCTCACACTAAATCGCCCAGTTTGTATACTCTGTCTTTGAGGAAATTGTGAAGGCATATTAAGTGACACTCTGAGGCTTTTGGTGAGAAAGGAAACGTCTTCAGATGAAAACTGCAGAGAAACGTTCAGAGCAACTGCTTTGTGATGTGTGTATTCATCTCAGAGACTTAAATCGCTCTTTGGATTGAGCAGTTTTAAATCGCTGTTTCTGTGATACCTGAGAAAGGACATTTGGGAATGCTTTTAATAATATCCTGAAAAAGAAATATCATCTGATAAATGCCAGAAGGAAACTGTCTGTGAAACTTCTCTAGGTTGCTTGAATTCCACTAGAACAGTTAAGCTTCTGTTTTCATTGAGCAGTATTCAAACAATGTTTTATGTCAATCAGCTAAGGGATACTCGGGAGCGATTTGAGGATTTTGGTGAAAACGGAAATATCTTTGGATAGACATTCCAGGAAGATTTCCGAGGAGCGGCCTTGTGACGTGTGCATTCTCCTCACAGAGATATACTTTTCTTCTCATAGAGGAATGGGAAATGCCGTTTGGAGAGAAAGCCATCAGGCGACTTTCATGAGTATATGAAAGGCTATGGTGAAAAAGGAACTTTTCTCAGACAAATACTCTAAAGATGCTTTATGTGACACTGTGTTGTGGTAGATATGTCTTTTCACCTCCCATAGATAAAACTTGTTTCTATTATGCAGTTTTCAAACACCATAATGGACGGAAATGCGAAGGGACATTAGGGAGACATTCAGGCCTGTGGGGAATTAGGAGATAACTTCATATAAAATCTGCAGAGAAGCTTTCTGAGAAACTTCTTTGTGATGTGTACATTCCACTCAGCGACTTATACCTCTTTTCTCATTAGGCACTTTTTGAACAATGTTTCTGTAAAACTGAAAAAGGGATATTTTGCAGCGACTTGAAGACTTTGGCGAAATGTGAAATATCCTGAAATAAAACCAGGAAAGGAGGGTTTTAAGAAACTCCTCTCTGATGTGTGCATTCATTTCAGAGAGATAAAGCTTACACTACATTGCCCGTTTTGGAAGTTCTGTCTTTGAGGAGTTTGTGAAGGGATATTAAGTGGTTCCCCTGGGCTTGAGGTGAGAAAGGAAACGTCTTCCGTTGAAAACTGCAGAGAAGTTTTCAGAGCAACTGCTTTGTGATGTGTATAATCATCTCATAGAATTAAATCATTTTTTGGATTGAGCATTTTGATATCTCTGCTTCTGTGGAACCTGAGGAAGGACACTTGGGAACGCTCTCAAAAATATGTGAAAAAGAAACACTCTCCAATAAAAAAGAGAAGGAAACACTCTGTGATACTGCTCTAAATCATGGGAATTCCACTCGCACAGTTAAGCTTCTGTTTTCATTGAGCAGTATACTAACACTCTATAGGTGAATCAGCTAAGGGATACTCGGGAGCCATTTGAGGCTTACGGTGATAATGAAAATATCTTCAGACAGATACTGGAGAGAAGATATCTGAGGAGCTGCTTTGTGACGTGTGAATTCCACTCATAGAGTTATATTTTGCTTCTCATAGTGTATTGTGGAATCCCTTTTGGAGAGAATGCCACAGGGGACATTTGAGAGTATATGCACGACTATAGTGAAAGAGGAATTATACTCAGGAAAAACTGGAAAGAAGCCTTCTGTGAAACTGCTATGTGATAGGTATGTCTATTCATCTCAAATAGAGATAAATTTCTTTATATTACACAATTTTGAAACTCCCTTATGGACAGATTTGCAAAGGGACATTTTCTAGCACATTCAGGCTTACGGCGTAGAAGGAGATATCATCAGAGAAAAACTGGAGAGAAGGTTTCTGAGAAACTGCTTTCTGGTGTGTGCATTCCACTGGGGGAATTACAACTCTTTCATCATAAGGCAGTGTTTGAACAAGGTTCTTCTGAAAGTGAAAAAGTGATATTTTGCGATGCTTTGAAAACTATTGTGAAAAGTGAAATATACTAAAATGACACCCAGAAAGAAGCGTTCCAAGACAATGCTCTCTAACGTGTGCTTTCATTTCAGAGAGTTAAACCTTACACCACATTGCCCAGTTTGGAAGCTCTATTTTTGCATAATCTTTGAGATATTATAAAGAGTCGCCTCTGGGCTTGTGCTGAGTAAGGAAACAACTTCCGATGAAAACTGGAGAGAAGCTTTCGAAGCAGCTGCTTTGTGATGTGTGCATTCATCTCGTAGCATTACATAACTTTTTGGATTGAGCAGTCTGAAATCAATGTTTCTGTGGAAACTGAGAAAGAACATTTGGGAACGCTCCTAAGAGTATGCTGAAAAAAATACATAGTCCTATAGAAGTCAGAAGGAAACATGCTCTGAATCTGCTCCAGGTCGTATGAAGTCCACTCGCACAGTTAAGTTTCCGTTTTCATTGAGCAGTATCCTTACACTGTTTTATGTTATTCAGCTAAGGGATAATCGGGAGCGATTTGAAGATTCTGGTGAAAACGGAAATATCTTTAGATAGATACTGGAGGAAGATTTCCGAGGAGCAGCCTTGTGACGTGTGCATTCTACTCACAGAGATATGCATTTCTTCTCATAGAGGAATGGGTAATCCTGTTTGGAGAAAACACTACCAGGGGACCTTCGGGAATGTAGGAAAGGCTATGGTGAAAAAGGAACCATCCTCAGAGAAAAACTGGAAAGAAGCTTTCTGTGAAACTGTTTTGTGATATATATGTCTATTCGTTTCACATGGATGAAACTTTCTTACTATTACACAGTTTTGAGATTGCATCATGGACGGATTCACGAAAGGACGTTTGGCAGGACATTCAGGCGTATGGTGAAAAGGGAGTTATCTTCAGATACAAACTGGAGAGAAGCTGTCTGAGAAAGGGCTTTGAGGTGTGTGCATTCCACTCAGAGATTTATAACTTTTTTCTCATAAGGCAGTGTTTGAACACTGTTCCTCTAAAACTGAACAGGTGACTTTTTACAGCACACTGAAGACTATGGTGAAAAGTGAAATGTACTGAAATAATACCCACAAAGAAGCATTCCAAGAGACTGCATTCTGACGTGTGCACTCATTTCAGAGTTACAGTTTACACTTCGTTGCCCCGTGTGGAGACTCTGTCTTTGAAGAATCTGTGACGGGATATTAAGTGGCGCCTGGAGGCTTGTGGTGAGAAAGGAAACGCCTTCCGATGAAAACTGGAAAGAACCCTTTGGAGTAACTGTTTTGTAAAGTGTGTACGCATCTCATAGAATTAAATCACTCTTTGGATTGAGCAGTTTGAGCTCACTGTTTCTGTGGAATCAGCGAAGGGACATTAGAGAATGATCTTAAGAATGTGCTGAAAAATAAATACCCTCTGATAAAAAAGTGAAGAAAACTTTCTGTGAAACTGATCTTTGTCACGTGAAGTCCACTCGCACAGTTAAGCTTCTGTTTTCATTGAGCAGTATTTTAACACTGTTTTTGTTTAGTCTGTGAAGTAATATGCTGGAGAACTCTGAGGCTTTTGGTGAAAAAGAAAACAACTTCAGATACATTCCGGAGAGAAGATTTCTAAGGAGCTATTTTGTGGCATGTGCATTCCACTCACAGGGTTATAAATTTTTTCTCCTAGAAGATTGGGGAATCCCATTTGGAGAGAGAGCTAGAAGGGGACATTCGGGAATATAGGGACTGCTATGAATAAAAAGGAAATATCATCAGACAAAAACTGGAAATAAGCTTTCTGTGAAACTGCGTTGTGGTAGATGTGACTATTCACCTCCCATAGATAAAACATTTTTTCTATTATGCTGTTTTGAAACTACGTAATGGACAGAAACAAGAAGGGATATTAGGAAGCACATTCAGGCCTGTGGTGAAATAGGAGATATCTTCACATAAAAACTGGAGAGACACTTTCTGAGAAACTGCTTTGTGATGTGTGCATTCCACTCAGGGAACTATACCTCTTTTCTTATAAGGCACTTTTTGAACATTTTTTCTGTAAAACTGAAAAAGGGATATTTTGCAGCGAATTGAAGACTTTGGGGAAATGTGAAATAGCCTGAATTAAAACCATGAAAGAAGCGCTCTAAGAAACTCCTCTCTGACATGTGCATTCGTTTCAGAGAGTTAAAGCTTACAATACGTTGCGCAGTTTGGAAGCTCTGTCTTTGAGGAATTTGTGACGGGACCTTAAGTAATTCCCCTGGGCTTGCAGTGAGAAAGGAAACGTCTTCCAATGAAAACTGCAGAGAAGTTTTCACAGCAACTGCTTTGTGATGTGTGTAATCATCTCATAGAGTTAAATCATTGTTGGGAATGAACAGTTTTATATCTCTGTTTCTTTGGAACCTGAGCAAGGACATTTGGGAACACTCTCAAGAGTATGTGAAAAAGAAACACCTTCCAATAAAAAAGAGATGGAAACACTCTGCGATACTGCTCTAGGTCACGTGAATTTCACTCACACAGCTAAGCTTCCGTTTTCATTGAACAGTATTCTAACACTGTTTTAGGTGAGTTTGCTAAGGGATACTCGGGAGCATGTTGAGGCTTACAGTGAAAAGGAAAATGTCTTCAGATAGATCCTGGAGTGAAGATATCTGAGAAGCTGCTTTGTGACGTGTGAATTCCACTCATAGAGTTATAGTTTTCTTCTCATAGAGTATTGCAGAATCCCGTTTGGAGAAAACGCTACTAGGGGACATTCGAGAGTATATGGACGGCTATTTTGGAAAAGGAAATATACTCAGAAAAAAACTGCAAAGAAGTTTTCTGTGAAACTGCTATGTGATAGATATGTCTATTCAGCTCACATAGAGAAAATTTTCTGTATATTATGCAGTTTTGAAACTGCGTCATGAATAGATTCGCGAAGGGACATTTGGGAGCACATTCAGGCATACGGTGTAAAAAGAGATATCATCAGACAAAAACTGGAGAGAAGCTTTCTGAGAAACAGCTTTGTGGTGTGTGCATTTCACTGAGAGTGTTATATCTCTTTCATCATAAGGCAGTGTTTGAACAAGGTTCTTCTGAGAGTGAAAAAGTGATACTTTGCAGCGCATTGAAAACTATTGCGAAAAGTAAATATCCTGAAATTAAACGAAGAAAGAAGCGTTCCAAGGAAATTCTCTCCAACGTTTTCATGCATTTCAGAGAGTTAAGGTTTAAACTACATTGCCCCGTTTGGAAACTCTGTCTTTTAAGAAACTTTGAGGTGTTATTAAGAGGCGCCCCTGGGCTTGAGGTGAGTAAGGAAACGACTTCCGATGAAAACTGGAGAGAAGCTTGCAGAGCAACTGCTTTGTGATGTGTGCATTCATCTCTTAAAGTTACATCATTTT
Organism: Piliocolobus tephrosceles; assembly: GCF_002776525.5. NCBI lineage: Eukaryota > Metazoa > Chordata > Mammalia > Primates > Cercopithecidae > Piliocolobus > Piliocolobus tephrosceles. The sequence goes on from NC_045441.1 coordinate 48,675,836, forward strand.
TTGGGTTGAGCAGTTTGAAGTCAATGTTTCTGTGGAAACTGAGAAATAACATTTAGGAACGCTTTTAAGAATATGCTGAGAAAGAAATATCCTCTGATAGAAACCAGGAGGAAGCTTTCTGTGAAACTGCTCCAGGTAATATCAAGTCCACGCTCACAGTTAAGCCTCCGTTTTCCTTGAGCAGTATCCTAACACTGTTTTACATGATTCAGCTAAGGGATAATCAGGAGCGCTTTTGGGCTAATGGTGAAAACGGAAATATCTTCAGATATATACTCCAGAGGAGATTGATGTAGAAATGCTTTGGGACGTATGCATTTCAGAAACAGAGTTGAACTTTTCTTCTCATAGGGGTTTATGGAATCCCACTGAGAGAAATAGCTACCAGGGACATTCTGCAGTATATTTACTGCTATGGTGGGAAAGGAAATATCCTCAGACCAAAACTGGAAAGAAACTTTCTGTGAAACTGCTTTGTGACCCATATGTCTATTCATCTCACATAGATGAAACTGTCTTTCTATTACGCAGTTTTGAAACTGTATCATTGACGGATTCATGAAGGGACATTCGAGAGCACATACAGACTGGTGTGGAAATAGGAGTTTTCTTCAGAAAACAATTGGAGAGAAACTTTCTGAGAAACTGATTTGTGATGTCTGGATTCCACTCAGGGAGTTACACCTCTTTTCTCGCAAGTCAGTGTTTGAACACTGTTCCTGTAAAAGTGAAAAAGAGATATTTTGCACTGTATTGAAGGCTATGGTGAAAATCGAAATATCCAGACATAAAACTCAGAAAAAAGCGTTTCAATAAACTGCTCTCTGATGTGTATATTCATTTCAGAGTGTTAAAGCTGACAGTAAGTCACCCAATTTGGAAACTCTGCCTTTATAGTAATTGTGAAGTGATATTCAGTGACACCCGGAGGCTTGTGGTGAGAAAGGAAACGTCTTCCGATGACAACTGGAGAGAAAATTTCAGAGCAACTCCTTTGTGATGTGTGTATTCTCTTCGTAGAGTTAAATCGTTCTTTGGATTGATCAGTTTTAAATCCCTGTTTCTGTGATACCTGAGAAAGAACATTTGGGAACACTCTTAATAATATGCTGAAAAAGAAACACCACCCAATAAACGCCAGAAGGAAACTGCCTGTGAAACTTCTCTAGGTCGCTTGATTTCCACTCGAACAGTTAAGCTTCTGTTTTCATTGAGCAGTACAGTAACAATGTTTTAGGTTAATCAGCTAAGGAATTGTGGGGAGCGATTTGAGGATTCCGGTGAAAACGGAAATATATTTAGATAGATACTGGAGGAAAATTTCCGAGGAGCAGCCTTGTGACGTGTGCATTCCACTCAAAGAGATATACTTTTCTTCTCATAGAGGAATGGGAAATCCCGTTTGGAGAAAAAGCAACCAGGGGATATTCATGAGTTTATGAAAGGCTATGGAGAAAAAGGAACTATCCTCAGACAAAAAGTGGAAGGAAGTTTTCTGTGAAACTGCCTTGTGATAGATATGTCTGTTCATTTCACATGGATAAAACTTTTTTCTATTTGCAGTTTTGAAACTGCATCATGGACGGATTTGTGAAGGCATGTTCGGCAGGACATTCAGGCATACGGTGAAAAGGGAGTTATGTTCAGGAAAAACTGGAGAGAAGCTGTTTGAGAAAGTGCTTTAAGATGTGTGCATTGCACTCAGGGATTTATACCTCTTTTCTAGTATGGCATTGTTAGAACACTGTTCCTGTAAATTGAAAAATTGACATTTTGCACCACATTGGAGACTATGGCGAAAAGTCAAATATCCTGAAATAAAACCCAGAAAGAAGAATTCCAGGAAACTGCGCTCTGACGTGTGCATTCATTTCAGACAGTTAAAGTTTACACTATGTTGCCCCTTTTGGAAACTCTGTCTTTGAAGAATCTGTGAAGGGATATTAAGTGGCGACCGGAGGCTTGTGGTGAGAAAGGAAACGCCTTCCATTGAAAACTGTACAGAATCTTTCAGAGTAACTGCTTTGTAATGTGTGTACGCATCTCAACAAATTAAATCATTCTTTGGATTGAGCAGTTTTAAGTCACTGATTCTGTGGAACATGAGAAAGGACATTTGGGAACGCTCCAAAGAATATGATGAGAAAGAAACACCTTCCGATATAAAACAGAAGAAAACTTTCTGTGAAACTGCTCCTTGTCACGTGAAGTCCACTTAAGATTCGGTTTTCATTGAGCAGTATTCTAAAACTGTTTTTCCTTAGTCTGTGAAGTGATATGCTGGAACGCTCTCAGGCTTTCAGTGAAAAAGGATACATCTTCAGATACATATCAGAGAGAAGATTTCCGACGAGCTGCTTTGTGACATGTGCATTCCATTCACAGGGTTATCCTTTTTTTCTCCTAGAAGATTGGAAAATCCCATTTGGAGAAAAAGCTACAAGGGGACATTCGGAAATATAAGGACGGCTATGATGAAAAAGGAAATATCATCAGACAAAATGTGGAAAGAAGCTTTCTGTGAAACTGCGTGGTGGTAGATATGTCTATTCACCTCACATAGATAAAACCTTCTTCTACTATGCCGTTTTGTAACCACGAAATGGATGGAAATGCGAAGGGACATTAGGGAGCACATTCAGACCTGTGTGGAAATAAGAGATAACTTCACATAAAAACTAGAGAGAAGCTTTCAGAGAAACTGCTTTGTGATGTGTGCATTCCACTCAGGGAATTATACCTCTTTTCTCCTAACACACTTTTTGAACACTGTTCCCGTAAAACTGAAAAAAATATATTTTGCAGCGAATTGAAGACTTTGGTGAAATGTGAAATATCCGGAATTAAAAAAGGAATGAAACGATCTAAGAAATTCCCTTGTGACGTATGCATTCATTTCAGAGAGTTAAAGCTTACACTATGTTCCCCAGTTTGGCAGCTCTGTCTTGGAGGAATTTGTGAAGGGATATTAAGTGGTTCCCCTGGGCTTGGGGTGAGAAAGGAAACGTGTTCCAATGAAAACTGCAGAGAAGCTTTCAGAGCAACTGCTTTGTGATATGTGTAATCATCTCATAGAGTTAAATCACTCTTTGGATTGTACAGTTTGATGTCTCTGTTTCTTTGGAACCTGAGCAAGGACATTTGGAATGCTCTCAAGAATATGTGAAAAAGAAATACCCTCCAATAAAAAAGAGAAGTGATACTGCTCTAGGTCACATGAATTCCACTCACACAGTTAAGCTTTTGTTTTCATAGAGCAGTATTCTAACACTCTTTTAGGTGGGTCAGCTAAGCGATACTTGGGAGCACTTTGAGGCTTATGGTAAAAAGGAAAATATCTTCAGACAGAAACTGGAGAGAAGATATCTGAGGAGATGCTTTGTGACGTGTGAATTCCACTCATAGAGATAGAGTTTTCTTCTCATAGAATATTGCTGTATCCCAGTTGGAGGACATGCTACCAGGGAAGATTCGAGAGTACACTGATGGCTATGGTGAAAAAGGATATATACTCAGAAAAAAACTGGAAAGAAGCTTTCTGTGAAAATCCTATGTGATAGACATGTCTATTCATCTCACATAGATAAAATTTTCTTTATGTTATGCAGTTTTGAAACTGCATCATGGACAGATTCCAAAGGGACATTGAGGACATATCTCTTTTCTCACAAGGCAGTGTTTGAACACTATTTCTGCAAAAGTGAAAAAGAGATATTTTGCAGCTTATTGAAGACTATGTCGAAAATTGAAATATCCAGAGATAAAACCCAGAAAAAAGCGTTCCAAGAAACTGCTCTCTGACGTGTACATTCATTTCAGACTGTTAAAGCTTACACTAAGTCGCCCAGTATGGAAACTCTGTCTTTGAGGAAATTGTGAAGGGATATTAGTGACACACGGAGGCTTGTGGTAAGAAAGGGAACACCTCCCAATTAAAACTGGACAGTATCGTTCAGAGTAACTGCTTTGTAATATGTGCACGCATCTCATAGAATTAAATCAATTTTTGGATTGAGCAGATTGAACTCACTGATTCTGAGGAACCTGAGAAAGACATTTGGCACCACTCTTAATAATATGCTGAAAAAGTAACACCCTCCAATAAAAAAAGGAAGAAAACATTCTGTGAAACTGCTCTTTGTCATGTGAAGTCCACTTGCACAGTTAAGCCTCGGTTTTCATAGAGCAGCATTCTAACTCTCTTTTAGGTGAGTCACCTAAGGGATACTCGGGAGCACTCCGAGGCTTTTGGTGAAAAAGGAAACATCCTCAGATACATACTGGAGAGAATATTTCCGAGGAACTACTTTGTAACATGTGCATTCCACTCACAGGGTTATAATTCTTTTCTCCTGGAAGATTGGGGAATCCCGTTTGGAGAAAAATCTACAAGTGGACATTCTAGAGTACATGGATGGCTATGGTGAAAAAAAATATACTCAGAAAAAAACTGGAAATAAGTTTTCTGTGAAACTGCTGTGAGAAAGACATGTCTATTAGTCTCATATAGAGAAAATTTTCTTTATATTACCCAGTTTTGGAACTGCATATTGGATGGAAATGCAAAGGGATATTAGGGAGCACATTCAGGCGTATGGTGTAAAAGGAGATATGGTCAGACAAAAACTGGAGAGAAGATTCCTGAGAAACTGATTGGTGGTGTGTGCATTCCACTGAGGGAGTTTTACCTCTCTCATCATAAAGCAGTGTTTGAACAAGGTTCTTCTGAAAATGAAAAGGTGATAATTTGCAACGCGTTTAAAATAGTCACAAAAAGTGAAATATCCTGAAATAAAACCCAGAAAAAATGTTCCAAGAAAATGCTCTCTAACATGTACATTCATTTCAGAGAGTTAAACTTTACGCTATATTGCCCAGTTTGGAAGCTCTGTCTTTGAGGAATCTTTGAGATGTCGTTAAGAGGCTCCGCTGGGCTTGTGGTGAGTAAGGAAACGACTTCCAATGGAAACAGGAGAGAAGCTTTCAGAGCAGCTGCTTTGTGATGTGTGTATTCATCTCATAGCGTTACATCATTCTTTGGATTGAGCAGTTTGAAATCAATGTTTCTCTGCAACCTGAGAAAGAACATTTGGGAACGCTTGTAAGAATATGCTGAAAACGAAATATACCCTGATAAAAACCAGAAGGAAACATTCTGTGAAACTGCTCCAGGTCATATCAAGTCCACTCGCATATTTAAGCTTCCATTTTCATTGATCAGTATCCTAACACTGTTTTACGTGAGTCAGCTAAGGGGTAATCGGGAATGCTTTGAGGCTAACAGTGAAAACGGAAATATCTTCAGATAGATACTCGAGAGGAGATTGATGAAGAAATGCTTTGTGACATACGCATTACCCACAAAGAATTAAACTTTTCTTCTCATAAGGGTTTATGGAATCCCGTTGGGAGAATGAGCTCCTGGGGACATTCAGGCGTGTATTTACTGCTATGGTGGTAAAGGAAATATGCTCAGACAAAAACTGGAAAGAAACTTTCTGTGAAACTGCTTTGTGACAGATATGTCAATTGATCTCACATAGAAGAAACTGTCTTTCTATTACGCAGTTTTGTAACTACATCATAGACGGATTTGTGAAGGGACATTCGGGAGCACATACAGGCTGGTTGGTAAATAGGAGATATCTTCAGATAACAATTGGAGAGAAACTTTCTGAGAAGCTGCTTTGTGATGTCTGTATTCACATCAGAGAGATATACCTCTTTTCTCACAAGTCAGTGTTGGAACACTGTTCTTGTAAAAGCTAAAAAAGAGATATTTTGCAGCGTATTGAAGACTATAGGGAAAATTGAAACAATTGGAAAAAAACCCTGAAAAACGAATTCCAGGATACTGCTGTCTGACGTGTACATTCATTTCAGAGTGTTAAAGCTGACACTAAGTTGCTCAGTTTGGAAACCATGTCTTTGAGGAAATTGTGAAACGATATTAAGTGACACCCGGAGGCTTGTGGTGAGAAAGGTAACGTCTTCCGGTGATTACTGGAGAGAAACTTTGGAGCAACTGCTTTGTGATGTGTGTATTCATCTCATAGAGTAAATCGTTCTTTGGATCGAGCAGTTTTAAATCGCTGTTTCTGTGGTACCTGGGAAACAACATTTGGGAATGCTCTTAATAATATGCTGAAAAGGAAATACCATCTGATAAATGCCAGAAGGAAACTGTCTGTGAAACTTCTCTAGGTCGCTTGAATTCCACTCGCACAGTTAAGCTTTTGTTCTCATTCAGCAGTGTTTTAGCAGTGTTTTAGGTTAATCAGTTAAGGAATACTAGGGAGCGATTTGAGGTTTCCGGTGAAAACAGAAATATCCTTAGATAGATACTGGAGGAAGATTTCGGAGGAGCGGCCTTGTATGCATTCTACTCACAGAGATATACTCTTCTTCTCAAACAGGAATGTTAAATCGCATTTGGAGGAAAAGCGACCAGGGGACATTCAGGATTATATGAAAGTCTATGGTGAAAAAGGAACTATCCTCGGACAAAAACTGGAAAGAAGCTTTCTGTGAAACTGCTTTGTGATAGATATGTCTATTCATTTCACATGGATAAAACTTTCTATTACGCAGTTTTGAAAGTCTACCATGGACGGGTTCACGAAAGGAATTTCGGCAGGACATTCAGGCATACGTTGAAAAGGGAGTTATCTTAATATAAAAAGTGGAGAGAAGCTGTCTGAGAAAGTGCTTTGAGATGTGTGCATTCCACTCAGGGATTTATACCTCTTTTCTCATAAGGCAGAGTTTGAACACTGTTCCTATAAAACTGAAAAAGTGACATTTTGCAGCGCATTGAAGACTAGGGCAAAAAGTGAAACATACTGAAATAAAACCCAGAAAGAAGGATTCCAAGAAATTGCACTCTGACGTGTGCACTCATTTCAGAGATTAAAGTTTACACTACGTTGCCCCGTTTGGAAACTCTGTCTTTGAAGAATCTGGGAAGGGATATTAAGTGGTGCCCAGAGGCTTGTGGTGAGAACAGAAAAGCCTTCTGATGAAAACTGGACAGAATGTTTCGGAGTAACGGCTTTGTAAAATGTGTACACATCTCATAGAATTAAATCATTCTTTGGATTGAGCAGTTTGAACTCACTGTTTCTGTGGAACCTGAGAAAGAACATTTGGGAACGCTCTTAAGAATATGCTGAAAAAGAAATACCCTCTGATAAAAAACAGAGAAAACTTTCTGTGAAACTGCTCTTTGTCACGTGATGTCCACTCGCACAGTTAAGCTTCGGTTTTCATTGAGCAGTATTCTAACACTGTTTTTGTTTAGTCTGTGAAGTGATATGCTGTAGTGCTCTGAGGCTTTCGTTGAAAAACTTCTTCAGATACACATCGGAGAGAAGATGTCCGAGCAGCTCTTTTGTGACATGTGCATTCCACTCACAGGGTTATCCTTTTTTTTTCTCCTAGAAGATTGAGGAATCCCATTTGAAGAAAAAGGTACAAGGGGATATTCGGGAATACAGGGAATGCTATGGTGAAAAAGGAAATCTCATTAGACAAAAACTGGAAAGAAGCTTTCTGAAACTGCTTTGTGGTATATGTGTCGATTCAGCTATCATAGATAAAAGTTTTTTCTACTACACAGTTTTGAAACCACATAATGGACGGAAACGCGAAGGGACATTAGGGAGGACATTCAGGTCTGTGGCAAAATATGAGATATCTTCACATAAAAACTGCAGAGAAGCTTACTGAGAAACTGCTTTGTAATGTGTGCGTTCCACTAAGGGAAGTAAACCTCTTTTCTCATAAGGCACTTTTTGAACACTGTTCCTGTCAAACTGAAAAACGGATGTTTTGCAGTGAGTTGAAGAATTTGACATAATGTGAAATATCATGAATTAAAACCAGGAAGGAAGCATTCTAAGAAATTCCTCTCTGACGTGTGCATTCAATTCAGAGAGTTATTGCTTACACTACGTTGCCCAGTTTGGAAGCTCTGTCTTTGAGGAATTTGTGAAGGGTTATTAAGAGCTTCCCCTCAGCTTGTGGTGAGAAAGGAAATGTCTTCCAATGAAAATTGCAGAGAATATTTCAGAGCAACTGCTTTGTGATGTGTGTAATCATCTCATAGCCTTAAATCATTGTCTTAATTGAGCAGTTTGATATCTCTGTTTCTGTGTAGCCTGAACAGAGACATTTGGGAACGCTCTCAAGAATATTTGAAAAAAGGAACACCCTCCAACAAAAAAGAGAAGGAAACACTCTGTGATACCGAACTGGGTCACGTGAATTCCACCCTCACAGTTCAGCTTCTGTTTTCATTGAGTAGTATTCTGAAACTCTTTAGATGAGTCAGCTAAGGGATACTCGGGAGTGCTTTGAGGATTATGGTGAAAACGAAAATATCTTCAGACAGATACTGGAGAGAAGATATCTGAGGAGCTGCTTGGTGATGTGTGTATTCCACTAATAGAGTTATAGTTTTCTTCTCATGGAGTATTGCGGCATCCCGTTTGGAGAAAACGCTACCAGGGGACATTCGAGAGTATATGGACGGTGAAAGAGGAAATATACCCAGACAAATACTGGAAAGAAGCTTTCTGTGACACTGCTATGTGATAGATATGGCTATTCAACTCACATAGAGAAAATTTTCTTTATATTACACAGTTTTGAAACTGCGTTTTGGACACATATGCGAAGGGACATTTGGGGGCACATTCAGGCGTATGGTGTAAAAGGAGATATCGTCAGACAAAAGCTGAGGGAAGCTTTCTGAGAAACAGCTTTGTGGTGTGTGCATTCCACTGAGGGAGTTATACCTCTTTCATCATAAGGCAGTGTTTGAATAAGGGTCTTCTGAAAGTGAAAAAGTGATATTTTGCGACGTGCTGAAAATTATCGCGAAAAGTGAAATATCCTGAAATAAAACCCAGAAAGAAGTGTTCCAAGACAATGCTCTCTAACGCGTGCATTCATTTCAGAGAGTTAAAGCTGACACTACATTGCCCAGTTTGGAAGCTCTGTCTTTGAGGAATCTCTGAAGTGTTATTAAGAGGTGCCCTTGGGCTTGTGGTGAGTTTGGAAATAACTTCTGATGAAAACTAGAGAGAAGCTTGCAGACAAACTGCTTTGTGATGTGCGCATTCGTCTCATAGAGTTACGTCCCTCTTTGGATTGAGCAGTTTGAAATCTCTGTTTCTGTGGAACCTGAGAAAGAACATTTGGGAATACTCCTAAGAATATGCTGAAAAAGAAGTATCCTCAGATAGAAACCAGAAGGAAAATGTCTGTGGAACCGCTGCAGATCATATCAAGTCCACTCGCACAGTAAAGCTTCCGTGTTCATTCAGCAGTATCCTAACACTGTTTTACATGAGTCAGCTAAGGGATAATGGGGAGCATTATGAGGCTAACGGTGAAAACGGAAATATCTTCAGATAGATACTTAAGAGGTGATTGATGAAGAAATGTTGTGAGGTATGCATTTCCCACACAGACTTAAATCACTCTTCTCATAGGGGTTTAGGGAATCCCGCTTAGTAATAGCTACCGGGGACATTCAAGAGTATATTTACTGCTATGGGGGAAAAGGAAATATCCTCAGACAAATACTGGAAAGAAACTTTCTGTGAAACTGCATTGTGACAGAAATGTCTATTCATCTCACATAAGTGAAACTGTTTTTCTATTACAAATTTTTGAAACTGCATCATGGACAGATTCACGAAGGGACATTCTGGAGCACATATAGGCTGGTGGGGAAATAGGAGATATGTTCAGATAACAATTGGAGAAAAACTTTCCAAGAAACTGCTTTGTGATGTCTGCATTCCACTTAGGGAGTTACACCTCTTTTATCAATGGTAGTGTTTGAACACTGTTCCTGTAAAATTGAAAAAGAGATATTTTGCAGTGTATTGAAGACTATGGCGAAAATTGAAATAACTGGAAATAAAACCCAGAAAAAAGCGTTCCAAGAAACTACTCTCTGACGTGTACATTCATTTCAGTGTTTTAATGCAGACACTAAGTTGCACAGTTTGGAAACTCTGTCTTGGAGGAAATTGTGAAGGCATATTAAGTGACACCCCGAGGCTTGTGGTGAGAAAGGAAACATCTTCCAATGAAAACGGGAGAGAAACTTTTGGAGCAATGACTTTGTAAAGTGTGTATTCATCTCACAGAGTGAAATTGTTCCTTGGATTGAGCAGTTTTAAATCGCTGTTTCTGTGATACCAGAGAAAGGACATTTGGAAATGCTCTTAATAACATGTTGAAAAGGTAATATCAACCCATAAAAGCCCGAAGGAAACTATCTGTGAAATTTCTCTAGGTCACTTGAACTCCACTCGCACAGGAAAGCTTCTGTTTTCATTGACCAGTATTCTAACAATGTTTTAGGTGAATCAGTTAAGGGATACTTGCGATCGATTTGAGGTTTCCGGTGAAAATGGAAATATCTTTAGATAGATACTGGAGGAAGATTTCGGAGGAGTGGCCTTGTGACGTGTGCTTTCTCCTCACAGAGATATACTTTTCTACTCATAGAGGAATGGGAAATTCCTTTTGCAGAAAAAGTGACCAGGGGACATTTGGGAGTATATGAAAGTCTATGGTGAAAAAGGAAGTATCCTCAGACAAAAACTGGAAAGAAGCTTTTTGTGAAACTGCGTTATGTTAGATATGTCTCCTCACCTCCCATAGAAAAAGCTTTTCTCTATTATGCAGTGTGGAAACTGCGTAAACAACACAAATGCAAAGGGACATTAAGGAGCACATTCAGGCCTGTGGAGAAATAGGAGATATCTTCACATAAAAACTGGAGAAAAGCTTTCTGAGAAACTGCTTTCTGATGTGTGTATTCCACTCAGGAAATTATAACTCTTTTCTCATAAGGCACTTTTTGAACACTGTTCTTGTAAAACTGAAAAAGGGATATTTTGCAGTGAATTGAAGAATTTGGTGAAATGTGAAATATCCTGAATTAAAACCAGAAAGGATGCATTCTAAGAAACTAGTCTTAAATCATTGTTTTGATTGAGCAGTTTGATATCTCTGTTTCTGTGGAACCTGAGCAGAGACATTTGGGAACACTCTTAAGAATATGTGAAGAAGAAATACCTAGGGGGGTGGAGCAAGATGGCCAAAAATGAACAGCTCCAGTCTCCAACTCCCAGAGCGATTGACACAGAAGACCAGTGATTTCTGCATTTTCAACTGAGGTACTGGGGTCACCTCACTAGGGAGTGCCAGACAATCGGTGCTTGTCAGCTGCTGCATCCTGACCAGCGAGAGCTGAAGCAGGGCGAGGCATCACCTCACCTGGGAAGCTCAAGGGGGAAGGGAATCCCTTTTCCTAGCCAGGGGAACTGAGACCCACAACACCTGGAATATCAGGTAACTCCCACCCCAATACTGTGCTTTAAGCAAACAGGCACACCAGGAGATTATATCCCACACCTGGCTGGGAAGGTCGCATGGCCACGGCGTTTCCCACATTGATAGCACAGCAGTCTGCAATCTAACCGTAAGGCAGATGCGAGGCTGGGGTAGGGCACCCACCATTGCTGAGGCTTTAGTAGGTAAACAAAGCTGCTGGGAAGCTCGAACTTTGTGGAGCTCACAGAAGCTCAAGGAAACCTACCTGTCTCAGTAGACTCCACCTCTGGGGACTGGGCACAGCTAAACAACAACAACAGAAAAAAAGCAGCAGAAACCTCTGCAGACGCAAATGACTCTGTCTGACAGCTTTGAAGAGAGCAGTGGATCTCCCCACACGGAGGTTGAGATCTGAGAAGGGACAGACTGCCTGCTCAAGTGGGTTCCTGAACCCTGAGTAGCCTAACTGGGAGACATCCCCCACTAAGGGCAGCCTGACACCCCACACCTCGCAGGGTGGAGTACACCCCTGAGAGGAAGCTTCCAAGGTAAGAATCAGACAGGTCATGTCACTGTTCACCAATATTCTATCTTCTGCAAATTCTGCTGCTGATACCCAGGCAAACAGCGTCTGGAGTGGACTTCAAGCAATCTCCAACAAACCTGCAGCTGGGGGTCCTGACGGTTAGAAGGAAAACTATCAAACAGGAAGGACACCTATACAAAAACCCCAACAGTACGTCACCATCATCAAAGACCAGAGACAGATAAAACCACAAAGATGGTGAAAAAGCAGGGCAGAAAAGCTGGAAATTCAAAAAATAAGAGTGCATCTCCCCCTGCAAAGGAGCGCAGCTCATCGCCAGCAATGGATCAAAGCTGGTCAGAGAATGACTTTGACGAGATGAGAAAAGAAGGCTTCAGTCCATCAAACGATGCAGAGCTAAAGGAGGAATTATGTACCCAGCGCAAAGAAACTAAAAATCTTGAAAAAAGAGTGGAAGAATTGACAGCTAGAATAATTAATGCAGAGAAGGTCATAAACGAAATGACAGAGGTGAAAACCATGACACAAGAAATATGTGACAGATGCACAAGCTTCAGTAACCGACTCAATCAACTGGAAGGATGAGTATCAGCGATTGAGGATCAAATGAATGAAATGAAGTGAGAAGAGAAACCAAAAGAAAAAAGCAGAAAAAGAAAAGAAATGAACAATGACGGCAAGAAGTAGAAGTTTATGTAAAAAGACCAAATCTACGTCTGATTGGTGTTCCTGAAAGTCAGGGAGAAAATGGAACCAAGTTGTAAAACACTCTTCAGGATGTCATCCAGGAGAACTTCCACAACCTAGTAGGGCAGGCCAACACTCAAATTCAGGAAATACAGAGAACACCACAAAGATAATACTCCTGGAGAATAGCAACTCCAAAGCACATAATTGCCAGATACCAAGGTTGAAATGAAGGAAAAAATCTTAAGGTCAGCCAGAGAGAAAGGTCAGGTTACCCACAAATGGAAGCCCCTCAGGCTAACAACAGACCTCTCGGCAGAAACTCTACAAGCCAGAAGAGAATGGGGGCCAATATTCAACGTTCTTAAAGAAAAGAATTTTAAACACAGAATTTCATATCCAGCCAAACTAAGTTTCATAAGTGGAGGAGAAATAAAATCCTTTACAGAGAAGCAAATGCTTAGAGATTTTGTCACCACCAGGCCTGCCTTACAAGAGACCCTGAAGGAAGCCCTAAACATGGAAAGGAACAACCGGTACCAGCCATTGCAAAAACATGCCAAAATGTAAAGACCTACGAGGCAAGGAAGAAACTGCATAAACTAACGAGCAAAATAACCAGTTAATATCATAATCACAAGATCAAGTTCACACATAACAATATTAACCTTAAATGTACATGGACTAAATGCTCCAATTAAAAGACACAGACTGGCAAACTGGATAAAGAATCAAGACCCATCACTCTGCTGTACTCAGGAAACCCATCTCACATGCAGAGACATATAGGCTCAAAATAAAGGGATGGAGGAAGATCTACCAAGCAAATGGAGAACAAAAAAAAGCAGGGGTTGCAATCCTAGTCTCTGATAAAACAAACTTTAAACCATCAAAGATCAATAGAGACAAAGAAGGTCATTACATAATGGTAAAGGAATCAATTCAACAGGAAGAGCTAACTATCCTAAATATATATGCACCCAATACAGGAGCACCAAGATTCATAAAGCAAGTCCTTAGAGACTTACAAAGAGATATAGACACGCATAAAATAATAATGGGAGACTTCAACACTTCACTGTCAACATTAGACAGATCAAGGAGACAGAATGTTAACAAAGATATACAGGAATTCATCTCATCTCTGCACCAAGAGGACCTAATAAACATCTATAGAACTCTCCAATCCAAATCAACAGAATATGCATTCTTCTCAGCACCACATCACACTTATTCCAAAATTGACCACGTAATTGGAAGTAAATCACTCCTCAGCAAATGTAAAAGAACAGAAATTATGACAAACTGTCTCTCAGACCACGGTGCAATCAAACTTGAACTCAGGACTAAGAAACTCAATCAAAATGGCTCAACTACATGGAAACTGAACAACCTGCTCCTGAATGACTACTGGGTACATAACGAAATGAAGGCAGAAATGAAGATGTTCTTTGAAACCAATGAGAACAAAGATACAACATACCAGAATCTCTGGGACACATATAAAGCAGTGTGTAGAGGGAAATTTATAGCACTAAATGCCCACAAGAGAAAGCTGGAAAGATCTAAAATTGACACTCTAACATCACAATTAAACGAACTAGAGAGGCAAGAGCAATCACATTCAAAAGCTAGCAGAAGGTAAGAAAAAACTAAGGTCAGAGCAGAACTGAAGGAGATAGAGACACGAAAAACTCTCAAAAAAATCAATGAATCCAGGAGTTGGTTTTTTGAAAAGATCAACAAAATTGACAGACCGATAGCAAGACTAATAAAGAAGAAAAGAGAGATGAATCAAATAGATGCAATAAAAAATGATAAAGGGGATATCACCACCGACCCCACAGAAATACAAACTACCATCAGAGAATACTATAAACACCTCTATGCAAATCAAATAGAAAATCTAGAAGGAGTGGATAATTTCCTGGACACTTACACTCGTCCAAGACTAAACCAGGAAGAAGTTGAATCCCTGAATAGACCAATAGCAGGATCTGAAATTGAGGCAACAATTAATAGCCTACCAACCAAAAAAAGTCCAGGACTGGATGAACTCACAGCTGAATTCTACCAGAGGTACAGGGAGGAGCTGGTACCATTCCTTCTGAAACTATTTCAATCAATAGAAAAAGAGGGAATCCTCCCTAACTCTTTTTATGAGGCCAACACCATCCTGATAACAAAGTCTGGCAGAGACACAACAAAAAAAGAGAATGTTAGACGAATAGCCCTGATAAACATTGATGCAAACATCCTCAATAAAATACTGGCAAACCGGATTCAACAGCACATCAAAAAGCTTATCCACCATGATCAAGTGGGCTTCATCCCTGGGATGCAAGGCTGGTTCAACATTCGCAAATCAATAAACGTAATCCAGCATATAAACAGAACCAAAGACGAGAACTACATGATCATCTCAATAGATGCAGAAAAGGCTTTTGACAAAATTCAACAGCCCTTCATGCTAAAAACACTCTATAAATTCGGTATTGACGGAACGTACCTCAAAAAATAAGAGCTATTTATGACAGACCCACAGCCAGTATCATACTGAATGGGCAAGAACTGGAGAAATTCCCTTTGAAAACTGGCACAAGACAGGGATACCCTCTCTCACCACTCCTATTCAACATAGTGTTGGAAGTTCTGGCTAGAGCGATCAGGCAAGAGAAAGAAATCAAGATTATTCAGTTAAGAAAAGAAGTCAAATTGTCCCTGTTTGCAGATGACATGGTTGTATATTTAGAAAACCACATTGTCTCAGCCCAAAATCTCCTTAACCTGATAAGCAACTTCAGCAAAGTCTCAGGATACAAAAAATTTTTTTTATTATTATACTTTTAAGTTATAGGGTACATGTGCATAACGTGCAGGTTTGTTACATATGTATACATATGCCATGTTGGTGTGCTGCACCCATTAACTCGTCAGCACCCATCAATCCATCATTTATATCAGGTATAACTCCCCAATGCGATCCCTCCCCTCTCCCCCCTCCCCATGATAGGCCCCAGTGTGTGATGTTCCCCTTCCCGAGTCCAAGTGAGCTCATTGTTCAGTTCCCACCTATGAGTGAGAACATGCGGTGTTTGGTTTTCTCTTCTTGTGATAGTTTGCTAAGAATGAC
>NC_045441.1:48696560-48722518 GCF_002776525.5 Piliocolobus tephrosceles
CTCTGTCATTTCGTTTATGACCTTCTCTGTATTAATTAGTCTAGCTGTCAATTCTTCCACTCTTTTTTCAAGATTTTTAGTTTCTTTGCGCTGGGTATGTAATTCCTCCTTTAGCTCTGAAAGGTTTGATGGACTGAAGCCTTCTTCTCTCATCTCATCAAAATCATTCTCTGCCCAGCTTTGATCCATTGCTGGTGATTGGCTGTGCTCCTTTGCAGGAGGAGATGCGCTCTTATTTTTTGAATTTCCAGCTTTTCTGCCCTGCTTTTTCCCCATCATTGTGGTTTTATCTGTCTCTGGTCTTTGATGATGGTGACGTACTGATGGGGTTTTGGTATACGTGTCCTTCTAATTTGATAGTTTTCCTTCTAACTGTCAGGACCCTCAGCTGCAAGTCTGTTGAAAATTGCTTGAGGTCCACTCCAGACCCTGTTTGCCTGGGTATCAGCAGCAGAGTTTTCAGAAGATAGAATATTGCTGAACAGCGAGTGCACCTGTCTGATTCTTGCTTTGGAAGCTTCCTCTCCGGGCTGTACTCCACCCTGTGAGGTGTGGGGTGTCAGACTGCCCCTAGTGGGGGATGTCTCCCAGTTAGGCTACTCAGGGCTCAGGGACCCACTTGAGCAGGCAGACTGCCCCTCCTCAGATCTCAACCTCCGTGTTGGGAGATCCACTGCTCTCTTCAAAGCTGTCAGACAGAGTCGTTCGCGTCTGCACAGGCTTCTGCTCTTTAGCTGAGCCCTGTCCCCAGAAGCGCAGTCTACAGAGACAGTCAGGTTTCCTTGAGCTGCTGTGAGCTCCACCCAGTTCGAGCTTCCCAGCGGCTTCATTTACCTACTTAAGCCTCAGTGATGGCGGGCGCCCCTCCCCAGCCTCGCTGCTGCCTTGCGGTTAGATTGCCACAGACTGCTGTGTTAGCAAGGAGGGAGGCTCCGTGGGCATGGGACCCTCCCAGCCAGGTGTGGGATATATTCTCCCGGAGTGGCGATGTGCTTACTGCGCAGTATTGGGGTGGGAATTACCCGATTTTCCAGGTGTCGTGTGTCTCAGTTCCCCTGGCTAGGAAAAGGGACTCCCTTCCCCCTCGCGCTTCTCAGGTGAGTCGATGCCTCGCCCTGCTTCAGCTCTTGCTGGTCAGGCTGCAGCAGCTGACCCGCACGGATTGTCCGGCACTGCCGGGTGAGATGACCCAAGTACCTCAGTTGAAAATGCAGAAATCACCGGTCTTCTGTGTTGCTCATGCTGGGAGATGGAGACTGAAGCTGTTCCTATTCGGCCATCTTGCTCCGCCCCAGGATACAAAATTAATGTGCAAAAATCACAAGCATTCTTATACACCTGTAACAGACAAACAGAAAGCCAAATCATGAGTGAACATCTATTCACAATTGCTTCAAAGAGAATAAAATACCTAGGAATCCGACTTACAACGGATGTAAAGGACCTCTTCAAGGAGAACTACAAACCACCGCTCAGTGAAATTAAAGAGGACACAAACAAATGGAAGAACATACCATGCTCATGGATAGGAAGAATCAATATGTGAAAATGGCCATGCTACCCAAAGTTATTTATAGATTCAATGCCATTCCCATCAAACTACCAATGAGTTTCTCCTTGGAAGTGGAAAAAACTGCTTTAAACTTCATGTGGAACCAAAACAGAGCCCGGATTGTGAAGACATTCCTAAGTCAAAAGAACAAAGCTGGAGGCATCACGCTACCTTACCTCAAATTATACTACAAGGCTACAGTAAACAAAACAGCATGGTACTGGTACCAAAGCAGAGATATAGACCAATGGAACAGAACAGTGTCCTCAGAAATAATACCACACATCTACACTCATCTGATCTTCGACAAACCTGAGAGAAACAAGAAATGGGGAAAGGGTTCCCTATTTAATATATGGTGCTGGGAAAATTGGCTAGCCATAAGTAGAAAGCTGAAACTGGATCTTTTCCTTACTACTTATATGAAAATTAATTCAAGATGAATTAGAGACTTAAATGTTAGACCTAATACCATAAAAACCCTAGAAGAAAACCTAGGTAGTATCATTCAGGACATAGGCATGGGAAAGACTTCATGTCTAAAACACCAAAAGCAATGGCAGCAAAAGTCAAAATGGAAATTTGGGATCTAATTAAACTAAAGAGCTTCTGCACAGCAAAATAAACTACCATCAGAGTGAACAGGCAACCTACAGAATGGGAGAAAATTTTTGCAATCTACTCATCTGATAAAGGGCTGATATCCAGAACCTACAAAAAACTCAAACAAATTTAGAAGAAAAAAACAAACAACCCCAACAAAAAGTGGGCAAAGGATATGAACAGGCATTTCTCAAAAGAAGACATTCATACAGCCAACAGACACATGAAAAAATGCTCAACATCTCTGGCCTTCAAGGAAATGCAAATCAAAACCACAATGAGGTACCATCTCACACCAGTTAAAATGGCAATCATTAAAAAGTTAGGAAACAACAGGTGTGGAGAGAATGTGGAGATATAGAAACACTTTTACACTGTTGGTGCGATTGTAAAGTAGTTCAACCATTATGGAAAACAGTATGGCGATTCCTCAAGGATCTAGAACTAGATGTACCATATGACCTGGCCATCCCACTACTGGGTATATACCCAAAGGATTATAAATCGTGCTGCTATAAAGAGACATGCACATGTATTTTTATTGCGGCACTATTCACAATAGCAAAGACTTGGAATCAACACAAATGTCCGTCTGTGACAGACTGGATTAAAAAATAAGGCACATATACACGATGGAATACTATGCAGCCATAAAAAAATGAGTTTGCATCCTTTGTAGGGACAGGGATGCAGCTGGAAACCATCATTCTTAGCAAACTATCACAAGAACAGAAAACCAAACACCGCATGTTCTCACTCATAGGTGGGAACTGAACAAAGAGATCACTTGGACTCGGGAAGGGGAACATCACACACTGGGGCCTATCATGGGGAGGGGTTGGGATTGCATTGGGAGTTATACCTGATATAAATGAAGAATTGTTGGGTGCTGACGCATTAATGGCTGCAGCACACCGACATGGCAGAAGTATAGATATGTAAAAAACCTGCACGTTATGCACATATACCATAGAACATAAAGTATAATAATAAGGAAAAAGAAAGAAATACCCTCCAACAAAAAGGTGAAGGAAAATTCTGTGATAATCCACTAGGACACGTGAATTCCACTCACACAGTTAAGCTTCTGTGGAACACTCTTAAGAATATGCTGAAAAAAAAATATCCTCCTATAGAAACCAGAAGGAAACCTTCTGTGAAACCTCTCCAGGTCATATGACGTCCACTCTCGCAGTTAAGCTTCCATTTTCATTGAGCAGTATCCTAACACTGTTTTACATGAGTCAGCTAAGAGATAATTGGGAGCGCTTTGAGGCTAATGGTGAAAACAGAAATATCTTCAGATAGATACTCGTGAGGAGATGTATGAAGAAATGCTTTCTGACACATGCATTTCCCACACAGAGTTAAAGTTTTCATCTCATAGGGGTTTATGGAAGCTCATTGAAAGCAATAGCTGCCAGGGACATTCAGGAGTATATTTACTGCTATGATGGAAAAAAAAAATCCTCAGTCAAAAACTGGAAAGAAACTTTCTGTGAAACTGCTTTGTGATAGATGTGTCTATTCATCTCACATAGATGAAACTGCCTTTCTATTACGCAGTTTTGAAACTGCATCATGGACGGATGCGCAAAGGGACATTCGGGAGCACATACTGCCTGGTGGGGAAATAGGAGATATTTTCAGATAACAATTGTAGTGAAACATTCTCAGAAAGTGCTTTGTCTGCATTCCACTCAGGGAGTTATACCTCTTTTCTCACATGCAGTGTTTGAACACTGTTCCTGTAAAGTGAAAAAGAGATATTTGCAGCGTATTGAAGACTCTGGTGATAATTCAAATATCCGGAAATAAAACCCAGAAAAAAGCGTTCCAAGAAACTGCTCTCTGACGTGTACATTCACTTCAGAGTGTTAAAGCTTCCGCTAAGTTGCCTCGTTTCGAAACTCTGTCTTTGAGGAAATTGTGAAGGGATATTAAGTGACACTCAGAGGCTTGTGCTGAGAAACGAATTATATTCCGATGAAAATTGGAGAGAAACTTTCGGAGCAACTGCTTTGTGATGTGTGTATTCATCTCATAGAGTGAAATCGTTCTTTGGATTGAGCAACTTTAGGATGCTGTTTCTGTGTTACCTGAGAAGGGACATTTGGGAACACTCTTAATAGTATGCTGAAAAAGAAACACCACCCGATAAACGACAGAAGGCAACTTCCTGTGAAACTTCTCTAGGTCAATTGATTTCCACTCGAAGAGTTAAGCTTCTGTTTTCATTGAACAGTACTCTAACAATGTTTTAGGTTAATCAGCTAAGGGATAGTCAGGAGTGATTTGAGGCTTCCGGTGAAAATGGAAATATCTTTAGATAGACACTTGAGGAAGCTTTCCAAGGGGCGGCCTTGTGATGTGTGCATTGTACTCACAGAGATATACTTTCCTTCTCATAGCGGAATGGGAAATCCCGTTTGGAGAAAAAGTAACCAGGGTCATTCGTGAGTTTATGAAAGGCAATGGTGAAAAAGGAACTATCCTCACACAAAAACTGGAAGGAAGCTTTCTGTGAAAATGCCTTGTGGTAGATATGTCTGTTCATTTCACATGGATAAAACTTTCTTTGCATTAGGCAGTTTTGAATCTGCATCATGGACGGATTTGCGAAGGCATGTTCGGCAGGACATTCAGGCGTACGACGAAAAGGAAGTTATCGTCAGGTAAAAACTGGAGAGCAGCTGTCTGAGAAAGTGCTTTGAGGTGTGTGCATTCCACTCGGGGATTTCTACCTCTATTTTCATAAGACAGTGTTTGAACACCGTTCCTGTAAATGTGAAAAAGTGACATTTTGCAGCACATTGAAGACTATGGCGAAAAGTCAAATATCCTGAAATAAAACCCAGAAAGAAGGATTTCAAGAAACTGCGCTCTGACGTGTGCATTCATTTCAGACAGGTAAAGTTTGCACTACGTTGCCCCGTTTGGAAACTCTGTCTTTGAAGAATCTGTGAAGGGATATTAAGTGGTGCCCGGAGGCTTGTGGTGAGAGAGGAAACGCCTTCCATTGAAAACTGGACAGAATCTTTCAGAATAACTGCTTTGTAATGTGTGTACGCATCTCAACAAATTAAATCATTCTTTGGATAGAGCAGTTTGAAGTCACTGATTCTGTGGAACCTGAGAAAGGACATTTGGGAACGCTCTTAAGAATATGTTGAAAAAGAAATACCTTCCGATAAAAAACAGAAGAAAGCTTTCTGTGAAACTGCTCTTTGTCACGTGAAGTCCACTTCATGTTCGGTTTTCATTGAGCAGTATTCTAAAACTGTTTTCCTTTAGTCTTTGAAGTGACATGCTGGAACGCTCTGAGGCTTTCCATTTAAAAGGATACATCTTCAGGTAGATAATAGAGAGAAGATTTCTGACGAGCTGCTTTGTGACATGTGCATTCCACTCACAGGGTTATCCTTTTTTTCTCCTAGAAGATTGGAAAATCCCCTATGGGGAAAAGCTACAAGGGGACATTGGGGAATACAAGGATGGCTATGGTGAAAAAGGAAATATCATCAGGCAGAAAGTGGAAAGAAGCTGTCTGTGAAACTGTGTGGTGGTACATATGTCTATTCACCTCACATAGATAAAACCTTCTTCCGCTACACCGTTTTGAAACCACGAAATGGATGGAAACGCGAAGGGACATTAGGGAACACATTCAGGCCTGTGTTGAAATAGGAGATAACTTCAAATACAAACTGGAGAGAAGCTTTCTGAAAAACTGCTTTGTGATGTATGCATTCCACTCAGGGAATTATACTTCTTTCCTCCAAAGGCACTTTTAGATCACTGTTCATGTAAAACTGAAAAAGGGATATTTGGCAGCGAATTGAAGACTTTGCCAAAATGTGAAATATCCTGAATTAAAACCAGGAAAGAAGTGTTCTAAGAAACTCCTCTCTGACGTGTGTATTAATTTCACAGAGTTAAAGCTTACACTACGTTGCCCAGTTTGGAAGCTCTGTCTTTGAGGAATTTGTGAAGGGAGATTAAGTGGTTACCCTGGGCTTGTGGTGAGAAAGGAAACGTGTTCCGATGAAAACTGCAGAGAAGCTTTCAGAATAACTGCTTTGTGATGCGTGAACCAATATCATAGAATTAAATCAATTTTTGGATTGAGCAGTTTAAACTCACTGTTTCTGAGGAACCTGAGAAAGGACATTTGGCAACACTCTTAAGAATATGTTGAAAAAGAAACAGCTTCTGATAAAACACAGAAGAAAACTTTCTGTGAAACTGCTCTTTGTTACGTGAAGTAGACTCACACAGTTAAGCCTCGGCTTTCACTGAGCAGTATTCTAAAACTCTTTTAGG
The DNA here is from genome assembly GCF_002776525.5 of Piliocolobus tephrosceles. NCBI lineage: Eukaryota > Metazoa > Chordata > Mammalia > Primates > Cercopithecidae > Piliocolobus > Piliocolobus tephrosceles. Next base: position 48,703,039 of record NC_045441.1, read on the forward strand.
TGAGTCAGCTAAGGGATACTCGGGAGCACTCTGAGGCTTTTGGTGAAAAAGGAAACATCTTCAGATACATACCAGAGAGAAGATTTCCGAGGAGCTGCTTTGTGACACATGCATTCCACTCACAGGGTTATACGTCTTTTCTCCTGGAAGATTTGGGAATCCTGTTTGGAGAAAAAGCTACAAGGGGACATTCGAGAGTACATGGATGGCTGTGTTGAAAAAAAATATACTCAGAAAAAAACTGGAAAGAAGTTTTCTGTGAAACTGCTATGTGATAGACATGTCTATTCGTCTCACATAGAGAAAATTTTCTTTATATTATGCAGTTTTGAAACTGCGTATTGGACAGAAACGCAAAGGCATATTAGAGAGCACATTCAGGCGTATGGAGTAAAACGAGATATTGTCAGACAAAAACTGGAGACAAGGTTCCTGAGAAACTGATTGGTAGTCTGTACATTCCACTGAGGGAGTTATACCTCTCTTATTATAAGGCAGTGTTTAACACGGTTCTTCCAAAAGTGAAAAGGTGATATTTTGCAACACGTTTAAATGTGTCGTGAAAAGTGAATTATCCTGAAATAAAACCTAGAAAAAAGCGTTCCAAGAAAACACTCTCTAATGTGTACATTCATTTCAGAGTGATAAAGTTTACACTACATTGCCTTGTTTGGAAGCACTGTCTTTGAGTAATCTGTGAAGGGATATTAAGTGGTTCCCCTGGGCTTGTGGTGAGAAAGGAAACCTCTTCCGATGAAAACCGCAGAGAAGCTTTTAGAGCAACTGCTTTGTGATGTGTGTAATCATCTCATAGATTTAAATCATTCTTTGGATTGAGCAGTTTGAGCTCACTGTTTCTGTGGAACCTGAGAAAGGACATTTGGGAACGCTCTTCAAAATATGCTGAAAAAGAAATATCCTCTGATAAAAAACTGAATTAAACTTTGTGTGAATGTGCTCTTTGTCACGTGAAGTCCACTCGCACAGTTAAGCTTCGGTTTTCATTGGGCAGTATTCTAACTCTGTTTTTGTTTAGTCTGTGAAGTCATATGCTGGAGCGCCCTGAGGCTTTTGGTGAAAAAGAAAACATCTTCAGATACATACCAGAAGAAGATTTCCGAGTTCTTGCTTTGTGACATGTGCATTCAACTCACAGGGTTATCCTTTTTTTCTCCTAAAAGTTTGGGGAATCCCGTTTCGAGGAAGAGCTACAAGGGGACATTCGGGAATACAGGAACTGCTATGGTGAAAAACGAAATATCATTAGACAAAAACTGGAAAGAAGCTTTCTGAAACGACTTTGTCGTATATATGTCCATTCAGCTACCATAGATAAAACATTTTTCTCTTACGCAGTTTTGAAACTAAGTAATGGACGGAAACGCGAAGGGATATTAGGGAGCACATTCAGGCCTGTGGAGAAATAGGAGATATCTTCACATAAAAACTGCAGAGAAGCTTTCTGAGAAACTGCTTTGTAATGTGTGCATTTCACTAAGGGAATTATACCTCTTTACCCATAAGGCACTTTTTGAACACTGTTTCTGTAAAACTGAAAAAGGGATATTTTGCAGCAAATTGAAGAATTTGGCGAAATGTGAAATATCCTGAATTAAAACCAGGAAGGAAGCATTCTAAGAAACTCCTCTCTGACATGTGCATTCATTTAAGGGAGTTAAAGCTTACACTACGTTGCCCAGATTGGAAGCTCTTTATTTGAGGAATTTTTGAAGGTTTATTAAGTGCTTCCTCGGGCTTGTCGTGAGAAAGGAAATGTCTTCCAATGAAAATTGCAGAGAATATTTCAGAGCAACTGCTTTGTGATGAGTGTAATCACCTCATTGAGGTAAATCATTCTTTGGCTTGAGCAGTTTGGTATCTCTGTTTCTGTGGAACCTGAGCAGAGACATTTGGGAACGCTCTCAAGAATTTATGAAAAAGAAACACCTTCCAATAAAAAAGAGAAGGAAACACCCTGTGATACTGCTCTAGGTAACGGGAATACAACTATCACAGTTAAGCTTCTGTTTTCTTTTTTTTATTATTATTATTATTTTATTTTATTTATTTATTTATTTTATTATACTTTAAGTTCTAGGGTACATGTGCATAACGTGCAGGTTTGTTACATATGTATATATGTGCCATGTTGGTGTGCTGCACCCATCAACTCATCAGCACCCATCAATTCATCATTTATATCAGGTATAACTCCCCAATGCAATCCCTCCCCCTCCCCCCTCCCCATGATAGGCCCCATTGTGTGAAGCTTCTGTTTTCATTGAGCAATATTCAAACACTCTTTTAGGTGAGTCAGCTACGGGATACTCAGGAGCGCTTTGAGGCTTATGGTGAATACGGAAATATCTTCAGACAGATACTGGAGAGAAGATATCAGAGGAGATGCTTGGTAACGTGTGAATTCCACTCGTAGAGTGATAGTTTTCTTCTCATAGAGTATTGCAGAATCCCATTTGCAGAAAACGCTACAGGGGACATTCGAGAGTATATGGACAGCTATGGTGAAAAAGGAAATATACTCAGAAAAAACCTGGAAAGAAGTTTTCTGTGAAACTGCTATGTGATGGATATGTCTCTTCGTCTCACAGAGAAAATTTTCTGTATATTATGCAGTTTTGAAACTGCATCATGAAGAGATTCCCAAAGGGACATTTAGGAGCACATTCAGGCATATGGTGTAAAAGGAGATATCGTCAGACAAAAACTGAAGAGAAGCTTTCTGAGAAACCGCTTTGTGGTGCGTGCATTCCAGTGAGGGATTTATACCTTTTTCATCATAAGGCAGCGTTTGAACAAGGTTCTTCTGAAAGTGAAAAAGAGATATTTTGCAGCGCATTGAAAATTACCACGAAAAGTGAAATATCCTGAAATAAAACCCAGAAAGAAGCATTCCAAGAAAATTCTCTCCAACACGTGCACTCATTTCAGAGAGGTAAAGTTTACACTACATTGCCCTGTTTGGAAAATCTGTCTTTGAGGAATTTTTGAGGCGTTATTAAGTGGCGCCCCTGGGCTTATGGTGAGTAAGGAAGCGACTTCCCATGAAAACTGGAGAGAAGCTTGTGGAGCAAGTGCTTTGTCATGTGTACACTCATCTCTTAAAGTTACATCAGTCTTTGGGTTGAGCAGTTTGAAATCACTGTTTCTGTGGAACCTGAGAAAGAACATTTGGGAACGCTCTCAAGAATATGCTGAAAAAGAAATATCCTCTGATAGGAACCAGAAGGAAACATTCTGTGAAACCACTTCAGGTCATATCACGTCCACACACACCTAATCTTCCGTATTCATTGAGCAGTATCCTAACACTGTTTTACATGAGTCAGCTAAGGGATAATCCAGAGCACTTTGGGGCTAATGGTGAAATCGGAAATATTTTCATACAGATAATTGAGAGGAGATTGATGAAGAAATGCTTTGTGACGTATGCATTTCACCCACAGAGTTCAACTTTTTTTCTCATAGTTGTTTATGGAATCCCGTTGGGAGAAATAGCTGCCAGGGACATTCAGGAGTTTATTTACTGCTATGGTGGGAAAGGAAATATTCTCACACAAAAACTGGAAAGAAATATTCTGTGAAACTGCTTTGTGACCCATATGTCTATTAATCTCACATAGATGAAACTGTCTTTCTATTACGCAGTTATGAAACTGCATCTTGGACGGATTTGCAAAGGGACATTTGGGAGCACATACAGGCTGTTGGTGAAAGAGGAGGTGTCTTCAGATAACAATTGGAGAGAAACTTTCTGAGAAACTGCTTTGTGGTATGTGCATTCCATTCAGGGTGTTTTACCTCTTTTCTCACAAGGCAGTGTTTGAACACTGTTCCAGAAAAAGTGAAAAAGAGATATGTTGCAGCATATTGAAGACTCTGGCGAAAATTGAAATATCCGAAAATAAAACGCAGAAAAAAGCGTTCCAAGATACTGCTCTCTGACATGTACATTCATTTCAGAGTGTTAAAGCTTACGCTAAGTGGCCCAGTTTAGAAACTCTGTCTTTGAGGAAATTGTGAAGGGATATTAAGTGAAACTCAGAGGCTTGTGGTGAGAAAGAAAAGGTCTTCCGATGAAAACTGGAGAGAAACTTTCAGAGCAACTGCTTTGTGATGTGTGTATTCATCTCATAGAATTAAATCGTTCTTTTTATTGAGCAGTGTTAAATCACTGTTTCTGTGATACCTGAGAAAGGATATTTGGAAATGCTTTTAATAATATGCTGAAAAAGATATACCATCCGATAAACGCCAGAAGGATACTGTCTGTGAAACTTCTCTAGGTCGCTTGAATTCCACTCGCACAGTTAAGCTTCTGTTTTCAATGCACAGTATTCAAAGAATGTTTTAGGTTAATCAGATAAGGGATACTCGGGAGCGATTTGAGGATTCTGGAGAAAATGGAAATATCTTTACATAGACACTCGAGGAAGATTTGCAAGGAGCGGCCTTGTGACGTGTGAATTCTCTGCACAGAGATATACTTTTCTTCTCATAGAGGAATGGGAAATGCCGTTTGGACAAAAAGCAATCAGGGGACATTCGTGAATATATGAAAGGCTATGGTGGAAAAGGAACTATCCTCAGACAAAAACTGGATAGACTCTTTCTGTGAAACTGCGTTGTGGTAGACATGTCTTTTCACCTCCCATACTTAAAACTTTTTTCTATTATGCAGCTTTCAAACTGCGTAATGGACAGAAACGTGAAGGGATGTTCAGCCAGACATTCAGGTGTATGGTGAAAAGAGAGTTATCTTCAGATAAAAACTCGAGAGAAGCTGTCTGAGAAAGTAATTTGAGATGTGGGCATTCCACTCAGGGATTTATACGTCTATTCTCATAAGGCAGTGTTTGAACACTGTTCCTGTAAAACTGAAAAAGTGACATTTTGCAGTGCATTGAAGACTATGGCGAAAAGTGAAATATCCTGAAATAAAACCCAGAAAGAACGATTCCAAGAAACTGTGCTCTGACGTGTGCATTCATTTCAGAGAGTTAAAGTTTACAGTTTGTTGCCCCGTTTGGAAACTCTGTCTTTGTAGAATCTGTGAAGGGATATTAAGTGGCGTCCGGAGGCTTGTGGTGAGAAAGGAAACGCCTTCCACAGAAAAGTGGACAGAATCTTCTGGAGTAACTGCTTTGTAACGTGTGTACGCATCTCATAGAATTAAATCATTTGTTGTATTGAGCAATATTGAACTCACTGTTTCTGTGGAACCTGAGAAAGGACATTTGGGAATGCTCTTAAGAATATGCTGAAAAAGAAATACCTTCTAATAAAAAACAGAAAAAACTTTCTGTGAAGTTGCTCTTTGTCACGTGACGTCCACTCGCACAGTTAAGCATCGTTTTCATTGATTAGTATTCTAACACTGTTTTTGTTTAGTCTGTGTAGTGATACGCGGCAGTGCTCTGAGGCTTTCGGCAAAAAAGCAAACATCTTCAGAAAAGTAATGGAGAGAAGATTTCTGAGGATCTCTTTTGTGACATGTGCATACCACTCACAGGGTTATACTTTCTTTCTCCTAGAACATTGGGGAATCCCGTTTGGAGAAAGAGCTACAAGGGGACATTCGGATATATAGGTACTGCTGTGGTGAAAAAGGAAATATCATCAGACAATTGCTGGAAAGAAGTTTTCTGTGAAACTGCGTTGTGGTAGATATGTCCATTCACCTTCCATGGATAAAAGTTTTTTCTATTACACAGTTTTGAAACTACATGATGGACGGAAATGCGAAGGGACATTAGGGAGAATACTCAGGCCTGTGGTGAAATAGGAGATGTCTTCACAAAAAAACCGGAGAGAAGCTTTCTGAGAAACTGCTTTGTGACGTGTGCATTTCACTCTGGGAATTATACCTCTTTTCTCATAAGGCACTTTTGGAACACTCTTCTGCTAAAACTGAAAAAGGGAAATTTTGCAGTGAATTGAAGACTTTGGCGAAATGTGAAATATCCTGAATTAAAACCAGAAAATAAGCGTTCTAAGAAACTCCTCTCTGACGTGTGCATTCATTTCAGAGAGTTAAAGCATACACTACATTGCCCAGTTTGGAAGCTCTGTCTTTGAGGAATTTGTGAAAGGATATTAAGTGCTTCCCCTGGGCTTGTGGTGAGAAAGGAAACGTCTTGTGATAAAAACTGCTGAGAAGTTTCCAGAGCAACTGCTTTGTGATGTGTGTAATCATCTCATAGAGTTAAATCATTCTTTGGATTGAGCAGTTTCATATCTGTGTTTCTGTGGAACCTGAGCAAGGACATTTGGGAATGCTCACAAGAATATGTAGAAAAAAAACACCTTCCAATAAAAAAGAGAAGGAAACACTCTGTGATACTGCTCTAGGTCACGTGAATTCCACTATCACAGTTAAGCTTCTGTTTTCATTGAACAGTATTCTAACACTGTTTTAGGTGTGTTTGTAAGGGATACTCCTGAGCTCTTTGAGGTTTACGGTGAAAACGAAAATATCTTCAGACAGATACTGGAGAGAACATATCTGAGGAGCTGCTTAATGACGTTTGAATTCCACTCATAGAGTTATAGTTTTCTTCTCATGGAGTATTGCGGAATCCCGTTTGGAGATAACGCTACCAGGGGACATTAGAGAGTATATGGACAGCTATGGTGTAAAAGGAAATATACTCAGAAAAAAACTGGAAAGAAACTTTCTGTGAAATTGCTATGTGATAGATATGTTTATTCATCTCACATAGAGAAAATTTACTTTATATTACGCAGTTTGAACCTGTGTCATGGACTGATTTGCAAAGGGATATTTAGAAGCATCTTCAGGCATGCATTGTAAAACGAGATATCATCAAACAAAAACTGGAGAGAAGCTTCCTGAGAAACTGCTTTGTGGTGTGTGCATTCCAATGCGGGAGATTTACCTCTTTCATCATAATGCAGTGTTTGAACAAGGTTCTTCTGAAAGTGAAAAAGTGGTATTTTGCAATGTGTTGGAAACTATCACGAAAAGTGAAATATCCTGAACGAAAACCCAAAAAGAAACATTCCAAGGAAATGCTCTCTAACCTGTGCATTCATTTCAGAGAATTAAAGTTTACCCTACATTGCCCAGTTTGGAAGCTCTGTCTCTGAGGTATCTTTGAGGTGTTATTAAGAGTCGCCCCTGGGCTTGTGGTGAGTAAGGAAAGGACTTCTGATGAAAACTGGAGAGAAGTTTTTGGAGCAGCTGCTTTGTGATGTGTGTATTCCTCTTGTAGCGCTACATCATTCTTTAGATAGAGCAGTTTGAAATCAATATTTATGTGGAACCTGAGAAAGAACATTTCGGAACGTTGCTACGAATATATACTGAAAAAGAAATATCATCTGATAGAAACCAGAAGGAAATATTCTGTGAAACCGCTCCAGGTCATATCAAGTCTACTCACACAGTTAAGCTACTGATTTCATTGAGGACTATCCTAACACTGTTTTACGTGAGTCAGCTAAGGGATAATTGGGAGCGCTTTGAGGTTAATGGTGAAAACGGAAATATCTTCAGATAGATACTCGAGAGGAGATTTATTAAGAAATACTTCGTGACGTATGCATTTCCCACACAGAGTTCAACTTTTCTTCTCATAGGGGTTTATGGAATCCCATTGGCAGAAATAGCTACTGGGGACATTCAGGAGAATATTTAGTGCTATGGTGGAAAAGAAAATATCTTCAGACAAAAACTGGAAAGAAACTTTCTGCAAAACTGCTTTGTGACAGACATATCTATTCATCTCACATAGATGAAACTGTCTTTCTTTGACGCAGTTTTGAAACTGCATCATGCATGGATTCACAAAGGGACATTCGGGAGCACATACAGGCTGGTGGCGAAATAGGAGATAGCTTCACATAACAATCAGAGAGAAACTTTCTGAAAAACCTCTTTGTGATGTCTGCATTCCACTCAGGGAGATTTACCTCTTTTCTCAAAAGGCAGTGTTTGAACACTGTTCCTGAAAAGTGAAAAAGAGATATTTTTCAGCATACTGAAGTCTATGGCAAAAATTGAAATATCCGGAAATAAAACTCAAAAAAAGTGTTCCAAGAAACTGCTCTCTGACGTATACATTCATTTCAGAGCATTAAAGCTTACACGAGGTCGCCCACTTTGGAAACTCTGTCTTTGAGAAAATTTTGAAGGGATATTAAGTGACATCCGGAGGCTTGTGGTGAGAAAGGAAACGTCTTCCGATGAAAACTGGAGCAAAATTTTCGGAGCAACTGCTTCGTGATGTGTGTATTCATCTCATAGAGGTAAATTGTTCTTTGGATTGATCAGTTATAAATCGTTGTTTCTGTGATACCTGAGAAAGGACATTTGGGAACGCTCTTAATAATATCCTGAAAAAGAAATACCACCCGATAAACGCCAGAAGGAAACTGTCTGTGAAACTTCTCTAGGTCACTTGAATTCCACTCGCACAATTAAGCTTCTGTTTTCATTGAGCAGTATTCTGACAATGTTTTAGGTTAATCAGCTAAGGGATACTTGGGAGATATTTGAGGCTTCCAGTGAAAACGGAAATATCTTTAGATAAACACTGGAGGAAGATTTCCGACGAGCGGCCTTGTGACGTGTGCATTCTACTCACAGAGATATACTTTTCTTCTCATAGAGGAATGGGAAATCCCGTTTGGAGAAAAAGCAACCAGGAGACATTCGGTAGCATATGAAAGGTTATGGTGAAAAAGGAACTATCCTCAGACAAAACTGGAAAGAAGCTCTCTGTGAAACTCCTTTGTGATAGATATGTCTATTCATTTCACATGGATAAAACTTTATTACTATTACACAGTTTTGAAAGTCTGCCATGGACGAATTCATGAAGGGACGTATGGCAGGACAGGCAGGACTATGGTGAAAAGGGAGTTATCTTCAGATACATACTGGAGAGAAGCTGTCTGAGAAGGTGCTTTGAGATGTGTGCATTCCACTCAGGGATTTATACCTCTTTTCTCATAAAGGAGTGTTTGAACACTGTTCCAGTAAAACTGAAACTGATATTTTGCACGCATTGAAGACTATGGCAGAAAGTGAAATTTCGTGAAATAAAACCCAGAAAGAGGTATTCCACGAAACTGCGCTCTAACTTGTGCATTCATTTCAGAGAGTTAAAGTTACAGTACGTTGTCCCGTTTGGTAGCTCTGTCTTTGAGGAATCTGTGAAGGGATATTAAGTGGTTCCCCTGGGCTTGTGGTGAGAAAGGAAACGTCTTGTGAGAAAAACTGCAGAGAAGCTTTCAGATCAACTGCTTTGTGATGTTTGTAATCACCTCATAGAGTGAAATCATTAATTGGAATGAGCAGTTTGATATCTCTCTTTCTGAGGGACCTGAGTAAGGACATTTGGGAATGCTCTAAAGAATATGTGACAAAGAAATAGCCTACAAAAAAAATAGAGAAGGAAACGCTCTGTGATACTGATCTAGGTCATGTGAATTCCACTCTGACAGTTAGGCTTCTGTTTTCATTGAGCAGTATTCTAACACTCTTTTTGTGAGTCAGCTAAGGGATAGTCGGGAGCGTTGTGAGGCTTATGGTGAAAACGAAAATATCTTCAGACAGATATTTGAGAGAAGATATCTGAGGAGTTGCTTGGTATCGTGGGAATTCCATTCATAGAGTTATAGTTTTCTTCTCATAGAGTATTGTGGAATCCCATTTGGAGACATCGCTACAGGGGACATTTGAGAGTATGTGTACGGCTATAGTGAAAGAGGAAATATGCTCAGGAAAAAACTGGAAAGAAGTTTCTGTGAAACTGCTATGTGATATATATATATATATTCATCTCATATAGAGAAAATTTTCTTTATATTATGCAGTTTTGAAACTGTGTCATGGACAGATTTGTGACGGGACATTTGGGAGCACATTCAGGTGTACAGTGTGAAAGAAGATATCGTCAGACAAAAACTGGAGGGAAGCTTTGTTAGAAGCTGCTTTGTGGTGTGTGCATTCCACTGAGGGAATTATACCTCTTTCATCATAAGGCAGTGTTTGAACAAGGTTCTTCTGAAAGTGAAAAAGCGATATTTTGCAGCACACTGAAAAGTATCACGAAAAGTGAAATATCCTGAAATAAAACCCAGAAAGAAGCATTGCAATAAAATGCTCTCTAATGTGTGCATTGATTTCAGAGAGTTAATGTTTACACTACATTACCCAGTTTGGAAACTCTGTCTTTGAGGAATCTTTGAGGTGTTATTAAGAGGCACCCCTGGGCTTCTGGTAAGGAGATGACTTCAGATGAAAACTGGAGAGAAGCTTTCGGAGCAACTGTTTTCTGATCTGTATATTCATCTCATAGAGTTACATCATTCTTTGGGTTGAGCACTGTGAAATCACTGTTTCTATGGAACCTGAGAAAGAACATTTGGGAACGCTCTTAAGAATATGCTGAAAAAGAATTATCCCCCGATGGAAACCAGAAGGAAACATTCTTGGAAACCACTCCACGTCATATCAAGTCCAATCGCACCGTTAAGCTTCCATTTTCATTGAGCAGTGTCCTAACACTGTTATACCTGAGTCAGCTAAGGGATATTCAGGAGCACGTTTAGGCTAACGGTGAAAACCGAAATATCTTCAGATAGATACTCGAGAGGAGATGTATGAAGAAATGTTTTGTGACGTATGCATTTCCCACAAAGAGTTAAACTTTTCATCTCATAGGGGTTTATGGAATCCCATTGAGAGAAATAGTTATGGGGGACATTCAGGAGTGTATTTACTGCTATGGTGGAAAAGGAAATATCCTCAGACAAAAACTGGAAAGAAACTTTCTATGAAACTGCTTTGTGACTGATATGTCTACTCATCTCACATAGATGAAACTGTCTTTCTATTACGCAGCTTTGAAACTGGATTGTGGTCGAATTCACGAAGGGACATTCGGGAGAACCTACAGGCTGGTGAAGAAATAGGAGATATCTTCAGATAACAATTGAAGAGAAGGTTTCTGAGAAACAGCTTTGGAATGTCTGCATTCCACTCAGGGAGTTACACCTCTTTTCTCATAAGGCAGTGTTTGAACACTGTTCCTGTCAAACTGAAAAAGAGATATTATGTAGCGTATTGAAGACTATGGCAAAAATTGAAATATCCGGACATAAAACCCAGAAAAAAGCGTTCCAAGGAATTGCTGTCTGACGTGTACATTCATTTCAGAGTGCTAAAGCTTATGCTAACTCGCCCAGCTTGGAAACTGTCTTTGAGGAAATTGTGAAGGGATATTAAGTGACACCCAGAGGCTTGTGGTGAGAGAGGAAACGTCTTCTGATGAAAACTGGAGAGAAACTTTCGGAACAACTGTTTAGTGATGGGTGTATTCACCTCATAGAGTTAAATCATTCTTTGGATTGAGGAGTTTTAAATCGCTGTTTCTGTGATACCTGAGAAAGGACATTTGGGAGCGCTCTTAATAATATGGTGAAAAAGAAATACCATCCGATAAACGCCAGAAGGATACTGTCTGTGAAACTTCTCTAGGCCACTTCAATTCCACTCACACAGTTAAGCTTCCGTTTTCATTGAGCTGTATTCTAACAATGTTTTAGTTTAATCAGCTAAGGCATACTTGGGAGCGATTTGAGGCTTCCGGTGAAAACGGAAATATCTTCAGATAGATACTGGAGGAAGATTTCCGAGGAGCAGCTTTCTGACGTGTGCTTTCTACTCACAGAGGTATACTTTTCTTCTCATAGAGGAATGGGAAATCCCGTTTGGAGAAAAACTGACCAGTGGACACTCGGGATTATATGAAAGGCTATGGTGTAAGAGGAACTATCCTTGGACAAGTATTGGAAAGAAGCTTTCTGTAACTGCTTTGTGATAGATATGTCTATTAATTTCACATGGATAAAACATTCTTTCTATTACACAGTTTTGAAAGTGTGCCATGGACGGATTCCCGAAGAGACGTTCGGCAGGACATTCAGGCGTACGGTGAAATGGGAGTTATCTTCAGATACAAACTGGAGAGAAGCTGTCCCAGAAAGTGCTTTGAGATGTGTGCATTCCACTCAGGGATTTTTACCTTTTTTCTCATAAGGCAGTGTTTGAACAATATTCCTGTAAAACTGACAAAGTGATGTTTTGCAGCCCATTGAAGTCTATGGTGAGAAGTGAAATATCTGGAGATAAAACTCAGAAAAAAGAGTTCCAAGAAACTGCTCTCTGACGTGTACATTCATTTCAGAGTGTTAAAGCTTACACTAAGTTGCCCAGTTTGGGAACTCTGTCTTTGAGGAAATTTTGAGGGATATTAGTGACACACGTAGGCTTGTGGTAAGAAAGGAAACACCTTCTGATGAAAAATGGACAGTATCTTTCAGAATAACTGCTTTGTAATGTGTGCATGCATCTCATAGAATTAAATCAATTTTGGGATTAAGCAGTTTGAACTCACTGTTTCTGTGGAAACTGAGAAACGGCATTTGGGAACACTCTTAAGAATATGCTGATAAAGAAACACCCTCCGATAAAAAACAGAAGAAAACTTTCTCTGAAACTGCTCTTTGTCACTTCAAGTCCACTCGCACAGTTAAGCCTCAGTTTTCATTGAGCAGTATTCTAACAATCTTTTAGGTGAGTCAGCTAAGGGATACTCGGGAGCACTTTGAGGCTTTTGGTGAAAAAGGAAACAACCTCAGATACATACCGGAGAGAAGATTTACGAGGAGCTGATTTGTGACATGTGCATTCCACTCACAGGGTTATACTGCTTTTCTCCTGGCAGATTGGGGAATCCCGTTTGGAGAAAAAGCTACAAGGGGACATTCGAGAGTACATGGATGGCTGTGGTGAAAAAATATATATACTCAGAAAAAAACTGGAAAGAAGTTTTCTGTGAAACTGCTATGTGATAGACATGTCTATTCGTCACACATAGAGAAAATTTTCTTTATGTTACACAGTTTTGAAACTGCATATTGGACGGAAACGCGAAGGGATATTAGGGAGCACATTCAGGTGTATGGTGTAAAAGGAGATATCAACAGACAAAAACTGGAGAGAAGTTTCCTGAGAAACTGATTGGTGGGGTGTGCATTCCACTGAGGGAGTTATACATCTGTCAACATAAGGCAGTGTTTGAACAAGGTTGTTCTGAAAGTGAAAAGGTGATAATTTGCAACGCGTTAAAAACTGTCACAAAAAGTGAAATATCCTGAAATAAAACCTAGAAAAAAAAGTTCCAAAAAAACGCTCTCTAACGTGTGCAGTCTTTTCAGAGAGTTAAGGTTTGCACTTCATTGCCCAGTTTGGAAGCTCTGTCTTTGATGAATCTTTGAGGTGTTATTAAGAGGTGCCGCTGGGCTTGTGGTAAGGAAATGACTTCCGATGAAAACTGCAGAGAAGCTTTCAGAGCAGCTGCTTTGTGATGTGGGTATTCATCTCGTAGAGTTACATCATTCTTTGGATTGAGTAGTTTGAAATCAATGTTTCTGTGGAACCTGAGAAAGAACATTTAAGAACGCTCTTAAGAATATGTTGAGAAAGAAATATCCCCCAATAAAAACCAGGAAACATTCTGTGAAACCGCTCCACGTCATACCAAGTCCACTTGCACACTTAAGCTTCCATTTTCATTGATCAGTATGCTAACACTGTTTTACGTGAGTCACCTAAGGAATAATCGGGAGTGCTTTGAGGCTAACGGTGAAAACGGAAATACTTTCAGATAGATACTCGAGAGGAGATTGATGAAGAAATGCTTTGTGACGTATGCATTTCCCACAGAGAGTTCAACTTTTCTTCTCATAGGGGTTTATGGAATTCCGCTGGGCGAAAGAGCTACCGGGACATTCAGGAGTATATTTACTGCTATGGTGGAAAAGGAAATATCCTCAGACAAAAACTGGAAAGAAGGTTTCTGTGAAACTGCTTTGTGAGAGATATGTCCATTCATCTCACATAGATGAAACTGTCTTTCTATTACACAGTTTCAAATCTGCATCATGGACGGATTCGCGAAGGGACATTCAGGATCACACACAGGCTGGTGGGTAAATAGGAGATACCTTCAGGTAAAAATTATAGAGAAACTTTCTGAGAAACTCCTTTGTGATGTCTGCATTCCACTCAGGGAGCTATACCTCTTTTCTCACAAGTCAGTGTTTGGACATTGTTCTTGTAAAAGTGAAAAGGTGATATTTTGCAGCGTATTGAAGACTATAGCGAAAATTGAAATATCCGAAAAAAAAAAACCCTGAAAAAAGCATTCCAAGATACTGCTGTCTGACGTGTACATTCATTTCAGAGTGTTAAAGCTGACACTAAGTCGCCCAGTTAGGAAACTATGTCTCTGAGGAAATTGTGAAAGGATATTAAGTGACACCCGGAGGCTTGTGGTGAGAAAGGAAACATCTTCCGGTGAAAACTGGAGAGAAACTTTCAGAGCAACTGCTTTCTGAAGTGTGTATTCATCTCATAGTGTAAATCGTTCTTTGGATTGAGCAGTTTTAAATCACTGTTTCTGTGATACCTGGGAAAGGACATTTGGGAACCCTCTTAATAATATGCTGAAAAAGAAATACTATCTGATAAACGCCAGAGGAAACTGTCTGTGAAACTTCTCTAGGTCGCTTGATTTCCACTCGCACAGTTAAGCAACTGTTTTCATTGAGTAGTATTCAAACGATGTTTTAGGTTAATCAGCTAAGGGATACTCGGGAGCAATTTGAGGTTTCCAGTGAAAATGGAAATATCTTTAGATAGATACTGGAGGAAGAATTCCGAGGAGGGGCCTTGTGACGTGTGCATTCTCCTCACAGAAATATACTCTTCTTCTCAAACAGGAATGTTAAATCATGTTTGGAGGAAAAGCGACGAGGGGACATTCAGGAGTACATGAAAGTCTATGTTGAAAAAGGAACTATCATCAGACAAAAACTGGAAAGATGCTTTCTGTGAAACTGCTTTGTGATAGATATGTCTATTCATTTCCCATGGATAAAACTTTCTATTACGCAGTTTTGAAAGTCTGCCATGGAGGGATTTGCGAAGGGACGTTCGGCAGGATATTCAGGCGTATGGTGAAAAGTGCGTTATCTTCAGATAAAAAGTGGAGAGAAGCTCTCTGAGAAAGTGCTTTGAGATGTCTGCATTCCACTCAGGGATTTATAACTCTTTTCTCATAAGGCAGTGTTTGAACACTGTTCCTCTAAAACTGAAAAAGTAACATTTTGCAGCGCTTTGAAAACTAGGGCGAAAAGTGAAATATCCTGAAATAACCCCAGACAGAAGGACTCCAGGAAACTGTGCTCTGACGTGCGCACTCATTTCAGAGATTAAAGTTTACACTACGTTGCCCTGTTTGGAATCTCTGTCTTTGAAGGATCTGTGAAGGGATATTAAGTGGCGCCTGGGGGCTTGTGGTGAGAAAGGAAATGCCTTCCATTGAAATCTGCACAGAATCTTTCAGAATAACTGCTTTGTAATGTGTGTACACATCTCATAGAATTAAATCATTCTTTGGATTGAGCAGTTTGAAGTCACTGTTTCTGTGGAACCAGTGAAAGGACCTTTGAGAATGCTCTCTAGAATATGCTGAAAAAGAAATACACTCCAATAAAAAACTGAAGAAAACTTTCTGTGAAACTGATCTTTGTCACGTGAAGTCCACTCACACAGTTAAGCTTCGGTTTTCATTGAGCAGTATTCTAACACTGTTTTTGTTTAATCTGTGAAGTGATATGCTGGAGTACTCTGAGGCTTTCGGTGACAAAGGAAACATCTTCAGATACATAACAGAGTGAAGATTTCCGAGGAGCTCTTTTGTGACATGTGCATTCCACTCACAGGGTTGTACTTTTTTTCTCCTAGAAGATTGGGGAATCCCATTTCAAGAAAGACCTACAAGGGGACATTCGGGAATATAGGGACTGCTTTGGTGAAAAAGGAAATATCATCAGACAGAAAGTGGAAAGAAGCTTTCTGTGAAACTGCATTGTGGTAGAGATGTCTATTCACCTTCCATAGTTAAAACTTTTTTCTATTATGCAGTTTTGAAAACACGTAAGGAACGGAAACGTGCAAGAACATTAGGGAGCACATGCAGACTGGTTGCGAAATAGGAGATATCTTCACATGAAAACTGGAAAGAAGCTGTCTGAGAAACTGCTTTGTGATGTGTGCATTCCACTGAGGGAATTATACCTCTTTCGTCATAAGTCACTTTTTGAGCAATGTTACTGTAAAACTGAGAAAGGAATATTTTGCAGTGTATTGAAGAATTTGGCAAAATGTGAAATATCCTGAATAAAAACTGATGCGTTCTAAGAAATTCCTCTCTGACGTGTGCATTCATTTCATAGAGTTAAAGCAAACACTACGTTGCCCAGTTTGGAAGCTCTCTTTGAGGAATTTGTGAAGGGATATTATGTGGTTCCCCTGGGCTTGTGGTGAGAAAAGAAACGTCTTCCGATGAAAACTGCAGAGAAGTTTTCAGAGTAACTGCTTCGTGATGTGTGTAATCATCTCATAGACTTAAATCATTGTTTGCATCGAGCAGTTTGATATCTCTGTTTCTGTGCAACCTGAGCAAGGACATTTGGGAACACGGTCAAGAATATGTGAAAAAGAAACACCTTCCAATAAAAAAGAGAACGAAACAATCTGTGATACTGCTCTAGGTCACGGGAATTCAACTATCACAGTTAAGCTTCTGTTTTCATTGAGCAGATATGTTTTCATTGATAGATATGTCTATGCATCTCACATAGAGCAATTTTCTTAATATAAGGCTGTTTGGAAACTGCGTCATGGACAGATTCACGAAGGGACATTTGGGAGCACATTCAGGTGTATGGTGTAAAAGGAGATATCATCAGAAAAAAAACTGGAGAGAAGATTTCCGAGAATCTGCTTTGTGATGTGTGTATTCCTCTGAGGGAGTTATACCTCTTTCACCTTAAGGCAATGTTTGAACAAGGTGGTTCTGACAGGGAAAAACTCATAATTTGCAACGCATTGAAAAGTATCATGAAAAGTGAAATTTCCTGAAATAAAACCCAGAAAGAAGGGTTCCAAGACAATGCTCTCTAAGGTGTGCATTCATTTCAGACAGTTAAAGTTTACACTACATTGCCAGTTTGGAAGCTCTGTCTTTGAGGAATCTTTGAGGTGTTATGAAGGGGCACTCCTTGGCTTGTGGTGAGTAAGAAAACGACTTCCAATGAAAACTGCAGAGAAGCTTTCAGAGCAGGTGCTTTGTGATGTGTGTATTCATCTCATAGCGTTACATCATTCTTTGGATTGAGCAATTTGAAATCAGTGTTTCTGTGCAACCTGAGAGAGAACATTTGGGAACGCTCTTAAAAATATGCTGAAAAAGAGTGTGGAGGGGGCGGAGCAAGATGGCCGAATAGGAACAGCTTCAGTCTCCATCTCCCAGCGTGAGCGACACAGAAGACCGGTGATTTCTGCATTTTCAACTGAGGTACTGGGGTCATCTCACTCGAGAGTGCTGGACAATCGGTGCTGGTCAGCTGCTGCAGCCTGACCAGCGAGAGCTGAAGCAGGGCTTGGCATCGCCTCACCTGGGAAGGGCGAGGGGGAAGGGAGTCCCTTTTCCTAGCCAGGGGAATTGAGACACACAACACCTGGAAAATCGGGTTACTCCCACCCCAATACTGCGCTGTAACACTGGCACACCGGAGATTATATCCCACACCTGGCCGGGAGGGTCCCACGCCCACGGAGCCTCCCTCCTTGCTAACACAGAAGTCTGTGGCAATCTAACGGCAAGGCAGCAGAGAGGCTGGGGGAGGGGCGCCCGCCATCGCTGAGGCTTAAGTAGGTAAATAAAGCCGCTGGGAAGCTCGACCTGGGTGGAGCTCACAGCAGCTCAAGGAAACCTGCCTGTCTCTGTAGACTCCGCCTCTGGGGACAGGGCTCAGCTAAAGAGGCAGAGGCCTGTCCAGACGCGAACGACTCTGTCTGACAGCTTTGAAGAGAGCAGTGGATCTCCCAACACGGAGGCTGAGATCTGAGAAGGGACAGTCTGCCTGCTCAAGTGGGTCACTGACCCCTGAGTAGCCTAACTGGGAGACATCCCCCACTAGGGGCAGTCTGACAACCCACACCTCACAGGGTGGAGTACAGCCCGGAGAGGAAGATTCCAAAGCAAGAATCAGACAGGTGCACTCGCTGTTCAGCAATATTCTATCTTCTGCAAACTCTGCTGCTGATACCCAGGCAAACAGGGTCTGGAGTGGACCTCAAGCAATCTCCAACAGACCTATAGCTGAGGGTCCTGACTGTCAGAAGGAACACTATCAAACATGAAGGACACCTATATCAAAACCCCATCAGTACGTCACCATCATCGAAGACCAGAGACAGATAAAACCACAAAGATGGGGAAAAAGCAGGGCAGAAAAGCTGGAAATTCAAAAAATAAGAGCGCATATCCTCCTGCAAAGGAGCACAGCCCATCGCCAGCAATGGATCGAAGCTGGTCAGAGAATGATTTTGATGAGATGAGAGAAGAAGGCTTCAGTCCATCAAATCTCTCAGAGCTAAAGGAGGAATTACGTACCCAGCGCAAAGAAACTAAAAATCTTGAAAAAAGAGTGGAAGAATTGACAGCTAGAATAATTAATGCAGAGAAGGTCATAAACGAAATGACAGAGATGAAAACCATGACACGAGAAATACGTGACAAATGCACAAGATTCAGTAACCGACTCGATCAACTGGAAGAAAGAGTATCAGCGATGGAGGATCAAATGAATGAAATGAAGCAAGAAGAGAAACCAAAAGAAAAAAGAAGAAAAGGAAATGAACAAAGCCTGCAAGAAGTATGGGATTATGTAAAAAGACCAAATCTACGTCTGATTGGGGTGCCTGAAAGTGAGGGGGAAAATGGAACCAAATTGGAAAACACTCTTCAGGATATCATCCAGGAGAACTTCACCAACCTAGCAGGGCAGGCCAACATTCAAATTCAGGAAATACAGAGAACGCCACAAAGATACTCCTCCAGAAGAGCAACTCCAAGACACATAATTGCCAGATTCACCAAAGTTGAAATGAAGGAGAAAATCTTAAGGGCAGCCAGAGAGAAAGGTCGGGTTACCCACAAAAGGAAGCCCATCAGACTGACAGCAGATCTCTCGGCAGAAACTCTACAAGCCAGAAGAGAGTGGGGGCCAATATTCAACATTCTTAAAGAAAAGAATTTTAAACCCAGAATTTCATATCCAGCCAAACTAAGTTTCATAAGTGAAGGAGAAATAAAATTCTTTTCAGATAAGCAAATGCTTAGAGATTTTGTCACCACCAGGCCTGCCTTACAAGAGACCCTGAAGGAAGCCCTAAACAAGGAAAGGAGCAACTGGTACCAGCCATTGCAAAAACATGCCAAAATGTAAAGACCATCGAGGCTAGGAACAAACTGCATCAACTAATGAGCAAAATAAACAGTTAATATCATAATGG
>NC_045441.1:48722618-48741478 GCF_002776525.5 Piliocolobus tephrosceles
ATTTCCATTTTCACTGTTAGCCTCAAAGTGCTCCCGATTATCCCTTAACTAACTCACGTAAAATTGTGTTAGGATACTGCTCAATGAAAATGGAAGCTTAAATGTACGAGTGGACTTGATATGACCTGGAGCAGTTTCACAGAATGTTTTCTTCTGGTTTTTATCGGAGGATATTACCTTTTCAGCATATTCTTTGGAGCGTTCCCAAATGTTCTTTCTCAGGTTCCACAGAAACAGTGATTTCAAACTGCTCAATCCAAAGAATGATGTAACGCTATGAGATGAATACACATATCACAAAGCAGCTGCTCCAAAAGCTTCTCTCCAGTTTTCATTGGATGTTGTTTCCATACTAACCACAAGCCAACGGGTGCCTCTTAATACCTCCTCAGAGATTCCTCAAACACAGAGCTTCCAAAGTGGGCAATGTAGTGTAAACTTTAACGCTCTGTAATGAATGCACACGTTAGAGAGCATTGTCCTGGTACACTTCTTTCTGGGTTTTATTTCAGGATGTATCACATTTCACAATAGTTTTTAACACGTCAGAACATAACACTTTTTCACTTTCAGAAGAACCTTGTTCCAACATTGCCTTATGATGAGAGGTATGAATCCCTCGGCGAAATGCACACACCACAATGCAGTTTCTCAGAAATCTTCTCTCCAGTTTTTGTCTGATGATATCTCATTTTACACCATACCCCTGAATGTCCTCCCAAATGTCCCTTCGCGAATCTGTCCATGACGCAGTTTCAAAACTGCGTAATATACAGAAAATTTTCTCTATATGAGATGAATAGACACATCTATCACATAGCAGTTTCACAGAAAGCTTCTTTTCAGTTTTTTTCTTTTTTTTTTTTGAGTATATTTCCCTTTACAACATAGCCCTTCATATACTCTGGAATGTCCCCTGCAGCATATTCTCCAAACGGGATTCCACAATACTCAATGAGAAGAAAACTATAACTCTATGAGTACAATTCACAGGTCACATAACAGCTCCTCAGATATCTTCTCTTCAGTATCTTCCTGAAGATATTTTCGTTTTCACTGTAAGACTCAAAGCACTCCCGAGTATCCCATACCTGACTCACCTAAAAGAGTGTTAGAATACAGCTCAATGAAAAGAGAAGTTTAACTGTGCGAGTGGAATTCACATGACCTAGAGCAGTATCAGAGAGTGTTTCCTTCTCTTTTTTATTGGAGGGTGTTTATTTTTCACATATTCTTGGGAGCGTTCCCAAATGTCCTTGCTCAAGTTACACAGAAAAAGAGATAGCAAACTCCTCAATCCAAACAATGATTTAAACCTGCGAGATGATAATGCACATCACAGAGCAGTTGCACTGAGAACTTCTCTGCACATTTCATCGCTCTTTTCATGGTTTTATTTCTGGATATTTCAATTTTCACCGTAGTCCTCAATACGCTGCAAACGATCTCTTCTTCACCCTTACAGGAACAGTATTCAAACACGGCCTTGTGAGAAAAGAGGTATAACTCCCAGAGTGGAATGCAGACATCACAAGGCAGTTTCTCAGAACTTTTCTCTCCAGTTATTATCTGAAGATATCTCCTGTTTACCCAAGAGCCTGTATGTGCTCCCGAATTTCCCTTCGTGAATCCGTCCATGATGCAGTTTCAAAACTGCGTAATGGAAAGACAGTTTCAACTATGTGAGATGAATAGACATATCGGTCACAAAGCAGTTTCACAGAAAGTTTCTTCCAGTTTTTGTCTGAGGATATTTCCTTTTCCACCATAGCAGTAAATATACTCCTGAATGTCTCCGGCAGCTATTTCTCCCAACGGGATTCCATAAAACCCTATGAGAAGAAAAGTTTAACTCTGTGTGTGAAATCCATGTGTCACAAGGCATTTCTTCGTCAATCTCCTCTCGAGTATCTAACTGAAGATATTTCCGTTTTAACCGTAGGCCTCGAAGTGCTCCCGATTAACCCTTAGCTGACTCACCTAAAACAGGGTTATGATACTGCTCAATGAAAACGGAAGATTAACTGTGTGATTATACTTGATATGATCTGGAGCAGTTTCACAGAATGTTTCCTTCTGCTTTCTATAGGAGGATATTTCTTTTTCAGCATATTTTTAAGAGCGTTGCCAAATGTTCTTTCTCAGGTTCCACAGAAACAGTGATTTCAAGGTGCTCAACACAAAGAATGATGTAATTTTAGGAGATGAATACACACATCACAAAGCAGTTGCTCCACAAACATCTCTCCAGTTTTCATCAGAAGTCGTTTCCATACTAACCACAAGCCCAGGGGCGCCTCTTAATAACACCTCAAATATTCCTCAAAGACAAAGCTTCCAAACTGGGCACTGCAGTGTAAGCTTTAACGCTCTGAAATGAATGCACACTTTAGAGAGCATTGTCTTGGAACGCTTCTTTCTGGGTTTTATTTCAGGACATTTCACTTTTCGCAATAGTTTTCAATGCATTGGAAAATATCACTTTTTCACTTTCAAAAGAACCTCGTTCAAACACTGCCTTATGATGAAAGAGGCATAACTCCTTCAGTGTAATGCACACACCACAAAGCAGTTTCTCAGAAAGCTTCTCTCCAGTTTTTGTTTGACGATACCTCCTTTTACACCATACACCTGAATGTGCTCCCAAATGTCCCTTCGCGAATCTGTCCATGATGCAGTTTCAAAACTGCGTAAAATAAAGGAAATTTTCTCTATGTGAGATGAATAGACATATCTATCACATAGTAGTTTCACAGAAGGAATCTTTCCTGTTTTTCCTGAGTATATTTCCTCTTTCACTATAGCTGTCCATATACTCTCGAATGTACCCTGTAGCATTTTCAACAAACGGGGTTCCACAATACTATATGAGAAGAAAACTATAACTCTCTGAATGGAATTCAAACGTCACAAAACATCTCCTCAGATATCTTCTCTCCAGTATCTGTCTGCAGATGTTTTCGTTTTCACCGTAAGCCTCAAAGCGCTCCCGAGTATCCCTTAGCTGACTCACCTAAAAAAGTGTTACAATACTGCTCAATGACAACAGAAGCTTAACTGTGATAGCGGAATTCACGTGACTTAGAGCAGTATCACAGAATATTTCCTTCTCATTTTTATTGGATGTTTTTTCTTTTTCACATATTCCTGAGAGCGTTCCCAAATGTCCTTGCTCAGGTTCCACAGAAACAGAGATATAAAAATGGTCAATCCAAATAATGATTTAACTCTTAGAGATGATTGCACACATCACAAAGCAGTTGCTCTGAAAGCCTCTCTGCAGTTTTCGTTGAAAGACGTTTCCTTTCTCACCAAAAACCCAGGGGAACGGCTTAATATCCCTTCTCAAATTCCTCAAGGACAGAGCTTCCAAACTGGCAATGTAGTGTAAGCTTTCCCTCTCTGAAATGAATGCACACGTGAGAGATGAGTTTCATAGAATCGTCTTTCGTGGTTATAATTCAGGATATTTCATATTTTGGCAAAGTCTTCAATTTGCTGCAAAATAACCCTTTTTCAGTTTTACAGGAACAGTGTTCAAAAAGTGCCTTATGAGAAAGAGGTAAAATTCCCTGAGTGGAATGCACATATCACAGAGCAGTTTCTCAGAAAGCTTCTATCCAGTTTTTATGTGAAGATATCCTCTATTTCGCCAGAGGCCTGAACGTGCTCCCTAGTGACCCTTCGTGTTTCCATCCATTACATAGTTTCCAAGCTGCGTGATAGAAAAAAGTTTTATCTATGGGAGGTGAATAGACATATATACCACAACACAGTTTCAGAAAGCTACTTTCCAGTTTTTGTTTAATGACATTTCCTTTTTCACCATAGCATTCCCTGTATTCCGGAATGTCCCCTTGTAGCTCTTTCTCCAAACGGGAGTCCCCAGTCTTCTAGGAGAAAAAAGTATAACTCTGTGAGTGGAATGCACATGTCACTAAAGAGCTCCTCGGAAATCTTCTCTCCAGTGTGTATCTGAAGATGTTTCCTGTTTCACCAAAAGCCTCACAGCACTCCAGCCTATCACTTCACACACTAAGCAAAAACAGTGTTAGAATACTGCTCAATGAAATGCGAAGCTTAACTGTGCAAGTGGACTTCACGTGACAAAGAGCAGTTTCACAGAAAGTTTTCTTCTCTTTTTTATTGGAGGGTATTTCTTTTTCAGTATATTCTTAGGAGAATTCCCAAATGGCCTTTCTCAGGTTCCACAGAAACAGTGAGTTCAAACTGCTAAATCCAAAGAATGATTTAATTCTATGAGATGCGTGCACAGATTTCAAAGCAGTTACTCCAAAAGATTTTCTCCAGTTTTCATCTGAAGGCATTTCCTTTCTCACCACAAGCCTCCAGACGCCACTTAATATCCCATCACATGCTCTTCAAAGACAGAGTCTCCAAATGGGACAACGAATTGTAAACTTTAACTCTCTGAAATGAGTGCACACGTCAGAGTGCAATTTCTTGGAATGCTTCTCTCTGGGTATTATTTCAGGATATTTCACTTTTCTCCATAGTCTTCAATGCAGTGCCAAATGGCACTTTTTTCCATTTTACAGGAACAGTGTTCAAACACTGCCTTATGAGAAAAGAGGTATAAATCCCTGAGTGGAATGCACAGATCTCAAAACACTTTCTCAGAGAGATTCTCTCCAGTTTGTATCTGAAGATAACTCCCATTTCATCATACGCCAAATGTCCTGCCGAACATCGCTTCGCGAATCCGTCCATGACGCAGTCTCAAGACTGCATAATAGAAAGAAAGTTTGATCCTTGTGAAATAAATAGACATATCTATCACAAAGCAGTTTCACAGAAAGCATCTTTCAAGTTTTTCTCTGAGGATAGTTCCTTTTTCAACATAGCCTTTCATATATTCCCAAAGGTCCCCTGGTCAAGTTTTCTCCAAATGGTGTTTCCCATTCCTTTATGAGAAGAAAAGCATATCTCTGTGAGTAGAATGCTTACGTCACAAGGCTGCTCCTCGGAAATCTTCCTCCAATATCTCTCTAAAGATATTTCCCAAATCGCTCCTGAGTATCCCTTAGCTGATTAACCTAAAACATTGTTAGAATACTGCTCAATGAAAACAGTTGCTTAACTGTGCGAGTGGAATTCAAGCAACTTAGAGAAGTTTCACAGACAGTTTCCTTCTGTCATTTATCGGATGGTATTTCTTTTTCAGCATATTACTAAGAGCGTTCCCAAATGTCCTTTCTCGGGTATCACAGAAACAGCGATTTAAAACTGCTCAATCCAAAGAATGATTTAACTCTATGAGATGAATACACACATCACAAAGCAGTTGCTCCGATGGCTTCTCTCCAATTTTCTTTGGAAGACGTTTCCATTTTCACCACAAGCCTCTGGGTGTCACTTAATATCCCTTCACAATGTCCTCAAAGACAGAGTTTCCAAACCGGGTGACTTAGTGTAACCTTAACACTCTGAAATGAATGTACACGTCAGAGAGCAGTTTCCTGGTACGCTTTTTTTCTGGGTTTTATTTCCGGATATTTCAATTTTCGTCAGAGTTTACAATATGCTGCAAAGTATCCCTTTCTCAATTTTACAGGAACAGTGTTCAAACACTGCCTTGTGAGATGAGAGGTATGTCTCCCTGAGTGCAATGCAGGTATCAGAAAGCAGTTTCTCAGGAAGTTTTTCTCCAATTGTTATCTGAAGATATCTCGTATTTCTCCAACTCCCTCTAGGTGCTCCAGAATGTCCTTTTGCGAATCCGTCCATGATGCAATTTCAAAATTTTGTAATAGAAAACAGTTTCATCTATCTGAGATGCATAGACATATCTGTCACAAAGCAGTTTCACAGAAAGTTTCTTTCCAGTTTTTGTCTGAGGATATTTCCTTTTCCACTATAGCAGTAAACATTCTCTTGAGGGTCCCTGGTAGCTATTACTAACAGCGGGATTCCATAAAACCCTATGAGAAGAGAGGTTTAACTCTGTGTAGGAAATGCATACGTCACAAAGCATTTCTTCAGCAATCTCGTCTCGAGTATCTATCTGAAGATATTTCTGTTTTCACCCTTAGCTTCAATGCACTCCCGATTATCCCTTAGCTGAATCAGGTAAAACAGTGTTAGTATACTGCTCAATGAAAATGGAAGCTTAACTGTGTGAGTGGACTAGATATGACCTGGAGCAGTTTCATAGAAGGTTTCCTTCTGGTTTCTATCGGAGGATATTGCTTTTAGGGCATAATCCTGGGGGCATTCCCAAATGTTCTATCTCAGGTTCCAAAGAAACCATGATTTCAAACTGCTCAACACAAAGGATGATGTAACTCTATGAAATAAATACACACATCACAAAGCAGTAGGTCCACAAGCTTCTCTCCAGTTTTTATCGGAAGTCATTTCCAAACTCACCACAAGCCCAGGGGCACCTCATAATAACACATCAAAGATTCCTCAAAGACAGATCTTCCAAACTGGGCAATGTAGTGTAAGCTTTACCTCTCTGAAATGAACACACACGTTAGAGAGCATTGTCTTGGAACGTTTCTTTCTGGGTTTTCTATCAGGATATTTCACTTTTCGCTATAGTTTTCAACACATCGCAAAATATCACTTTTTCACTTCCAGAAGAACCTTCTTCAAACACTGCCTTATAATGAAAGAGGTATAACTCCCTCAATGGAATGCACACATCACAAAGCAGTTTCTCAGAAAGCTTCACTCAGTTTTTGATTGATTATATCTCCTTTTACACCGTATGCCTTAATGTGCTCCCAAATGTCCCTTCACGAATCTGTCCATGACGCAGTTTCAAAACTGCATAATATAAAGAAAATTTTCTCTATGTGAAATGGATAGAAATATCTATCAGATAGCAGTGTCATAGAAAGTATTTTTCCAGTATTTTTCTGAGTATATTTCCTCTTTCATCATAGCCATCCATATACTCTTGAATGTCCCCTGGTAGCGTTTTCTCGAAACGGGATTCTGCAATACTCTATGAGAAGAAAACTATAACTCCATGAGTGGATTTCACACATCACAAAGCAGCTCCTCAGAGATCTTCTCTCCAATATATTTCTGAAGATGTTTTCGTTTTCACTGTAAGCCTCAAAGTGCTCCCGAGTATCCCTTAGTTGACTCACCTAAAAGAGTGTTAGAGCGCTGCTCAATTAAAACAGAAGCGTAACTGTGATAGTTGTATTCACGTGACCTAGAGCAGTATCACATAGTGTTTCCTCCTCTTTTTTTTTTTTTTTTTGGAAGATGTTTCTTTTTCACAAATTCTTGAGAGCATTCCCAAATGTCTCTGCTCAGGTTCCACAGAAACAGAATTGCAAACTGCTCAAGCCAAGGAACGATTTCACTCTATGAGACGATTACACACATCGCAAAGCAATTGCTCTGAAAACTTCTCTAGTTTTCATCGGAAGACATTTCCTTTCTCACCACAAGTCCATGGGAAACACTTAATATCTCTTCAAAATTCCTCAAAGACAGAGCTTCCAAACTGGGCACCGTAGTCTTACATTTAACTCTGTGAAATGAATGCCCACATCATAGAGGAGTTTCTTAGAGTGCTCCTTTCCTGATTTTAATTCAGGATATTTCACATTTCACCAAAGTCTTTAATTCGCTGCATATTATCACTTTTTCAGTTTTCCAGGAACAGTGTTCAAAAAGTGCCTAATGAGAAAAGAGGTATAATTCCATTAGTGGAATGCACACATCACCAAGCAGTTTCTCACAAAGTTGCTCTCCAGTTTTTATGTGAAGATATCTCCTATTTCCTCCCAGGCCTGAATGTTTCTCTAAAGTCCCTTCACCTTTCTCTCCATTAAGCAGTTTCAAAACTGCTTAATAGAAAAAAGTTTTAACTATGGGAGGTGAATAGACATATCTACCACAACGCATTTTCACAGAAAGCTTCCTTCCCGTATTTGTTTGATGATATTTCCTTTTTCACCATGGCAGTCCATATATTCCCGAATGTCACCTTGTAGCTTTTTCTCCAAACGGGATTCCCCAATCTTCTAGGAGAAAAAAAGTAAAATCCTGTGAGTGTAATGCACATGTAACATAGCAGATCCTTGGAAATCTTCTCTCCCGTATGTATCTGAAGATGTCTCCTTTTTCACCGAAAGCCTCAGAGCACTCCAACATATCACTTCACAGACTAAAAAAAAACAGTGTTAGAATACTGCTCAATGAAAATCGAACCTTAACTGTGCGAGTGCACTTCACAGGACAAAGAGCAGTTTCACAGAAATTGTCTTCTGTTTTTATCAGAGGTTATTTCTTTTTCAACATATTCTCAAAAGCGTTCCCAAATGTCCTTTCCCAGGTTCCACAGAAACAGTGAGTTCAAACTGCTCAATCCAAAGAATGATTTAATTCTATGATATGCAGACACACATTACAGAGGAGTTACTCCCGAAGATTCTGTCCAGTTTTCATCGGAAGGCATTTCTTTCTCACCACAAGCCTCCGGGTGCCACTTAATATCTTTTCACAGATTCTTCAAAGACAGAGTTTCCAAACGGGGCAACATATTGTAAACTTTAACTTTTTGAAATGAATGCACACGTCAGAGTGCAGTTTCTTGGAATCCTTCTTTCTGGGTTTTATTTCAGGATATTTCACTTTTGTCCACAGTCTTCAATGTGCTACAAAATGTCACTTTTTCAATTTTACAGGAACAGTGTTCAAACACTGCCTTATGAGAAAAGAGGTATAAATCCCTGAGTGGAATGCATGCATCTCAAAGCACTTTCTCAGACAGCTTCTCTCCAGTTTTTATCGGAAGATGACTCCCTTTTCACCATAGGCCTGAATTTCCTGCCGAACATCCCTTCGTGAATCCATCCATGGCAGACTTTGAAAACTGCGTAATAGAAAGAAAGTTTTATCGATTTGAAATGAATAGACATATGTATCAAAAAGCAGTTTCACAGAAAGCTTCTGTCCACTTTTTGTCTGAGTATAGTTCCTTTTTTATCATAGCCTTTCATTTACTCCCAAATGTCCCCTGGTCACTTTTTTACCAAACGAGATTTCCCATTTTTCTATGAGAAGAAAAGTATATTGCTCTGAGTAGAATGCACACGTCACAAGGCCGTTCCTTGGACATCTTCCTCCATTATCTATCTAAATACATTTCCACCTTCAGCGGAGGCATCAAATCGCTCCCGAGTATCCCTTAGGTGATTACCCTAAAATATTTTTAGAATACCGCTCAATGAAAATAGAAGCTTAACTGTGCGAGTGGAATTCAAGCGACCTAGAGAAGTTTCACAGACAGTCTCCTTTTGTTGTTTATCGGATGATATTTCTTTTTCAGCATATTATTTGGAGCGATCCCAAATGAACTTTCTCAGGTATCACAGAAACAGCGATTTAAAACTTCTCAATCCAAAGAACAATTTAACTCTATGAGATGAATATGCACATCACAAAGTAGATGCTCTGAAAGTTTTTCTACTGTTTTCATGGGAAGATGTTTCTTTTCTCACCGCAAGTCTTGGGGTGTCACAAATCGCTTCACAATTTCCTCAAAGACAGAGTTTCCAAACTGGGCAACTTAGTATGAGCTTTAACACTCTGAAATGAATGTACACGTCAGACAGCAGTTTCTTGGAATGTTTGTTCTGGGTTTTATTTCTGGATATTACAATTTCACAATATTCCTCAATACGCTGCAAAGTATCTCTTTTTCACTGTTACATGAACAGTGTTCAAACACTGACTTGGGAGAAAAGAGGTATAACTTTCTGAGTGGAATGCAGACATCACAAAACAGTTTCTCAGAAAGTTTCTCTCCAATTGTTATCTGAAGATATCTCCTATTTCCCCATCAGACTGTATGTGGTCCAGAATGTCCCTTCGTGAATCCGTCCATGATGCAGTTTCAAAATTACTTAATAGAAGGACAGTTTCATCTATGTGAGATGAATAGACATATCGATCACAAAGCAGTTTCACAGAAAGTTTCTTTCCAGTTTTTGTCTGAGGATATTTCCTTTTCCACCATAGCAGTAAATATACTGTTGAATGTCCCTGGTAGCTATTTCTTCCAAAGGGATTCCATAAACCCCTGGTAGAAGAAAATTCTAACTATGTGTGGGAAATGCATGCGTCACAAATCATTTCTTCATCAATCTCCTCTCGAGTATCTATCTGAAGATATTTCCGTTTTCACCATTAGCCTCAAAGCGCTCCCGATTATGCCTTAGCTGACTCACGTAAAACAGTGTTAGGATACTGCTCAGTGAAAACGGAACCTTACATGTGTGAGTGGACTGGATATGATTTGTAGCGGTTTCACCGAAAGTTTTCTTCTGGTCTTTATTGGAGGATATTTCTTTTTCAGCATATTCTCTAAGAGCGTTCCCAAAGGTTCTTTGTCAGATTCCACAGAAACATTGATTTCAAACTGCTCAATCCAAAGACTGATGTAACGCTGTGAGATGAAAACACAAATCACAAAGCAGCTGCACTGACAGCTTCTCTCCAGTTTTCATCGGAAGTCATTTCCCTACTCACCACAAGCCCGGGGCGCCCCTTCATAACACCTCAAAGATTCCTCAAAGACAGAGCATCCAAACTGGGTAGTGTAGTGTAAACTTTAACTCTCTAAAATGAATGCACACGTTAGAGAGAATTCTCTTAGGATGCTTCTTTCGGGGTTACTTCACTTTTCACTATAGTTTTCAACGCATTGCAAAATTTCACTTTTGCACTATCAGATTAACGTTGTTCAAACACTACCTTATGAGGAAAGAGGTATAACACCCTCAGGGGAATACACACACCACACAGCAGTTTCTCAGAAAGCTTTTCTCCAGTTTTTTTCTGATGATATCTCCTTTTACACCATACACCTGAATGTGCTTCCAAATGTCCGTTCGTGAATGTGTCCATGATGCAGTTTCAAAACTGCATCATATAAAGAAAATTTTGTCTATGTGAGATGAATAGACATATCTATCACATAGCAGTTTCACAGAAAGCTTCTTTCCAGTTTTTTTTCTTAGTATATTTCCTTTTAAGCCATAGCCGTCCATATACTCTCAAATGTCCCCTAGTAGCGTTTTCTCCAAATGGGATTTCACTATACTCTATGAGAAGAAAACTATACCTCTATGAGTGGAATTCACACGTCACAAAGCAGCTCCTCAGATATCTTCTCTCCAGTATCAGTCTGAAGATATTTTCGTTTTCACCATAAGCCTCACAGCACTCCCGACTATCCCTTAGCTGACTCACCTAAAACAATGTTAGAATACTGCTCAATGAAAACAGGAGCTTAACTGTGATAGTGGAATTCACGTGACCTAGAGCACTATCACAGAGTGTTTCCTTCTCTTTTTTATTGGAAGGTGTTTCTTTTTCACATATTCTTGACAGCATTCCCAAATGGCCTTGCTCAGGTTCCACAGAAACACAGATATCAAAATGCTCAAATCTAAAGAATGATTTAACTCTATGAGATGATTACAGACATCACATAACAGTTACTCTGAAAATTTCTCTGCAGTTTTATCAGAGGACTTTTCCTTTCTCCACACAAGCCTAATGGAATCACTTAATATTCCTTCACAAATTCCTCAAGGACAAAGCTTCCAAACTGGTAACGTAGTGTAAGCTTTACCTCTCTGAAATGAATGCACACGTGAGATGAGTTTCTTAGAACGCTCCCTTCCTAGTTTTAATTCAGGATACTTCACATTTCGCCAAAGTCTTCAATTCGCTGCAAAATATCCCTTTTTCTATTTTCCAGGGACAGTGTTCAAAAACTGCTTCATGAGAAAGGAGATATAATTCCCTATGTGGAATGCACACATCACAAATCAGATTCCCAGATTTCTTCTCTCCAGTTTTTATGTGAAGATATCTCCTATTTCCCCACAGGCCTGAATGTGCTCCCTAATTCCCCTTCACTTTTCCGTCCATTATGCAGTTTTAAAACTGTGCAGTAGAAAATTTTTATCTGTGGGAGGTGAGTAGATATATCTACCACAATGCAGTTTCACAGAAAGCTTCTTTCCACTATTTGTCTGACGATATTTCCTTTTCGTACATAGCAGTCTGTATGTTTTCGAATATCGCCTTGTAGTTTTTTCTCCAAATTGAATTCCCCAATCTTTTAGGAGAAAAGAAGTGTAACCCTGTGAGTGGAATGCACATGTCACAAAGCAGCTCCTCGGAAATCTTCTCCCGCTATGTATCTGAAGATGATTCCTTTTTCACCGAAAGCCTCAGGGCGTTCCAGCATATCACTTCACAGAGTAAACAAAAACAGTGTTAGAATACTGTCCAATGAAAACCGAAGCTTAACTGTGCGAGTGGACTTCATGTGTCAAAGAGCAGTTTCACAGAAAGTTTTCTTCTGTTTTTTATCGCAAGGTATTTCTTTTCAGCATATTGTTAAGAGCGTTCCCAAATGTCCTGTCTCAGGTTCCACAGTAATAGTGAGTTCAAACTGCTCATTCCAAAGTATGATTTAATTTTTTGAAATGCATACACACATTACAATGCAGTTACTCCGAAGGATTCTGTCCAGTTTTCATCGGAAGGCATTTCATTTCTCACCACAAGACTCCGGGCGCCACTAAATATCCCTTCACAGATTCTTCAAAGACAGAGTCTCCAAACAGGGCAATTTAGTGCAAACTTTAAATCTCTGAAATGAATGCACACGTCAGAGCACAGTGTCCTGGAATCCTTCTTTCTGGGTTTTATTTCAGGATACTTCACTTTTCGCCATAGTGTTCAACGGGCTGCAAAATATCACTTTTTCTGTTTTACAGCAACAGTGTTCAAACAATGCCTTATGAGAAAAGACGAATAAATCCCTGAGTGGAATGCACACACCTCAAAGCACTTTCTGAGACAGCTCCTCTCCAGTTTGTAGCTGAAGATAACTCCCATTTCACCGTAAGGTTCAATGTCCTGGAGAACGTCCCTTTGCAAATCATTCCATGGCACACTTTCAAAACTGCGTAATAGAAAGAAAGTTTTATCCATGTGAAATCAATAGTCATATCTATCAAAAAGCAGTTTCACAAAAGCTTCTTTCTAGTTTTTGTCTGAGGATAGTTTATTTTTTACCACAGCCTTTCCTATACTCGTGAATGTCCCCTGGTCGCTTTTTCTCCAAACGGAATTTCCCATTCATCTATGAGAAGAAAAGTATATCTCTGTGAGTAGAATGAACACGTCCCAAGGCCTATCCTTGGAAATCTTCCTCCAGTATCTATCTGAAGATATTTCCGTTTTCACTGGAAGCCTCAAATCGCTCCCGAGTATGCCTTAGCTGATTAAACTAAAACATTGTTAGAATACTGCTCCACGAAAACGGACGCTATACTGTGCGAGTGGAATTCAAGTGACCTAGAGAACTTTCACAGACAATTTCCTTCTGGCGTTTATTGGATGGTATTACTTTTTTTTTTTTTTGAGACGAGTCTCGCTGTACTGCCCAGGCTACAGTTCAGTGGCCAGATCTCAGCTCAGTGTAAGCTCCGCCTCCCGGGTTTATGCCATTCTCCTGCCTCAGCCTCCTGAGTAGCTTGGACTACAGGCGCCTGCCACCTCTCTTGGGTGGTTTTTTGTATTTTTAGTAGACACAGGGTTTCACCATATTAGCCAGGATGCTTTCGATCGCCTGACATTGTGATCCACCCGTTTCAGCCTACCATAGTGCTGGGATTATAGGCTTGAGCCACCCCGCCCAGCCCGGAAGGTATTTTCTTTACAGCATATTACTCAGAGCATTCCCAAATGTCCTTTTTCAGGTATCACAGAAACAGCGATTTAAAACTGCTCAATTCAAAAAACGATTTGACTCTATGAGATGAATACACACATTACAAAGCAGTTGCTCTCAAAGTTTCTCTCCAGTTTTCATTGGAAGATGTTTCATTTCTCAGCACAAGCCTCCAGGTGTCACTTAATATTTCTTCATAATTTCCTCAAAGACATAGTTTCCAAATGAGGCAACTTAGCGTAAGCTTTAACACTCTGAATTTAATGTACACGTCAGAGAGCAGTATCTTGGAACACATTTTTTTGGGGTTTTATTTCCAGATAATTCAATTTTCGTCAGAGTCTTCAATATGCTGCAAAGTATTTCTTTTTCACTTTTACAGGAACAGTGTTCAAACACTGCCTGTGAGAAAAGAGGTATAACTCCCTGAGTGGAATGCTGACATCACAAAGCAGTTTCTCAGAAAGTTTCTCTCCAATTGTTATCTGAAGATATCTCCTATTTCCTCACCAGCCTGTATGTGCTCCCTAATGTCCCTTTGTGCATCCGTCCATGATGCAGTTTCAAAACTGCATAATAGAAAGGCAGTTTTGTCTATG
The DNA here is from genome assembly GCF_002776525.5 of Piliocolobus tephrosceles. Classification (NCBI taxonomy): domain Eukaryota; kingdom Metazoa; phylum Chordata; class Mammalia; order Primates; family Cercopithecidae; genus Piliocolobus; species Piliocolobus tephrosceles. Next base: position 48,736,965 of record NC_045441.1, read on the forward strand.
TGAGATGAATAGACATATCGGTCACAAAGCAGTTTCACAGAAAGTTTCTTTCCAGTTTTTGTCTGAGGATATTTCCTTTTCCATCATAGCAGTAAATATACACCTGAATGTCCCCGGTAGTGATTTGTTTCAATGAGGTTCAATAAACCCCTATGAGATTAAAAATTTAACTCTGTGTGGGAAATGCATATGTCACAAGCATTTCTTCATACATCTCCTCTCGAGTATCTATCTGAAGATATTTCTGTTTTCACCGTTAGCCTCAAAGTGCTCTCAATTATCTCTTAGCTGACTCACGTAAAACAGTGTTAGGATACAGCTCACTGAAAATGGAAGCATAACTGTGCGAGTGGACTTGATATGACCTGGAGCGGTTTCACAGAAGGTTTCCTTCTGGTTTCTATGGGAGGATATTTCTTTTTCACCATATTCTTAAGAGCGATCCCAATTGTTCTTTCTCAGTTTCCACAGAAACAGTGATTTCAAACTACTCAACCCAAAGAATGATGTAACGCTACGAGATGAATACACACATCACAAAGCAGTTGGTCCGCAAGCTTCTCTCCAGTTTTCATCGGAAGTCATTTCCTTACTCACCACAAGCCCAGGGGTGCCTCTTAATAACACCTCCAGGATTCCTCAAAGACAGAGTTTCCAAACTGGGCAAGGTACTGTAAGCTTTAACTCTCTGAAGTGAATACAGATGTTAGAGAGGTTTTTCTTGGAACGCTTCTTTCTGGGTTTTATTTCAGGATATTTCACTTTTGTGATAGTTTTAAACACATTGAAATATTGCTTTTTCACTTTCAGAAGAACCTTGTTCAAACACTGCCTTATGATGAAAGAGGTAAAACTCCCTCAGTGGAATTCACACACTACAAAATCGTTTCTCTCAGTTTTTGTCTGATGATATCTCCTTTTACACCGTATGCCTGAATGCATTCCCAAATGTCCCTTTGTGAATCTGTCCATGACGCAGTTTCAAAACTGTGTAATATAAAGAAAATTTTCTCTATGTGAGATGAATAGACATATTTGTCACATAACAGTTTCACAGAAAGCTTCATTGCAGTAGTTTTATGAGTATATTTCCTCTTTCACCATAGCCATCCATAGATTCTCCAATGTCCTCTTGTAGTGTTTTCTCCAAACGGGATTCCGCATGAGAAGAAAACTATGGGAAGAAAACTATATCTCTATGAGTGGAATACACACGTCACCAAGCAGCTCCTCAGATATCTTCTCTCCAGTATCTGTCTAAAGATACTTTCATTTTCACCGTAAGCCTCAAAGCACTCCGGAATATCCCTTACATGGCTCACCTAAAAGAGTGTCAGAATACTGCTCAATGAAAACAAAAGCTTTACTGTGTCAGTGGAATTCACGTGTCCTAGTGGATAATCACAGAATTTTTCGTTCTCCTTTTTGTTGGAGGGTATTTCTTTTTTTCCTGCACTATTATACTTTAAGCTCTATGGTACATGTGCATAACACGCAAGTTTGTTACGTATGTATACTTGTGCCATGTTGGTGTGCTGCACCCATCAATGTGTCAGCACCCATGAATTCTTCATTTATATCAGGTATAACTTCCAATGCAATCGTTCTCCCTTCCATCCTCCCCATGAGAGGCCCCGGTGTGTGATTTTCCCCTTCCCGAGTCCAAATGATCACATTGATCAGTTCCCACCTATGAGTGAGAACATGCGGTGTTTGGTTTTCTCTTCTTGTGATAGTTTGCTAAGAATGATGGTTTCCAGCTGCATCCATGTCACTACAAAGGATGCAAACTCATCCTTTTTTATGGCCGCATGGTATTCCTTGGTGTATATGTGCCTCATTTTCTTAATCCAGTCTGTCACAGACGGACATTTGGGTTGATTCCAATCTTTGCTATTGTGAATAGTGCCACAATAAACATGCGTGTATATGTGTCTTTATAGCAGCGCGATTTATAATCCTTTGGGTATATACCCAGCAGTGGGATGGCTGGGTCATATGGTACATCTAGTTCTAGATCCTTGAGGAATCGCCATACTGTTTTCCATAATGGTTGAACTAGTTTACAATACCACCAACAGTGTAAAAGTGTTCCTCTCGCTCCACACCTGTTGTTTCCTGACTTTTTAATGATTGCCATTCTAACTGGTGTGAGATGGTATCTCATTGTGGTTTTGATTTGCATTTCTCTGATGGCGAGTGATGATGAGCATTTTTTCATGTGTCTGTTGGCTGTATGAGTGTCTTCTTTTGAGAAATGTCTGTTCATATCCTTTCCCCACTTTTTTGTTGTGGTTGTTTGTTTTTTTCTTGTAAATTTGTGTTCTTTGTAAATTCTGGATATCAGCCCTTTGTCAGATGAGTAGATTGCAAAAATTTTCTCCCATTCTGTAGGTTGCCTGTTCACTCTGATGGTAGTTTCTTTTGCTTTGCAGAAGCTCTTTAGTTTAATTAGATCCCTTTGTCTATTTTGGCTTTTGCTGCCGTTGCTTTTGGTGTTTTAGACATGAAGTCCTTGCCCATGCCTATGTTCTGAGTGGTACTACCTAGGTTCTCTTTTAGGGTTTTTATGGTATTACGTCTAACATTTAAGTCTCTAATTCATCTTGAATTAATTTTCGTATAAGGAGTAAGGAAACGATCCAGTTTCAGCTTTCTACTTATGGCTAGCCAATTTTCCCAGCACCATTTATTAAATAGGGAATCCTTTCCCCATTTCTTGTTTCTATCAGGTTTGTCAAAGATCAGATGGCTGCAGCTGTGTGGTATTATTTCTGAGGATTCTGCTCTGTTTCATTGCTCTCTATCTCTGTTTTGGTACCAGTTTTATGCTGTTTTGGTTACTGTAGCCTTGTAGTATAGTTTGGAGTCAGGTAGCATGATGCGTCCAGCTTTGTTCTTTTGACTTAGGATTGTCTTTGCAATGCGGACTCTGTTTTGGTTCCATATGAAGTTTAAAGCAGTTTTTTTCCATTTCTGTGAAAAAATTCATTGGTAGCTTGATGGGAATGGCATTGAATCCATAAATAACCTTGGGCAGTATGGCCATTTTCACGATATTGATTCTTCCTATCCATGAGCATGGTATGTTCTTCCAATTGTTTGTGTCCTCTTTTATTTCACTGAGCAGTGGTTTGTAGTTCTCCTAGAAGAGGTCCGTTACATCCCTTGTAAGTTGGATTCCTAGGTATTTTATTCTCTTGGAAGCAATTGTGGATGGAAGTTCATTCACGATTTGGCTCTCTGTCTGTTACTGGTGTATAAGAATGCTTGTGATTTTTGCACATTAATTTTGTATCATGAGACTTCGCTGAAGTTACTTATCAGGTTAAGGAGATTTTGAACAATGAGCTCACTTGGACTCGGGAAGGGGAACATCACACACTGGGGCCTATCATGGGGAGGGGGGAAGAGGGGAGGGATTGCATTGGGGAGTTATACCTGATATAAATGATGAATTGATGGGTGCTGACGAGTTGATGGGTGCAGCACATCAACATGGCACATGTATACATATGTAACAAACCTGCACGTTATGCACATGTACCCTAGAACTTAAAGTATAACAAAAAAAAGAAGTAAAAAAAAAAAGTAAAAAAATAAAAAAAAAAGGAGATTTTGGGCTGAGACGATGGGATTTTCTAAATATACAATCATATCGTCTGCAAACAGGGACAATTTGGCTTCTTATTTTCCTAACTGAATACCCTTGATTTCTTTCTCTTGCCTGATTAGCCTAGCCGGAATTCCAACACTATGTTGAATAGGAGCGGTGAGAGAGGGCATCCCTGTCTTGTGCCAGTTTTCAAAGGGAATTTTTCCAGTTTTTGCCCATTCAGTATGATACTGGCTGTGGGTTTGTCATAAATAGCTCTTATAATTTTGAGATACGTTCTATCAACACCGAATTTATAGAGCGTTTTTAGCATCAAGGGCTGTTGAATTTTCTCAAAAGCCGTTTCTGCATCTATTGAGATGATCATGTGATTCTTGTCTTTGGTTCTGATTATATGCTGGATTACCTTCATTGATTTGCGAATGTTGAACCAGCCTTGCATCCCAGGGATGAAGCCCACTTGATCATGGTGGATAAGCTTTTTGATGTGCTGCTGAATCCGGTTTGCCAGTATTTTATTGAGGATTTTTGCATCGAAGTTTATCAGGGATATTCGTCTAAAATTCTATTTTGTTGTTGTTGTTGTTGTTGAGTCTCTGCCAGGCTTTGGAATCAGGATGTTGTTGGCCTCATAAAATGAGTTAGGAAGGATTCCCTCTTTTTCTATTGATTGGAATAGTTTCAGAAGAAATGGTACCAGCTCCTTGTACCTCTGGTACAATTCAGCTGTGAATCAATCTTGTCCTGGACTTTTTTTGATTGGTAGGCTATTAATTATTGTCTCAATTTCAGAGCCTGCTATTGGTCTATTTAGGGATTCAACTTCTCCCTAGTTTAGTCTTGGAACAGTATAAGTGTCCAGGAAATTATCCATTCCTTCTAGATTTTCTAGTTTATT
>NC_045441.1:48741578-48750748 GCF_002776525.5 Piliocolobus tephrosceles
TTATCATTTTTTATGGCGTCTATTTGATTCTTCTCTCTTTTCTTCTTAGTCTTGCTAGCGGTCTGTCAATTTTGTTGATCTTTTCAGAAAACCAACTCCTGGATTCATTGATTTTTTGGAGGGTTTTTTGTGTCTCTATCTCCTTCAGTTCTGCTCTGATCTTAGTTATTTCTTGCCTTCTGCTAGCTTTTGAATATGTTTGCTCTTGCCTCTCAGTTCTTTTAATTGTGACGTTAGAGTGTCAATTTTAGATCTTTCCAGCTTTCTCTTGTGGGCATTTAGTGCTATAAATTTCCCTCTACACACTGCTTTCAATGTGTCCCAGAGATTCTGGTATGTTGTATCCTTGTTCACATTGGTTTCCCAGAACATCTTTATGTCTGCCTTCATTTCGTTATGTACCCAGTAGTCATTCAGGAGCAGGTTGTTCAGTTTCCATGTAGTTGTGCGGTTTTGATTGAGTTTCTTAGTCCTGAGTTCTAGTTTGATTACACTGTGGTCTGAGAGATAGTTTGTTATAATTTCTTTTCTTTTACATTGGCTGAGGAGTGCTTTACTTCCAACTATGTAGTCAATTTTGTAATAAGTGCGATGTGGTGCTGAGAAGAATGTATATTCTCTTGATTTTGGGTGAAGAGTTCTATAGATGTCTATTAGGTCCGCTTGGTGCACAGATGAGTTCAATTCCTGGATATCCTTGTTAACTTTCTGTCTCGTTGATCTGTCTAATATTAACAGTGGAGTGTTGAAGTCCCCATTATTATTGTATGGGTGTTTAAGTCTCTTTGTAAGTTTCTAAGGACTTGCTTTATGAATCTGGGTGCTCCTGTATTGGGTGCATATATATTTAGGATAGTTAGCTCTTCCTGTTGAATTGATCCCTTTACCATTATGTAATGGCCTTCTCTGTCTTTTTTGATCTTTCATGGTTTAAAGTTTGTTTTATCAGAGACTAGGATTGCAACCAATGCTTTTTTTTGTTCTCCATTTGCTTGGTAGATCTTCCTCCATCCCTTTATTTTGAGCCTATGTATGTCTCTGCATGTGAGATGGGTCTCCTGAAGACAGCAGACTGATGGGTCTTGACTCTTTATCCAGTTTGCCAGTCTGTGTCTTTTAATTGGAGCATTTAGTCCATTGACATTGAAGGTTAATATTGTTATGTGTGATCTTGATCCTGCCATTATGATATTAATTGGTTATTTTGCTCATTAGTTGATGCAGTTTCTTCCTAGGCTCGATGGTCTTTACATTTTGGCATGTTTTTGCAATGGCTGGTACCGGTTGTTCCTTTCCATGTTTAGGGCTTCCTTCAGGGTCTCTTGTAAGGCAGGCCTGGTGGTGACAAAATCTCTAAGCATTTGCTTATCTGTAAAGAATTTTATTTCTCCTTCACTGATGAAACTTAGTATGACTGGATATGAAATTCTGGGTTGAAAATTCTCTTCTTTAAGAACTTTGAATATTGGCCCCCACTCTCTTCTGGCTTGTAGAGTTTCTGCCGAGAGGTCTGCTGTCAGTCTGATGGGCTTCCCTTTGTGGGTAACCCGACCTTTCTCTCTGGCTGCCCTTAAGATTTTTTCCTTCATTTCAACTTTGGTGAATCTGGCAATTATGTGTCTTGGAGTTGCTCTTCTGGAGGAGTATCTTTGTGGCGTTCTCTGTATTTCCTGAATTTGAATGTTGGCCTGCCCTGCTAGGTTGGGGAAGTTCTCCTGGATGATATCCTCTAGAGTGTTTTCCAATTTGGTTCCATTTTCCCCCTCACTTTCAGGCACCCCAATCAGACGTAGATTTGGTCTTTTGACATAATCCCATACTTCTTGCAGGCTTTGTTCATTTCTTTTTCTTCTTTTTTCTTTTGGTTTCTCTTCTCACTTCATTTCATTCATTTGATCCTCCATCGCTGATACTCTTTCTTCCAGTTGATCGAGTTGGTTACTGAAGCTTGTGTATTTGTCACGTATTTCTCGTGTCATGGTTTTCGTCTCTGTCATTTCGTTTATGACCTTCTCTGCATTAATTAGTCTAGCTGTCAATTCTTCCACTCTGTTTTCAAGATTTTTAGTTTCTTTGCGCTGGGTACGTAATTCCTCCTTTAGCTCTGAGAGGTTTGATGGACTGAAGCCTTCTTCTCTCATCTCATCAAAATCATTCTCTGACCAGCTTTGATCCGTTGCTCGCGATGGGCTGTGCTCCTTTGCAGGAGGAGATGCGCTCTTATTTTTTGAATTTCCAGCTTTTCTGCCCTGCTTTTTCCCCATCTTTGTGGTTTTATCTGTCACTGGTCTTTGATGATGGTGACGTACTAATGGGGTTTTGATATAGGTGTCCTTCCTGTTTGATAGTTTTCCTTCTGACTGTCAGGACCCTCAGCTATAGGTCTGTTGGAGATTGCTTGAGGTCCACTCCAGACCCTGTTTGTCTGGGTATCAGCAGCAGAGGTTGCAGAAGATAGAATATTGCTGAACAGCAAGTGCACCTGTCTGATTCTTGCTTTGGAAGCTTCCTCTCAGGGGTGTACTCCACCCTGTGAGGTGTGGGGTGTCAGACAGCCCCTAGTGGGGGATGTCTCCCAGTTAGGCTACTCAGGGGTCAGTGACCCACTTGAGCAGGCAGACTGCCCCTTCTCAGATCTCAACCTCCGTGTTGGGAGATCCACTGCTCTCTTCAAAGCTGTCAGACAGAGTCGTTCGCATTTCACAGGCTTCTGCTCCTTTAGCTGAGCCCTGTCCCCAGAGGCGCAGTCTACAGAGACAGGCAGGTTTCCTTGAGCTGCTGTGAGCTCCACCCAGTTCGAGCTTCCCAGCGGCTTTATTTACCTACTTAATCCTCAGCGATGGCGGGCGCCCCTCCCCCAGCCTCGCTGCTGCCTTGCGGTTAGATTGCTGCAGACTGCTGTGTTAGCAAGGAGGGAGGCTCCGTGGGCGTGGGACCCTCCCGGCCAGGTGTGGGATATAATCTCCGGTGTGCCGGTGTTACAGCGCAGTATTGGGATGGGAGTTACCGATTTTCCAGGTGTTGTGTGTCTCAGTTCCCCTGGCTAGGAAAAGGGACTCCCTTCCCCCTCGCGCTTCCCAGGTGAGGCGATGCCTCGCCCTGCTTCAGCTCTGGCTGGTCGGGCTGCAGCAGCTGACCAGCACCAATTGTCCGGCACTCCCGAGTGAGATGACCCCAGTACCTCAGTTGAAAATGCGGAAATCGCCGGTCTTCTGTGTCGCTCGCGCTGGGAGATAGAGACTGAAGCTGTTCCTATTCGGCCATCTTGCTCCGCCCCCCTGGTTTCCAGTGAATCCGTGGATCTCGTCTCCTAGTTGATACTGTAGAGCCCTCTCACAAGCCCGGTTACTGTTCCATCGCCACGCTCTGCAGTGTGCGTGTTCGCCGCTCAGCAGCCTCAGCGCACACAGACTCCGCCGCGTGCCACAGTGCCACAAGGCGTATATCTCTCTCCAGTTTTCATTGGAAGTCGTTTCTGACTCACCACAAGCCAAGCGGCGACTCTTAATAACACCTAAAGATTCCTCAAAGACAGAGCTTCCAAACTGGGCAATGTAGTGTAAACATTAACTCTCTGAAATGAATATACACATTAGATAGCGTTTTCTTGGAACGCTTTTTTCTGGGTTTTATTTCAGGATATTTCACTTTTCGCGACAGGTTTAAACGCGTTGCAAAATATCACCTTTTCACTTTCAGAAGAACCTTGTTCAAACACTGCCTTATGATGTGAGAGGTATAACTCCCTCAGTGGAATGCACACACCACCAATCAGTTTCTCAGGAAACTTCTCTCCAGTTTTTGTCTGACGATATCTCCTTTCACACTGAATGACTGAATGTGCTCCCTAATATCCCTTCACGTTTCCGTCCAATACACAGTTTCAAAACTGCGTAATATAAAGAAAATTTTCTCTATGTGAGACGAATGGACATGCCTGTCACATAGCAGTTTCACAGAAAACTTCTTTCCAGTTTTTTCTGAGTATTTTTTTTTTCACCATAGCAGTCCATGTATTCTCGAATGTCCACTTGTAGCTTTTTCTCCAAACGGGATTCCCCAATCTTCCAGGAGAAAAGAAGTATATCCCTGTGAGAGGAATGCACATGTCACAAAGCAGCTCCTCGGAAATCTTCTCTCCAGTATGTATCTGAAGATGTTTCCTTTTTCACCGAAAGCCTCAAAGTGCTCCCGAGTATACCTTAGCTGACTCACCTAAAATACTGTTAGAATACTGCTCAATGAAAACCGAGGCTTAACTGTGCAAGTGGACTTCACGTGACAAAGAGCAGTTTCACAGAAAGTTTCTTCTGTTTTTCATTGGAGGGTGTTTCTTTTTCAGCATATTCTTAAGAGTGTTCCCAAATGTCCTTTCTCAGGTTCCTCAGAAACAGTGAGTTTAAACTGCTCAATCCAAAAATTGATTTAATTCTATGAGATGCATGCACACATTACAATGCAGTTACTCCGAACGATACTGTCCAGTTTTCATCGGAAGGTGTTTTCTTTCTTACCACAAGCCTCCGTTTGTCACTAATGTTCCTTCACAATTTCCTCAAAGACAGAGTTTCCAAACTGGCTGACTTAGTGTAAGCTTTAACACTCTGAAATGAATGTACACGTCAGAGAGCAGTTTCTCGGAATGCTTTTTTCTGAGTTTTATCTCCGGATATTTCAATTTTTGACATAGTCTTCAATACTGCAAAATATCTCTTTTTCACATTTACAGAAATAGTGTTCAAACACTGCCTTGTGAGAAAAGATGCATGTCCTCTATGTCCCTTGGGAATGTCTCCATGATGCAGTTTCAAAACTGTGTAATATAAACAAAATTTTCTCTATGTGAGATGAATAGACATATCTATCACATAGGAGTTTCACAGAAAGCTTCTTTCCATTTTTTTCTGAGTATATTTCCTTTTTCACCATATCCATCGCTGTACTCTCGAATATTCCCTGGTAGCATTTCCTCCAACCAGGATTTGGCAACAGTCTATGAGAAGAAAACTATAACTCTATGAGTGGAATTCACACGACACAAAGCATCTCCTCAGATATCTTTTATCCAGTTTCTGTCTGAAGACATTTTTGTTATTACCGTAAGCCTCAAAGTGCTCCTGAATATCGCTTAGCTGACCCACCTAAAAGAGTGTTAGAATACTGCACTGTGAAAACAAAAGCTTAACTGTGTGAGTGGAATTCACGTGACCTAGAGCAATATCACTTCTCTGTTTTATTGGAGGGTATTTCTTTTTCACATATTCTTGAGAGGATTTCAAATGTTCTTGCTCAGGTTCCACAGAAACAGAGACATCAAACTACAATCCAAAGAGTGATTTAACTATATGAGTTGATTACACACATCACAAAGTAGTTGGTCTGAAAGCTTCTCCGCAATTTTCATCGGAACACGGTTTCTTTCTCACCACAAGCCCAGGGGAAACACTTAATATCCCTTCACAAATACCTCAAAGACAGAAAGTTCTACCTGGGGAACATAGTGTAAGCTTTAACTCTCTGAAATGAATGCACACGTCACAAGGGATTTTCTTAGATCACTTCTTTGCTTTTTCAATTCCGGATATTTCACATTTTGCCAAAGTCTTCAATTCACTGTAGAATATCCCTTTTTCAGTTTTACAGGAACAGTGTTCAAAAAGTGCCTTATGAGAAAAGAAGTATAATTCCCTGAGTGGAATGCACACATCACAAAGCAGTTTCTCAGAAAGCTTCTCTCCAGTTTTTATGTGAAGATATCTCCTATTTCCACACAGGTCTGAATGTGCTCCCTAATGTCCCTTTGTGTTTCCACTCATTTCATGGTTTCAAAACGGCATAATAGAAGAAGGTTTTATCTATGTGAGGTGAATAGATATATCTACCACCATGCAGTTTCACAGAAAGCTTCTTTCCACTTTTTGTCTGATGATATTTCCTTTTTCACCACGGCCGTCCTTGTATTCCCAAATGGCACCTTGTAGCTTTTTCTCCAAATGGGATTTTCCAATCTTCTAGGAGAAAAAAAGGATAACCCTGTGAGTGGAATGCACATGACACAAAGCAGGTCGTCGGAAATCTTCTCTCCGGTACTTATCTTAAGATGTATTCTTTTTCACTGAAAGCCTCATAGTGTTCCAGCATATCACTTCACAGACTAAGGAAAAACAGTTTTAGAATACTGCTAAATGAAAATCGAATCTTAAGTGGACCTCACTTGACAAAGAGCAGTTTCACAGAGTTTTCTTCTGTTTTTTATCGGAGGTATTTCTTTTTCAACATATTTTTTGGAGCGTTCCCAAATGTCCTTTCTCATGTTCCACAGAATCAGTGACTTCAAACTGCTCAATCCAAAGAATGATTTAATTTGTTGAGACGCAAACACACATTACAAAGCAATTACTCCGAAAGATTCTGTCCAGTTTTAAATGGAAGGCATTTCCTTTCTCACCAAAAACCTCCGGGCGCCACTTATTATTCCTTCACAGATTCTTCAAAGACAGAGTTTCCAAACAGGGCAACGTAATGTAAACTTTAACTGTCTGAAATGAATGCACATGTCAGAGCGCAGTTTCCTGGAATCCTTCTTTCTGGGTTTTATTTCAGGATATTTGACTCTTCGCCATAGTCTCCAATGCGCTGCAAAATGTCACTTTTTCAGTTGTACAGTAAGAGTATTCAAACACTGCCTTATGAGAAAAGAGGTATCAATACCTGAGTGGAATGCACACATCTCAAAGCACTTTCTTAGACAGCTTCTCTCCAGTTTTTACCTGAAGGTAACTCCCTTTTCACCATACGATTGAATGTCCTGCCGAATATGCCTTCGTGAATCCATCCATAATGAAGTTTCAAAACAGTGTAATAGAAAGAAAGTTTTATCCATGTCAAATGAACAGACATATCTATCACAAGGCAGTTTCACAGGAAGTTTCCTTCCAGTTTTTTTCTGAGGATAGTTCCTTTTTCACCATAGCCTTTCATAAACTCCCGAATATCCCCTGGTCGCTTTTTCTCCAAACGGGGTTTCCCATTCTTCTATGAGAAGAATAGTATATCCCTGTGAGTGGAATGCACACGTCACAAGGGCGCTCCTCAGAAATCTTCCTCCAGTATCTATCTAAAGATATTTCCTTTTTCACCGGAAGCCTCAAATCGCTCTCGACTATTCCTTAGCTGATTAACCTAAAACATTGTTAGAGTACTGCTCAATTTAAACAGAAGCTTAAACTGTTCGAGTGGAAATCAAGAGACCTAGAGAAGTTTCACAGGCTGTTTCCTTCTGTCGTTTACCAGGAGGTGTTTTTTTTTTTCAGCACATTATTAAGAGTGTTCCCAAATGTTCTTTCTCAGGTATCACAGAGACTGTGATTTAAAACTGATCAATCCAAAGAAAGATTTAACTCTATGGAGAGAATACACACATCACAAAGGAGTTACTCTGAAAGTTTCTATGCAGTTTTCATTGGAAGACGTTTCCTTTCTTAGCACAAGACTCCAGGTGTCACTTAATATCACTTCACAATTTCCTCAAAGTTAAAGTTTCCAAACTGAGTGACTTAGTGTCACCTTTAACACTCTGAAATGAATGTACACATCAGACAGCAGTTTCTTGGAACGCTTTTTTCTGGGTTTTATGTCTGGAGATTTCGATTTTTGCCATAGCCTTCAATACACTGCAAAATATCTCTTTTTCACTTTTAAAGGAACAGTGTTCAAACACTGACTTGTGAGAAAAGAGGTATAACTGCCTGAGTGGAATGCAGAAATCACAATGCAGTTTCTCAAAAATTTCTCTCCAATTGTTTTCTGAAGATAACCCATATTTCCACACCAGCCTCTATGTGCTCTCGAATGTCCCTTCATGAATCCGTCCATGATGCAGTTTCAAAACTGCATAATAGAAAGACTGTTTCATCTATGTGAGATGAATAGACATATCTGTCACAAAGCAGTTTCACAGAAAGTTTCTTTCCAGTTTTTATCTGAGGATATTTCCTTTTCCACCATAGCAGTAAATAAACTCCAGAATGTCCCCAGTAGCTATTTCTCTCAATGGGATCCCATGAACCCCTATCAGAAGAAAAGTTCAACGCTGTATCTGAAATGCATACTTCGCAAAGCATTTCTACATCAATCTCCTCTGGAGTACATATCTGAAGATATTTCCGTTTTCACTGTTAGCCTCAAAGCGCTCCCGATTATCCCTTAGCTGACTCACGTAAAACAGTGTTAGGATACTGCTCAATGAAAACGGTAGATTAACTGTCTGTGTTGATTTGATATGACCTGGAGCGGTTTCACAGAATGTCTCCTTCTGGTTTCTATCAGAGGATATTTCTTTTTCAGCATATTCTTAAGAGCGTTCCCAAATGTTCTTTCTCAGTTTCCACAGAAACAGTGGTTTCTAACTGCTCAACCCAAAGAATGATGTAACTATAATAGATGAATGTACACATCACAAAGCAGTTGCTCGGCAAGCTTCTCTCAATTTTCCTTTGGAAGTCGTTTCCTTACTCACCACAAGCCCTGGGGCGCCTCTTAATAACACCTCAAAGATTCCTCAAAGACAGATTTTCCAACGTGGGCAATGTAGTGTAAACTTTAACTCTCTGAAATGAATGCACACGTTGGAGAGAATTTTCTTGGAATGCTTCTTTCTGGGTTTTATTTCAGGATATTACACTTTTTACGATAGTTTTCAATGCGCTGCAAAGTATCACCTTTTCACTTTCAGAAGAAACTTGTTCAAACACTGTCTTATGATGAAAGAGATATAACTTCCTCAGTGGAATGCACACACCACAAAGCAGTTTCTCAGAAAGCTTCTCTCCAGTTTTTGTCTGATGATATCTCCTTTTTCACCATATGCCTGAATGTGCTCCCAAATGTCCCTTCAAGAATCTCTTCATGATGCAGTTTCAAAACTGCGTAATATACAGAAAATTTTCTCTATGTGAGATGAATAGACATATCTATCACATAGCAGTTTCACAGAAAACTTCTTTCTAGTTTTTTTCTGAGTATATTCCCTTTTCACCATAGCAGTCCATATAATCTCGAATGTCTCCTGTAGCGATTTCTCCAAACGGGATTCCTCAATACTCTATGAGAATAGAACTAAAACTCTATGAGTGGAATTCACACGTCACAAAGCAGCTCCTCAGATATCT
>NC_045441.1:48765748-48823452 GCF_002776525.5 Piliocolobus tephrosceles
TCTTGGAAGAGTGTACGTGTCCAGGAAATTATCCATTTCTTCTAGATTTTCTAGTTGATTTGCGTAGAGGTGTTTATAGTATTCTCTGATGGTAGTTTGTATTTCTGTGGGGTCGGTGGTGGTATCCCCTTTATCATTTTTTATTGCATCTATTTGATTCCTCTCTCTTTTCTTCTTTATTAGCCTTGCTAGCGGTCTGTCAATTTTGTTGATCTTTTCAAAAAACCAACTCCTGGATTCATTGATTTTTTGGAGGGTTTTTTGTGTCTCTATCTCCTTCAGTTCTGCTCTGATCTTAGTTATTTCTTGCCTTCTGCTACCTTTTGAGTGTGTTTGCTCTTGCCTCTCTTGTTCGTTTAATAGTGATGTTAGAGTGTCAATTTTAGATCTTTCCATCTTTCTCTTGAGGGAACTTAGTGCTATAAATTTCCCTCTACACACTGCTTTAAATGTGTCCCAGAGATTCTGGTATGTTGTATCTTTGTTCTCATTGGTTTCAAAGAACATCTTTATTTCTGCTTTCATTTCGTTATGTACCCAGTAGTCATTCAGGAGCAGGTTGTTCAGTTTCCATGTAGTTGAGCGGTTTTGATTGAGTTTCTTAGTCCTTAGTTCTAGTTTGATTGCACTGTGGTCTGAGAGACAGTTTTTTATAATTTCTGTTCTTTTACATTTGCTAAGGAGTGCTTTACTTCCAATTATGTGGTCAATTTTGGAATAAGTGCCATGTGGTGCTGAGAAAAATGTATATTCTGTTGACTTGGGGTGGAGAGTTGTATAGATGTCTATTAGGTCCGCTTGGTGCAGAGATGAGTTCAATTCCTGGATATCCTTGTTAACTTTCTGTCTCGTTGATCTGTCTGATGTTGACAGTGGAGTGTTGAAGTCTCCCATTATTATTGTATGGGAGTCTAAGTCTCTTTGTAAGTCTCTAAGGACTTGCTTTATGAATCTGGGTGCTCCTGTATTGGGTGCATATATATTTAGGATAGTTAGCTCTTCCTGTTGAATTGATCCCTTTACCATTATGTAATGGCCTTCTTTGTCTCTTTTGATCTTTGATGGTTTAAAGTCTGTTTTATCAGAGACTAGGATTGCAACCCCTGCTTTTTTTTGTTCTCCATTTGCTTGGTAGATCTTCCTCCATCCCTTTATTGTGAGCCTATGTATGTCTCTGCATGTGAGATCGGTCTCCCGAAGACAGCAGACTGATGGGTCTTGACTCTTTATCCAGTTTGCCAGTCTGTGTCTTTTACTTGGAGCATTTAGTCCATTTACATTTAAGGTTAATATTGTTTTGTGTGAACTTGATCCTGCCGTTATGATATTAACTGGTTATTTTGCTCATTAGTTGATGCAGTTTCTTCCTAGCCTTGATGGTCTTTACATTTTGGCATGTTTTTGCAATGGCTGGTACCGGTTGTTCCTTTCCATGTTTAGGGCTTCCTTCAGGATCTCTTGTAAGGCAGACCTGGTGGTGACAAAATCTCTAAGGATTTGCTTATCTGTAAAGAATTTTATTTCTCCTTCACTGATGAAACTTAGTTTGGCTGGATATAACATTCTGGGTTTAAAATTCTTTTCTTTAAGAACGTTGAATATTGGCCCTCACTCTCTTCTCGCTTGTACAGTTTCTGCCGAGAGATCTGCTGTCAGTCTGATGGGCTTCCCTTTGTGGGTAACACGACCTTTCTCTCTGGCTGCCCTTAAGATTTTTTCCTTCATTTCAACTTTGGTGAATCTGGCAATTATGTGTCTTGGAGTTGCTCTTCTGGAGGAGTATCTTTGTGGCGTTCTCTGTATTTCCTGAATTTGAATGTTGGCCTGCCCTGCTAGGTTGGGGAAGTTCTCCTGGATGATATCCTGTAGAGTGTTTTCCAATTTGGTTCCATTTTCCCCCTCACTTTCAGGCACCCCAATCAGATGTAGATTTGGTCTTTTTACATAATCCCACACTTCTTGCAGGCTTTGTTCATTTCTTTTTCTTCTTTTTTCTTTTGGTTTCTCTTCTCGCTTCATTTCATTCATTTGATCCTCCATCGCTGATACTCTTTCTTCCAGTTGATCGAGTCGGTTACTGAAGCTTGTGCATTTGTCACGTATTTCTCGTGTCATGGTTTTCATCTCTGTCATTTCGTTTATGACCTTCTCTGCATTAATTATTCTAGCTGTCAATTCTTCCACTCTTTTTTCAAGATTTTTAGTTTGTTTGCGCTGGGTATGTAATTCCTCCTTTAGCTCTGAGAGGTTTGATGGACTGAAGCCTTCTTCTCTCATCTCATCAAAATCGTTCTCCGACCAGCTTTGATCTGTTGCTGGCGATGGGCTCTGCTCCTTTGCAGGAGGTTATGCGCTCTTATTTCTTGAATTTCCAGCTTTTCTGCCCTGCTTTTTCCCCATCTTTGTGGTTTTATCTGTCTCTGGTCTTTGATGATGGTGACGTACTGATGGGGTTTTGGTATAGGTGTCCTTCCTGTTTGATAGTTTTCCTTCTGACAGTCAGGACCCTCAGCTGTAGGTCTGTTCGAGATTACTTGAAGTCCACTCCAGACACTGTTTGCCTGGGTATCAGCAGCACAGGTTTAGAAGACAGAATATTGCTGAACAGCGAGTGCACCTGTCTGATTCTTACTTTGGAAGCTTCCTCTCAGGGCTGTACTCCACCCTGTGAGGTGTGGGGTGTCAGACTGCCCCAGTGGGGGATGTCTCCCAGTTAGGCTTCTTAGGGGTCAGAGACCCACTTGTGCAGGTAGACTGCCCCTTCTCAGATCTCAACCTCCGTGTTGGGAGATCCACTGCTCTGTGCAAAGCTGTCAGACAGAGTCGTTCGCGTTTGCACAGGCTTCTGCTCCTTTAGCTGAGCCCTGTCCCCAGAGGCGCAGTCTACAGAGACAGGCAGGTTTCCTTGAGCTGCTGTGAGCTCCACCCAGTTCAAGCTTCCCAGCGGCGGCTTCATTTACCTACTTAAGCCTCAGCGATGGCGGGCGCCCCTCCCCCAGCCTCGCTGCTGCCTTGCGGTTAGATTGCCGCAGACTGCTGTGTTAGCAAGGAGGGAGGCTCCGTGGGCGTGGGACCCTCCCGGCCAGGTGTGGGATATATTCTCCGGTGTGCCAGTGTTATAGCGCAGTATTGGCGTGGGAGTTACCCGATTTTCCAGGTGAGTGTGTCTCAGTTCCCCTAGCTAGGAAAAGGGACTCCCTTCCCCCTCACGCTTCCCAGGTGAGGCGATGCCTCGCCTTGCTTCAGCTCTCGCTGGTCAGGCTGCAGCAGCTGAACCGCATGGATTGTCCGGCACTCCCAAGTGAGATGACCCCAGTACCTCAGTTGAAAATGCAGAAATCACCGGTCTTCTGTGTCGCTCACGCTGGGAGATGGAGACTGGAGCTGTTCCTATTCGGCCATCTTGCTCCTGCTCCACATTTAAGGTTAATATTGTTATGTGTGAACTTGATCCTGCCATTATGATATTAACTGGTTATTTTGCTTGGTATTTGATGCAGTTTCTTCCTAGACTCGATGGTCTTGATATTTTGGCATGTTTTTGCAATGGCTGGTACCGGTTGTTCCTTTCCATGTTTAGGGCTTCCTTCAGGGTCTCTTGTAAGGCAGGCCTGGTGGTGACAAAATCTCTAAGCATTTGCTTATCTGTAAAGAATTTTATTTCTCCTACACTTAGGAAACTCAGTTTGGCTGGATATGAAATTCTGGGTTTAAAATTCTTTTCTTTAAGAATGTTGAATATTGGCCCCCACACTCTTCTGGCTTGTAGAGTTTCTGCTAAGAGTTCCGCTCTTAATCTGATGGGCTTCCCTATGTGTGTATCCCTACCTTTCTCTCTGGCTGCCCTTAAGATTTGTTCCTTCATTTCCACTTTGGTGAATCTGGCAATTATATGCCTTGGAGTTGCTCTTCTGGAGGAGTATCTTTGTGGTGTTCACAGTATTTCCTGAATTTGAATGTTGGCCTGCCCTACTAGGTTGGGGAAGTTCTCCTCGATGATATCCTGAAGAGTGTTTTCCAACTTGGTTCCATTTTCCCCCTCACTTTCAGGCACCCCAATCAGATGTAAATTTGGTATTTCTACATAATCCCATACTTCTTGCAGGCTTTGTTCATTTCTTTTTCTTCTTTTTTCTTTTGGTTTCCCTTCTCCCTTCGTTTCATTCATTTGATTCTCAATCGCTAATACTCTTTCTTCCTGTTGATCGAGTCAGTTATTGAAGCTTGTGGATCTGTCAACGAATTTCTTGTGTCATGGTTTTCATCTCTGTCATTTCCTTTATACTTTCTCTGCATTAATCCATCTAGCTGTCGATTCTTCCACTCTTTTTTCAAGATTTTTAGTTTCTTTGTGTTGGGTACGTAATTTCTCCTCTAGCTCTGAGAAGTTTGATGGACTGAAGCCTTCTTCTCTCATCTTGTCAAAGTCATTCTTTGACCAGCTTCGATACGTCACTGGTGATGAGCTGCACTCTTTGCAGTGTGAGATGCGCTCTTATTTTTTCAGTGTCCAGCTTTTCTGCCCTGCTTTTTCCCCATCTTTGTGGTTTTATCTCCCTTTGGTCTTTGATGATGGTGACGTACTGGTGGGGTTTTTGGATAGGTGTCGTTCCTCTTTGATAGTTTTCCTTCTAACAGTCAGGACCCTCAGCTGCAGGTCTGTTGGAGATTGCTTGAGGTCCACTCCATACAGTTTTTGCCTGCGTATCAGCAGCAGAGGTTGCAGAAGATAGAATATTGCTGAATAGCGAGTGTACCTTTCTGATTCTTACTTTGGAAGCTTCCTCTCAGGGGTGTTCTCCGCCCTGTGAGGTGTGTGGTGTCAGATTGCCCTTAGTGGGGGATATATCCTAGTTAGGCTCCTCAGGGGTCAGGGACCCACTTGAGCAGGCAGTCTGTCCCTTCTCAGTCCTCAACTGCCATGTGGGGAGATCCACTGCTGTCTTCAAAGCTGTCAGACAGAGTCATTTGCGTCTGCAGAGGTTTGTGCTCCTTTTTTGTTGTTGTTGTTTAGCTGTGCCCTGTCCCCAGAGGTGGAGTCTACAGAGACAGGTAGGTTTCCTTGAGCTGCTGTGAGCTCCACCCAGTTCGAGCATTTCAGCAGCTTTGTTTATGTACTAAAGCCTCATCAATGTTGCGCGCCCTACCCCAGCCTCGCTGCTGCCTTGCGGTTAGATCTCAGACTGCTGTGCTAGCAATGAGGGAGGCTCCGTGGCCATGGGACCTTCCCGGCCAGGTGTGGGATATAATCTCCTGGTGTGCCCGTTTGCTTAAAGAGCAGTATTGGGGTGGGAGTTACCTGATTTTCCAGGTGTTGTGTGTCTCAGTTCCCCTGGCTAGGAAAAGGGATTCCCTACTCCCTTGTGCTTCCCAGGGGAGGTGATGCCTGGCCCTGCTTCAGCTCTCTCTGGTCAGGCTGCAGCAGCTGACCAGAACCAATTGTCCGGCACTCCCGAGTGAGATGACCCCAGTACCTCAGTTGAAAATGCAGAACTCACCAGTGTTCTGTGTTGCTGGCACTGGGAGTCGGGGACTGGAGCTGTTCCCATTCGGCCATCTTGCTCCAGCCCCCTGGGTATTTATTCTTCATATATTCTTGAGACCGTTCCCAAATGTCTCTGCTCAGGTTCCACAGAAACAGAGATATCAAACTGCTCACCCCAAACAATGATTTAAGGCTATGAGATGATTCCACACATCACAAAGCAGTTGCTCTGAATGACTCTCTGCAATTTTTATTGGAAGACGTTTCCTTTCTCACCACAAGCCTAGAGAAAGCACTTAACATCCCTTCACAAATTTCTCAAAGACAGCGCTTCCAAAATGGGCAACGTAGTGTAAGCTTTAACTGTCTGAAACGAATGCACATGTCATAGAGGACTTTGTTAGAACGCTTCCTTTCTGGTTTTAATTCAGGATATTTCACTTTTTGCCAAATTCTTCAATTCACTGCAAAATATCCCTTTTTCAGTTTTACAAGAACAGTGTTCAAAAAGTGCCTTATGAGAAAAGAGGTGTAATTCCCTGAGTGGAATGCTCACATCACAAAGCAGGTTCTCAGAAAGCTTTTCTCCAGTTTTTATGTGAAGATAGCTCCTATTTCCCCACAGGCCTGAATGTGCTCCCTAATATCCTTTCGCATTTCTGTCCTTTATGCAGTTTCAAAACTGCATAATAGAAAAAAAGCTTTTTCTATGGGAGGTGAGGAGATACATCTACCACAATGCAGTTTCACAGAAAGTTTCTTTCCAGTATTTGTCTGATGATATTTCCTTTTTCACCATAGCAGTCCATATATTTTCGAATGTCCCCTTGTAGCTTTTCCTCCAAATGGGATTCCCCAATCTGCTTAGAGAATAGAGGTATAAACCTGTGAGTGGAATGCACATGTCACAAAGCAGCTCCTCGGAAATCTTCTCTTCACTATGTATCTGAAGATGTTTCCTTTTTCACCAAAAACCTCAGAGTGCTCCAGCATATCACTTCACAGACTAAACAAGAAAAGGGTTAGAATACTGCTCAATGAAAAGTGAAGCTTATCTGTGCAGGTGGACTTCACGTGACAAAGAACAGTTTCACAACTCTTTGTGAAATTGTTCTTCTGTTTTTTATCAGAGGATATTTCTTTTTCAGCATATTGTTAAGAGGGTTCCCAAATGGCCTTTCTCAGCTTCCACAGAAACAGTGAGTTCAAACTGCTCAATCCAAAGAATGATTTAACTCTATGGGATGCGTGCACACTTTTCAAAGAAGTTACTCCAAAAAGTTCTGTCCAGTTTTCATTGGAAGGCATTTCTTCTTTCACCACAAGCCTCTGGGGGCCACTGAATGTCTCATCACAGATTCTTCAAAGACAGAGTTTCCAAACGGGGCAATGAAGTGTAAACTTTAACTCTCTGAAATGAGTGCACACGTCAGAGTGCAATTTCTTCGAATGCTTCTTTCTGGGCATTATTTCAGGATATTTCACTTTTCTCCATAGTCTTCAATGCACTGCAAAATGTCACTTTTTCAGTTTTACAGGAACAGTGGTCAAACACTGCCTTATGAGAAAAGAGGTATAAATCCCCTAGTGCAATGCACTCATCTCAAAGCACTTTCTCCGACAGCTTCTCTCCAGTTTTTATCTGAAGATAACTCCCTTTTCTTCGTATGCCTGAATGTCCTCCCAAATTATCACTTTGCGAATCTGTCCATGACGCATTCTCAAAACTGCATAATAGAAAGAAAGTATTATCCATGTGAAATGAATAGACATATCTATCACAAAGCAGTTTCACAGAAAGCTTCTTTCCAGTATTTCTCTGAGAA
Source organism: Piliocolobus tephrosceles (assembly GCF_002776525.5). Lineage (NCBI taxonomy): Eukaryota > Metazoa > Chordata > Mammalia > Primates > Cercopithecidae > Piliocolobus > Piliocolobus tephrosceles. Next base: position 48,773,060 of record NC_045441.1, read on the forward strand.
TAGTTCCTTTTTCAACATAGCCTTTCATATATTCCCGAAGGTCCCCTGGTCGCGTTTTCTCCAAACAGGATTTCCCATTCCTCTATGAGAAGAAAAGCATATCTCTGTGAGTAGAATGCACACGTCACAAGGCCGCTCCTCAGAAATCTTCCTCCAGTATCTCTCTAAAGATATTTCTGTTTTCACCGGAAACCTCACATCACTCCCAAGCATCCCTTAGCTGATTAAGCTAAAACAATGTTAGAATACTGCTCAATGAAAACAGTTGCTTAACTGTGTGAGTGGAATTCCAGCGACCTAGAGAAGTTTCACAGACAGTTTCCTTCTGGCGTTTATCGGATGGTATTTCTTTTTCAGCATATTATTAAGAGCGTTCCCAAATGTCCTTTCTCAGGTATCACAGAATCAGCGATTTAAAACTGCTCAATCCAAAGAACATTTTATCTCTATGAGATGAATACACACATCACAAAGCAGTTGCTCCGATAGCTTCCCTCCAGTTTTCATTGTGACGTTTCCTCTCTCAACCAAAGCCTCTGGATGTCACATAATATCCCTTCATAATTTCCTCAAAGAGAGATTTTCCAAGCTGGGCGACTTAGCGTAAGCTTTAACATTCTGAAATGCATGTATACGTCAGAGAGCAGGTTCTTCGAATGCTTTTTTCTGGGTTTTATTTCCGGATATTTCAATTTTCGCCAGAGTCTTCAATATGCTGTAAAGTATCTCTTTTTCACTTTAACAGGAACAGTGCTCAAACCCTGTCTTGTGTGAAAAGAGGTATATCTCCCTGAGTGGAATGCAGACATCACAAAGCAGTATCTCAGAAAGTTTTTCTCCAATTGTTATCTGAAGATATCTAATATTTTCCCACCAGCCTCTATGTGCTCCAGAATGTCCCTTTGCCAATCCGTCCATGATGTAGATTCAAAACTTTGTAATAGAAAAACAGATTCATCTATATGAGAATAAAAGACATATCTGTAACAAAGCAGTTTCACAGAAAGTTTCTTTCCAGTTTTTGTCTGAGGATATTTCCTTTTCCACTATAGCAGTAAATATAATTTGAATGTCCCCAGTAGCTATTATTCCCAGCGGGACTCCAAAAAAGCCTATGAGAAGAGAGGTTTAACTCTGTGTGGGAAATGCATACGTCACAAAGCATTTCTTCATCAATCTCGTCTTGAGTATCTATCTGAAGATATTTCCGTTTTCAACGTTAGCCTCAAAGCGCTCCCAATTATCCCTTAGCTGACTCACAGAAAACAGTGTTAGGATACTGCTCAATTAAAACGGAAGATTAACTGTGCGAGTGGACTTGACGTGACCTGGAGCGGTTTCACAGAAGGTTTCCTTCTGGTTTCTATGGGAGGATATTACTTTTTCAGCATATTCCTGGGGGCGTTCCCAAATGTTCTCTCTCAGGTTCCACAGAAACAGTGATTTCAAAATGCTCACCCCGAAGAATGATGTAACTCTACGAGATAAATACACACATGACAAAGCAGTTGGTCCCTAAGCTTCTCTCCAGTTTTTGTCGGAAGTCATTTCCAAACTCACCACAAGCCCAGGGACGCCTCTTAATAACACATCAAAGATTAATAACGCCTCTTAATAACACATCAAAGACAGAGCTTCCAAACTGGGCATTGTAGTGTAAGCTTTAAATCTCTGAAATGAATGGACACGTCAGAGAGCATTGTCTTGGAACACTTCTTTCTGGGTTTTATTTCAGGATATTCCACTTTTCATGATAGATTTCAACACATCGCAAAATATCACTTTTTGACTTTCAGAGGAACCTTATTCAAACACTGCCTTATGATTAAAGAGGTATAACTCCCTCAGTGGAATGCACACACCACAAAGCTGTTTCTCAGAAAGCTTCTCTCAGTTTTTCTCTGACGAGATCTCCTTTTACACCATACGCCTGAATATGCTCCCAAATGTCCCTTCGCGAATCTGTCCATGACGCAGTTTCAAAGCTGCGTAATATAAAGTAAATTTTCTCTATGTGATATGAATAGATATATCTATCACATAGCCGTGTCACAGAAAGCTTCTTTCCAGTATTAGTCTGAGTATATTTCCTCTTTCACCATAGCCGTCCATATACTCTCGAATATCCCCTGGTAGCGTTTTCTTCAAACGGGATTCTGCAATACTCTATGAGAAGACAACTATAACTCTATAAATGGAATTCACACGTCACAAAACATCTCCTCAGATATCTTCTCTCCAGTATCTCTCTAAAGATGTTTTCGTTTTCACTGTAAACCTCAAAGCGCTCCCGAGTATCCCTTAGCTGACTCACCTAAAAGAGTGTTAGAATACTGCTCAATGAAAACAAAAGCTTAACTGTGATAGTTGTATTCACGTGACCTAGAGCTGTATCACAGAGTGTTTCCTCCTCTTTTTTATTGGAAGGTGTTTCTTTTTTCACATATTCTTGAGAGCGTTCCCAAATGTCTCTGCTCAGGTTGCACAGAAACAGTATTGCAAACTCCTCAAGCCAAAGAATGATTTAACTCTATGAGACGAATACACACATCACATAGCAGTTGCTCTGAAAACTTCTCTGCAGTTTTCATCAGAATACGTTTCCTTTATCACCACAACCCCAGGGGAAACAGTTAATATCCCTTCACAAATTCCTCAAAGACAGAGCTTCCAACCTGGGCAACGTAATGTTACCTTTAACTCTCTGAAATGAATGCACACATCAGACAGTAGTCTCCTAGAGTGCTCCTTTCCTAATTTTAATTCAGGACATTTCACATTTTGCCAAAGTCTTTAATTCACTGCATATTATCACTTTCTCAGTTTTCCAGGAACAGTGTTCAAACAGTGCCTAATGAGAAAAGAGATATAATTCCCTGAGTGGAATGAACACATCCCCAAGCAGTTTCTCAGAAAGTTGCTCTCCATTAGTTATGTGAAGATATCTCCTATTGCCCCACAGCCCTGAATGTGCTCCCAAATGTCCCTTCACATTTCCACCCATTAAGCAGTTTCAAAACTGCTTAATAGAAAGCAGTTTTAACTATGGGAGGTGAATAGACATATCTACCACAACGCAGTTTCACAGAAAGCTTATTTCCCATTTTTGTCTGATGATATTTCCTTTTTCACCATAGCAGTCCCTATAATCCCGAATGTCGCCTTGTAACATTTTCTTTAATGGGATTCCCCTATCTTCTAGGAGAAAAGAAATATAACCCTGAGAGTGTAATGCACATGTCACAAAGCAGCTCCTCGGAAATCTTCTCTCTGCTATGTATCTGAAGATGTCTCCCTTTTCACTGAAAGCCTCAGAGCAATCCAGCATATCACTTCACAGACTAAAAAGAAACTGTGTTAGAATACTGCTCAATGAAATCCGAAGCTAAATTGTGCCAATAGACTTCACGTGACAAAGAGCAGTTTCACAGAAAGTTTTCTTCTGTTTTTTATGGGAGGGTATTTCTTTTTCAGCATAATATTTTTAAGAGCATTCCCAAATGTCCTTTCTCAGGTTCCACAGAAACGGTGAGTTCAAACTGCTAAATCCAAAGAATGATTTAATTCTATGATATGCGTACACACATTACAAAGCAGTTACTCCCAAAGATTCTGTCCAGTTTTCATCAGAAGGCGTTTCTTTCTCACCACAAGTCTCTGGGCGCCACTTAATTATCTTTCACACATTCTTCAAAGACAGAGTTTCCAAACGGGGCAACATAGTGTAAACTTTAAATTTTCTGAAATGAATGCACATGTCAGAGTGCAGTTTCTTGGAATCCTTTTTTCTGGGTTTTATTTCAGGATATTTGACTTTTTTGCCATAGGCTTCAATGCACTGCAAAAGGTCACTTTTTCAGTATTACAGCAACAGTGTTCAAACACTGCATTATGAGAAAAGAGGTATAAATCCCTGAGTGTTACACACACATCTCAAAGATCTTTCTCAGACAGCTTCTCTCCAGTTTGTATCTGAAGATAACTCCCTTTTCACCATATGCCTGAATGTCCTGCTGAATATCCCTTTGGGAATCGGTCCATGGCAGACTTTCAAAACTGTGTAATAGAAGCAAAGTTTTATCCATGTGAAATGAAAAGACATATCTATCACAAAGCAGTTTCACAGAAAGCTTCTTTACAGTTTTTGTCCGAGGATAATTCCTTTCTCACCATAGCCTTTCATATACTCCCGAATGTCCCCTGGTCGCTTTTTCTACAAACGTGATTTCCCATTCCACTTAGAGAAGAAAAGTATATCTCTGTGAGTAGAATGCACAAGTCACAAGGCCGCACCTCGGAAATCTTCCTCCAGTATCTATCTAAAGATATTTCTGTATTCACCAGAAGCCTCAAATCGCTCCCGAGTATCTCTTAGCTGATTAAACTAAGACATTGTTAGAATGCTGCCCAATGAAAACAGAAGCTCAACTGTGCAAGTGGAATTCAAGTGACCTAGAGAAATTTCACAGACAGTTTCCATCTAGGGTTTATCGGATGTTATGTCTTTTTTTGGGGGGGGGGATGGAGTCTCACTCTGTTGCCCAGGCTGCCGTGCAGAGGCCGGAACTTAGCTCACTGTAAGCTCCACCTTCCAGGTTTACACCATTCTACTGCCTCAGCCTCCAGAGTAGCTGGGACAGCAGGCACCCACCACCTCGCTCGGGTGGTTTTTTGTTATCCTTAGTAGAGACAGGGTTTCACCGCATTAGCCAGGATGGTTTCGATCTCCTGACCTTGTGATCCACCCGTTTCAGCCTCCCAAAGTGCTGGGATTACAGGCTTCAGCCAACGCGCCAGGCCTGGATTGTATTTCTTTTACAGTATATTATTAAGAGCGTTCCCAAATGTACTTTCTCAGGCATCACAGATACAGCGATTTAAAACTGCTCAATCCAAAGAATGATTTAACTCTATGAGATGAATACATACATCACAAAGCCGTTGCTCCGAAAGTTTCTCTCCAGTTTTCATCGGAAGACGTTTTGTTGCTCATCACAAGCCTCCAGGTGTCACTTAACATCCTTTCACAATTTCCTCAAATACAGAGTTTCCAAACAGGGCAACTTAGAGTGAGTTTAACACCCTGAGGTGGATGTACACGTCAGAGAGCAGTTTCTTTTAATACTTTTTTTCTGGGTTTTATTTCCGGATATTTCAATTTTCACCATAGTCTTCAATGCTTTGCAAAATATCTCTTTTTCACTTTTACAGGAATGGTGTTCAAACACTGCCTTTTGAGAAAAGAGGTATAACTCCCTGAGTGGAATGCAGACATCACAAAGCAGTTTATCAGAAAGTTTGTCTCCAATTATTATCTGAAGATATCTCCTGTTTCCCCACCAACCTGTATGTGCCCCTGAATGTCCCTTTGTAAATCTGTCCACGATGCAGTTTCAAAACTGTGTAACAGAAAGACAGTTTCATCTACGTGATATGAATAGACATATCTGTCACAAAGCAGTTTCACAGAAAGTTTCTTTCCCGTTTTTGTCTGAGGATATTTCCTTTTCCACCATAGCAGTAAATATACTCCTGAATGTCCCCAGTAGCTCTCTCTCCCAACGGGATTCCATAAACCCCTATGAGAAGAAACGTTTAACTCTGTGTGGGTAATGCATAGGTCACAAAGCATTTCTTCATCAATCTCCTCTCGAGTATCTCTCTGAAAATATTTCCATTTTTACCATTAGCCTCAAAGTGCTCCCGATTACACCTTAGCTGACTCACGTAAAACAGTGTTAGGATACTGTTCAATGATTACAGAAGCTTAACTGTGCGAGTGGACCTGATATGACCTGGAGTGGATTCACAGAATGTTTCCTTCTGGTTTCTATCAGAGAAGATTTCTTTTTCAGCATATTCTTAAGAGTGTTGTGAAATGTTCTTTCTCAGGTTTCACAGAAACAGAGATTTCAAACTCCTCAACCCAAAGAATGATGTAAATCTATGAGATGAACACACATATAACAAAGCAGTTGCTCCGCAAGCTTCCCTCCAGTTTTCATCGGAAGTCGTTTCCTTACTCACCACAAGGGCAGGGTCGCCTCTTAATAACACCTCAAAGATTCCTCAAAGACAGAGTTTCCAAACTGGGCAATGTAATGTAAACTTTACCTCTCTGAAATGAATGCATACTTAGAGAGCATTTTCTTGGAACGCTTCTTTCTGTGTTTTCTTTCAGGATATTTCACTTTTCACAATAGTTTTCAACGCATTGCAAAATATCACTTTCAGAAGAACCTTGTTGAAACACTACCTTAATATGAAAGAGGTATAACTCCCTCAGTCGAATGCACACACCACGAAGCATTTTCTCAGAAAGCTTCTCTCAAGAATTTGTCTGATGATATCTCCTTTTACCCCATATGCCAGAATGTGCTCCTAAATTTCCCTTGGCGAATCTGTCCTTGACGCAGTTTCAGAACTGCGTCATATAAAGAAAATTTTCTCTATGTGATATGAATCGACATATCTATCTTATAGCAGTTTCACAGAAAGCTTCTTTCCAGTTTTTTTCAGAGTATATTTCCTTTTTCACCATAGCCGTCCTCATACTCTCAAATGTCCCATGGTAGCATTTTCTCCAAATGGGATTGTGCAATACTCTTTAAGAAGAAAACTATAACTCTATGAATGGAATTCACATGTTACCAAGCAACTCCTCTGATATCTTCTCTCCAGTATCTCTCTGAAGATATTTTCGTTTTCACCATAAGCCTCAAAGCGCTCCCGAGTATCCCTTAGGAAACTCACCTAAAAGAGAGTTATACTATTGCTCAATGAAAACTGAAGCTTAACTGTGGGAGTGGAATTCACGTGACCTAGAGCAGTATCACAGAGTGTTTCCTTCTCTTTTTTATTGGAGGCTATTTCTTTTTCACATATTCTTCAGAGCGATCCCAAATGTCCTTTCTCGGGTTCCACAGAAATAGTGAGTTCAAACTGCTCAATCTAAAGAATGATTTAATTCTAAAAGATGCATACACACATTAAAAAGCAGTTACTCCGAAAGATTCTATCCAGTTCTCATCGGAAGGCATTTCCTTTCTCACCACAAAACTCCGGGCGCCAGTAAATATCCCTTCACAGATTCTTCAAAGACAGAATTTTCAAACGGGACAACGAAGTGTAAACTTTAATTCGCTGAAATGAAGGCACACGTCAGAGTGCAGACTCTTGGAATCCTTCTTTCTGCGTTTTATTTCAGGATATTTCACTGTTCACCATAGTATTCAATGCGTGCAAAATATCACAGTTTCAATTGTACAGGAAGAGTGCTCAAACACTGCCTTATGAGAAAAGAGGTATAAATCCCTGAGTGGAATGCACACATCTCAAAGCACTTTCTCAGACAGCTTCTCTCCAGTTTGTATCTGAAGATAACTCCCTTTTCACCGTATGCTTGAATGTCCTGCCGAACGTCCCTTCAGGAATCGGTCCATGGCAGACTTTCAAAACTGTGTAATAGTAAGAATATTTTATCCATGTGAAATGAATAGACATAATTATCACAAAGCAGTTTCACAGAAACCTTCTTTCCAGTTCTTGTCTGAGGATAGTTCCTTTTTCACCATAACCTTTCATATACCCCAAATTGTCCCCTGGTCGCTTTTTCTCTAAACGGGATTTCCCATTCCTCTGTGAGAAGTAAAGTATATCTCTTTGAGTAGAATACACACGCCACAAGGCCGGTCCTCAGAAATCTCCCTCCAGTATCTATCTAAAGATATTTCCGTTTTCACTGTGAGGCTCAAATTGCTCCCGTGTATCCCTTAGCTGATTAACCTAAAACATTGCTAGAATACTGCTCAATGACAACAGAAGCTTTACTGTGCGAGTGGAATTCAAGTGACCTAGAGAAGTTTCACAGACAGTTTCCTTCTGGCGTTTGTCGGATGGTATTTCTTATTCAGCATATTACTAAGAGCGCTCCCAAAGGTCCTTTCTCAGGTATCACAGAAACAGAGATTTAAAACTGCTCACTCAAAAGAATGATTTAACTCTATGAGATGAATGCACCCATCACTAAGCAGTTGCTCTGAAACTTTCTAGTTTTCATAGGAAGACGTTTCCTTTCTCACCACAAGCCTCAGGGTGTCACTTAATATCCCTTCACAATTTCCTCAAAGAGAGATTTTCCAAGCTGGGTGACTTAGCGTAAGCTTTAACACTCTGAAATGAATATCCACGTCAGAGAGCAGTTTTTTTGGAATGCATTTTTCTGGGTTTTATTTCCGGATATTTCAATTTTCACCATAGTCTTCAATGCGCTGCAAAATATCTCTTTTTCACTTTGACAGGAGCAATGTTCAAACACTGCCTTGTGAGAAAAAAGGTTTAACTCCCTCGGTTGAATGCAGACAACACAAAGCAGTTTCACAGAATGTTTCTCTCCAATTGTTATCTGAAGATACCTCCTATTTCCTCACCAGCCTGTATGTGCTCCCGAATGTCCCTTCGCGAATCCGTCCATGATGCAGTTTCAAAACTCCCTAATAGAAAGACAGTTTCATCTATGTGATATTAATAGACATATCAGTCACAAAGCAATTTCAAAGAAAATTTCTTTCCAGTTTTTGTCTGAGGATATTTCCTTTTCCACCATAGCAGTAAATATACTTCTGAATGTCCTCAGTAGCTATATCGCCAAACCGGATTACATAAATCCCTATGAGAAGAGAAGTTTAACGGTGTGGGGCAAATGCATACGTCACAAATATTTCTTCACCAGTCTCCTCTCGAGTATCTATCTGAAGATATTTCCGTTTTCACCGTTAGACTCAAAGCACTCCTGATTATCTCTTAGCTGACTCTCAGAAAACAGTGTTAGGATACTGCTCAATGAAAATGGAAACTTAAATGTGCGAGTAGACTTGATATGACCTGGAGCAGTTTCACAGAAGGTTTCCTTCTGGTTTTTTTCAGAGGAGATTTGTTTTTCAGTGTATTCTTCAGAGCATTCCCAAATGTTCTTTCTCAGGTTTCCCAGAAATGGTGATTTCAAACTACTCAACCCAAAGAATAATGTAACTCTAGGACCTGAATACACACATCACAAAGCAGTTAAGTTGGTCGGGTAGCTTCTCTCCAGTTTTCATCATAAGTCATTTCCAAACTCAACACAAGCCCAGGGGCGCCTCTCAATAACACCTCAAAGATTCCTCAAAGACAGATTGCCAAACTGGACAATGTAGTGTAAGCTTTAGTGCTCGGAAATGAATGCACCCGTTAGAGAGTATTGTCTGGGAACACTTATTTCTGGGTTTTATTTCAGGATATTTCACTTTTCATGATAGTTTTCAACACATCATAAAATATCACTTTTTCACTTTCAGAAGAACCTTCTTCAAACACTGCCTTATGATGAAAGAGGTATAACTCCCTCAGTGGAATGCACACACCACAAAGCAGTTTCTCAGAAAGCTTTTCTCAGTTTTTGTCTGACGATATCTCCTTTTACACCATACACCTGAATGTGCTCCCAAATGTCCCTTTGCGTATCTGTCCATGACACCATTTCAAAACGGCGTAATATAAATAAAATTTTCTATATGTGAGATGAATAGACATATCTATCACATAGCAGTGTCACAGAAAGCTTCTTTCCAGCATTGGTCTGAGAATATTTCCTCATTCACCATAGCCTTCTATATACTCTCGAATGTCCCCTGGTACTGATTTCTCCAAACAGGATTCTGCAATACTCTGTGAGAAGAAAACTATAAGTTTATGAGTGGAATACACACGTCACCAAGCAGCTCCTCAGATATCTTCTGTCCAGTATATATCTGAACACATTTTCGTTTTCACCATAATCCTCAAAGCATTCACGAGTATCCCTTAGCTGACTCACCTAAAGAGTGTCAGAATACTGCTCAATGAAAGCAGAAGCTTAACTGAGCGAGTGGAATTCACGTTACCTAGCGTAGTACCAAAGAGTGTTTCCTTCTCTGTTTTACTGGAGGGTATTTCTTTTTCACATGTTCTTGAGAGCGTTCCCAAATGTCTCTGCTCAGGTTCCACAGAAACAGAGATATCAAACTTCTCTATCAAAACAATGATTTAAGGCTATGAGATGATTACACACATCACAAAGCAGTTGCTCTGAAATATTCTCTGCAATTTTCATCAGAAGACGTTTCCTTTCTCACCACAAGCCCAGGGGAATCCCTTAATATTCCTTCACAAATTCCTTAAAGACAGAGCTTCCAAACTGGGCAATGTAGTGTAAGCTTTAACTCTCTGAAACAAATGTACACGTCTGAGAGGAGTTTCTTAGAATGCTTCCTTCCTGGTTTTAATTCAGGATATTTCACATTTCTCCAATTCTTCAATTTGCTGCAAAATATACTTTTTTCAGTTTTACAGGAACAGTGTTCAAAAAGTGTCTTATGAGAAAATTTGTATAATTCCCTTAGTGCAACGCACACATTACAAAGCAGTTTCTCAGACAGCTTCTCTGCAGTTTTATGTGAAGATATCTCCTATTTCGCCACAGGCTTGAATGTGCTCCCTAATGTCCCTTCATGTTTCAATCCATTACGTAATTTCAAAACTGCGTAATAGAAAAAAGTTTTATCTATGGGAGGTGAATAGACATATCTACCACAACACAGTTTCCGAAAGCTTCTTTCCTATTTCCGTCTAATGATATTTCCTTTTTCACCATAGCAGTCCCTGTATTTCCGAATGTCCCCTTGTATCTATTACTCCAAAAGGGACTCCCCAATCTTCTCGGAGAAAAGAAGTATAACCCTGTGAGTAGAATACACATGTCACAAAGCAGCTGCTCGGCCATCTTCTCTCGGGTATGTATTTGAAGAAGTTTCCTTTTTCACCAAAAGCCTCAGAGCACTCCAGCATATCACTTCACAGACAAAACAAAAAAACAGTGTTAGAATACTGCTCAATGAAAACCAAAGCTTAGTGTGCGAGTGGACTTCACATGACAAAGAGCAGTTTCACAGACAGTCTTCTTCTGTTTTTTTTGGAGGATATTTCTTCTTCAGCATATTCTTAAGAGCGTTTCCAAATGTTCTTTCTCAGTTTCCACAGAAACACTGAGGTCAAACTGCTCCACCAAAGAAGGATTTAATACTATGGGATGTGTACACACTTTACAAAGGAGTTTCTAAAAAAGATTCTGTCCAGTTTTCATCAGAAGGCATTTTCTTTCTCAACACAAGCCTCCAGGTGCCACTTAATATCCCTTCACAGATTCTTCCAAGACAGAGTCTCCAAACGGGGCCACATAGTGTAAACTTTAACTCTCTGAAATGAGTGCACACGCCAGAGTGCAATTTCTTGGAATCCGTCTTTCTGGGTTTTATTTCAGGATATTTCACTTTTCACCATAGTCTTCAATGTCCTGCAAAAAGTCACTTTTTCAGTTTTACAGGAACAGTGATCAAACACTGCATTATGAGAAAAGAGGTATAAAGCCCTGAGTGGAATGCACACATCTCAAAGCACTTTCTCAGACAGCTTCTCTCCACTTTTTATCCGAAGATAACTCCCTTTTCACTGTATGCCTGTATGTCCTGCTGAACGTCCCTTTGCAAATCTGTCCATGGCACACTTTCAAAACTGCGTAATAGAAAGAAAGTTTTATCCATGTGAAATGAATAGACATATCTATAACAAAGTAGTTTCACAGAAAGCTTCTTTCCACTTTTGTCTGAGGATAGTTCCTTTTTCACGATAGATTTTCATATACTCCCGAATGCCCCTGTTCTCTTTTTCTCCAAAAGCGATTTAACATTCCTGTTTGAGAAGAAGAGTATATCTCTGTGAGTAGAATGCACACGTCACAAAGCCACTCCTCGGAAAACTTCCTCCAGTATCTATCTAAAGATAGTTCCGTTTTCACCGGAAACCTCAAATCGCTCCCGAGTGTCCCTTAACTGACTAACCTAAAACATTGCTAAAATACTGCTCAATGAAAACAGAATCTTAACTGTGTGAATGGAATTCAAGCGACCTAGAGAAGTTTCACAGACACTTTCTCTCTGGCTTTTATCGGATGGTATTTCTTTTTCAGCATATTATTAAGAGCGTTCCCAAATGTCCTTTCTCAGGTATCACAGAAACAGCGATTTAAAAAAGTTCAATCAAAGAACGATTTCACTCTATGAGATGAATTCACACATCACCAAGGAGTTGCTCCGAAAGTTTCTCTCCTGTTTTCATTGGTAGACGTTTCCTTTCTCACCATAAGCCACGGGGCGTCACGTAATACCCCTTCACAATTTTCTCAAAGACAGAGTTTCCAACCTGTGCGACTTAGTGTCATCTTTACCACTCTGAAACGAATATACACGTCAGAGAGCAGTTTCCTGGAATGCTTTATTCTGCAATTTATTTCCGGATATTTCAATTTTCGCCATAGTCCTCAATACGCTGCAAAGTATCTCCTTTTCACTCTTACAGGAACAGTGTTCAAACACTGCCTTGTGAGAAAAGAGGTATAACTCCCAGAGTGGAATGCAGACATCACAAAGCAGGTTCTCAGAAAGTTTCTCTCCAGTTGTTATCTGAAGATATCTCCTGTTTCCCCACGAACCTGTATGTGCTCCCGAATGTCCCTTCGCGAATCCGTCGATGATGTAGTTTCAAAACTGCGTAATGGAAAGACAGTTGCATCCAGGTGAGATTAATAGACATATCGGTCACAAAGCAGTTTTTCAGAAAGTTTCTTTCCAGTTTTTGTCTGAGGATATTTCCTTTACCACCATAGCAGTAAATATACTCCAGAATGTCCCCGGTAGATCTTTCTGCCAACGGGATTCCATAAAACCCTATGAGAAGAAAAGTTTAACTCCCTGTGGGAAATGCACGCATCACAAAGCATTTATTCATCAATCTCCTCTCGAGTATCTATATGAAGATATTTCCGTTTTCAACGTTAGCCTCAAAGCGCACCCGATTATCCCTTAGCTGACTCATGTGAAACAGTGTTAGGATACTGCTCAATGAAAACGGAAGCTTATATGTGTGATTGCATTTGATAAGACCTGGAGCGGTGTCACAGAAGGTTTCCTTCTGGATTCTATCGGAGGATATTTCTTCTTCAGCATATTCTTAAGAGTGTTCCCAAATGTTCTTTCTCGGGTTCCCCAGAAACATTGACTTCAAACTGCTGAACCCAAAGAATGATGTAACTCTACGAGATGAATACACACATCACAAAGCAGTTGGTCCACAAGCTGCTCTCCTGTTTTCTTTTCTTTTTTTTTTTTTTTTTTGAGACAGAGTCTCACTCTGTCCACCAGGCTGCGCAGTGGCACAATCTTGGCTCACTGCAAGCTCCTCCTCCTGGGTTCACGCCATTCTCCTGCCACAGTCAGGACTACAGGTGCCCGCCACCACGCCCGGCTAATTTTTTGTATTTTTAGTAGAGACGGGGTTTCACCGTGGTCTCGATCTCCTGACCTTGTGATCCGCCAGCCTCAGCCTCCCAAAGTGCTGGGATTACAGGCGTGAGCCACCGTGCCTGGCTGCTCTCCTGTTTTCATTGGAAGTCATTTCCTTACTCACCACAAGCCCAGGGGTGCCTCTCAATAACACCTCAAAGATTCCTCAAAGACAGAGCTTCCAAACTGGGCAATGTTGTGTAAGCTTTAACTCTCTGAAATGAATGCACACCTTAGAGAGCGTTTTCTTGGAATGCTTCTTTCTGGGTTTATTTCAGGATGTTTCACTTTTCGTGACAGTTTTCAACGCTTTGGAAAAGATCACTTTTGCACTATCAGATGAATCTCGTTCAAACACTGCCTTATGATGAAAGAGGTATAACTCCCTCAGTGGAATGCACACACCACATAGCAGTTTTTCAGAAAGCTTCTCTCCACTTGTTCTGATGATATCTCCTTTTACACTGTATGCCTGAATGTGGTCCGAAATGTCCCTTCGTGAATCTATCCATGACACAGTTTCAAAACTGCGTAATGTAAAGAAAATTTTCTCTATGTGAGATGAATAGACATATCTATCACACAGCAGTTTCACAGAAAGAATCTTTCCAGTTTTTTCCTGAGTGTATTTCCTCTTTCACTATAGCTGTCCATATGCTCTCGAATGTACCCTGCTAGCGTTTTCTCCAAACTGGGTTCCGCTATACTCTATGAGAAGAAAACTATACCTCTATGAGTGGAATTCACACGTCACAAAGCAGCTCCTCAGATATCTTCTCTCCAGTATCTGTCTGAAGATATTTTCGTTTTCACCGTAAGCCTCACAACACTCCCGACCATCCCTTAGCTGACTCACCTAAAACAGTGTTAGAATACTGCTCAGTGAAAACAGAAGCTTAACTGTGATAGTGAAATTCACGTGACCTAGAGCAGTATCACAGAGTGTTTCCTTCTCCTTTTTATTGAAAGGTGTTTCTTTTTCACATATTCTTGACAGCGTTCCCAAATGGCCTTGCTCAGGTTTCACAGAAACACAGATATCAAAATGCTCAAATCCAAAGAATGATTTAACTCTATGAGATGATTACAGACATCACAAAGCAGTTACTCTGAAAACTTCTCTGCAGTTTTCATCACAGGACGTTTCCTTTCTCAACACAAGCCCAGGGGAAGCACTGAATATCCCTTGACAAATTCCTCAAGGACAGAGCTTCCAAACTGGCAAAGTAGTATAAGCTTTACCTTTCTGAAATGAATGCACACGTGGGAGATGAGTTTCTTAGAATGCTCCTTTTCTGATTTTAATACAGAATACTTCACATTTCGCCAAAGTCTTCAATTCACTGCAAAATATCCCTTTTTCTATTTTCCAGGAACAGTGTTCAAAAACTGCGACATGAGAAAAGAGGTATAACTCCCTGAGTGGAATGCACACATCACAAAGCAGTTTCTCAAAGGTCTTCTCTCCAGTTTTTATGTGAAGATATCTCCTATTACCCCACAGGCCTGAATGTGCTCCCTAATGTCCCTGCACATTTCCGTGCATTACGTAGTTTCTAAACTGCACAATAGAAAAAAGTTTTATCTATGGGAGGTGAATAGATATATCTGCCACAATGCAGTTTCATGAAAGCTTCTTTCCAGTTTTAGTCTGATGATATTTCCTTTTCCACCAAATCAGTGTATACATTCTCGAATGTCCCCTTGTAGCTTTTTCTCCAAACGGGATTCTCCAATCTTCTAGGAGTGTTAGAATACTGTCCAATGAAAACCGAAGCTTAACTGTGCAAGTGGACTTCACGTGACAAAGAGCATTTTCACAGAAAGATTTGTTCTGTTTTTTATCAGAGGGTATTACTTTTTCAGCATATTGTTAAGAGCGTTCCCAAATGTCCTTTCTCGGGTCCCACAGAAATAGTGAGTTCAAACTGCTCAATCCAAAGAATGGTTTATTTCTTTGAAATGCATACACAAATTACAAAGCAGTTAATCCGAAACATTCTCTCCGGTTTTCATTGGAAGGCGTTTCATTTCTCACCACAAGACTGCGGGCGACACTTATTATCCCTTCACATATTCTTTGAAGACAGAGTTTCCATACGGGGCAACGTAGTGTAAACTTTAATTCTCTGAAATGAATGCACACGTCAGAGTGCAGTTTCTTGTAATCCTTCTTTCTGGGTTTTATTTCAGGATATTTCGCTTTTTGCCATAGTCTTCAATGGTCTGCAAAATGTCACTTTTTCAGTTTTAGAGGAACAGTGTTCAAACACTGCCTTATGAGAAAAGAGGTATAAATCCCTGAGTGGAATGCGTACACCTCAGAGCACTTTCTGAGACAGCTTCTCTCCCGTTTGTATCTGAAGATAACTCCCATTTCAACGTACGCCTTAATGTCATGCTGAACGTCCCTTTGGGAATCGTCCATGGCACACTTTCAAAACTGCGTAATAGAAAGAAAGTTTTATCCATGTGAAATGAATAGACATATCTATCACAAAGCAGTTTCACAGAAAGCTTTTTTCCAGTATTTGTTTGAGGATAGTTCCTTTTACACCATAGCCTTTCATATAAACCCCAATGTCCCCTGGTGGCTTTTTCTCTCAACAGGATTTCCCATTCCTCTATGAGAAGAAAAGTATATCTCTGTGAGTAGAAAGCACATGTCACAAGGCCGCTACTCGGAAATCTCCTCCAGTGTGTATCTAAAGATATTTCCGTTTTCACTGGAAGCCTAAAATCGCTCCCGAGTATGCCTTAGCTGATTAAACTAAAACATTGTTAGAATACTGCTCAATGAATACAGAATCTTAACTGTGCGAGTGGAATTGAAGCAACCTAAGGAAGTTTCACGGACAGTTTCCTTCTGGCGTTTATTGGATGGTATTTCTTTTTCACCATATTATTAAGAGCGCTCTGAAATGTCCTTTATCATTTTTCACAGATAAAGCAATTCAAAACTGTTCAATTGAAAAATGATTTAACTCTATGAAGTGAATGCACCCATCACTAAGCAGTTGCTCCGAAAGTTTCTCTCCAGTTTTCACCGGAGGACGTTTCCTTTCGGAACACAAGCCTCTGGGTGTCACTTAATATTCCTTCACAATTCCCTCAAAGGCAGATTTTCCAAGCTGGGCGACTTATCGCAAGGTTTATCACTCCGAAATGAATGTACACGTCAGAGAGCTGTTTCTTGGAACGCTTTTTTCTGGGTTTTATTTCTGGATATTTCAATTTTCGCCAGAGTCTTCAATACGCTGCAAAATATCTGTTTTCACTTTGACAGGAACAGCGTTCAAATACTGCCTTGTGAGCAAAGATCTATAACTCCCTGAGTGGAATGCAGACATCACAAAGCAGTTTCTCAGAAACTTTCTCTCCAATTGTTATCTGAACATATCTCCTATTTCCCCACCAGCCTGTATGTTCTCCTGAATGTCCCTTCAGGAATTCGTCCGTGACGCAGTTTCAAAACTGCGTAATAGAAAGACAGTTTTACCTATATGAGATGAATAGACATATCAGTCACAAGGCAGTTTCACAGAAAGTTTCTTTCTAGTTTTTGTCTGAGGATATTTCCTTTTCCACCATAGGAGTAAGTATACTCCTGAATGTCCCCAGTAGCTATTTCTCCCAACAGGATTCAATAAACCCCTATGAGAAGAAAAGTTTAACTCTGTGTGGGAAATGCATGCATCACAAAGCATTTCTTCATCAATCTCCTCTCGAGTATCTACCTGAAGATATTTCTGTTTTCAGCCTTAGCCTCAAGCGCTCCCAATTATCCCTTAGCTGACTCGCGTAAAACAGTGTTATGATACCACTCAATGAAAACAAGCTTAACTGTGTGAGTGGACTTGATATGACCTGGAGCAGTTTCACAGAAGGTTTCCTTGTGGTTTCTATTGGAGGATATTACTTTTTCAGCATATTCTTATGTGCGTTCCCAAATGTTCTTTCTCAGGTTCCACAGAAACATTGATTTCAAACTGCTCCACCCAAAGAATGATGTAACTCTACGAAATGAATACATACATCACAAAGCAGCTGCTCCACATGCTTCTTTCCAGTTTTCATTGGAAGTCTTTTCCTTACTCACCAGAAGGCCAGTGGCGACTCTTAATAACACCTCAAAGATTCCTCGAAGACAGAGCTTTCAAACTGGCAATGTGGTGTAAGCTGTAACTCTCTGAAATGAATGCACACGTTAGAGAGGATTTCCTTGGAACACTTCTTTCTGGGTTTTATTTCAGGATATTTCACTTTTCACGATAGATTTCATCACATTGCAAAATATCACTTTTTCACTTACAGAAGAACCTTCTTCAAAAACTGCCTTAGGATGAAAGAGGTATAACTCCCTCAGTGGAATGCACACACCACAAAGCTGTTTCTCAGAAAGCTTCTCTCCAGTTTTATTCTGCCGATATCTCCTTTTACACCATATGCTTGAATGTGCTCCCAAATGTCCCTTCGTGAATCTCTTTATGACACAGTTTCAAAACTGCGTAATATACAGAAAATTTTCTCTATGTGAGATGAATAGTCATATCTATCACATAGCAGTTTCACAGAAAACTTCTTTCTATTTTTTTTCTGAATATGTTTCCTTTTTCTCCATAGCCGTCAATATACTCTCGAATGTCCTCTAGTACCATTTTCTCCAAATGGGATTCTGCAATACTCCATGAGAAGAAAACTATAACTGTATGATTGGAATTCACACATCACAAAGCAGCCCCTCAGCTATCTTCTCTCCAGGATCTATCTGAAGACATTTTTCTTTTCACTGTAAGCCTCAAAATGCTCCCGAGTATCCCTTAGCAAACTCATCTAAAACAGTGTTAGAATACTGTTCAATGAAAACAGAAGCTTAACTGTGCGAGTGAAATTCACGTGACCTAGAGCAGTATCGCAGAGTGTTTACTTCTCTTTTCTATTACAAGGTGTTTCTTTTTCACATATTCTTGAAAGCATTCTGAAATGTCCTTGCCAGGTTCCAAAGAAACAGAGATCTCAAACTTCTCATTCCAAACGATGATTTAACTCTATGAGATGATTACACATATCACAAAGCAGTTACTGTAAAAACTTTTCTACAGTTTTCATTGGAAGACGTTTCGTTTCTCACCGCAAGCCCAGGGAAACCATGTAATGTCCCTTCACAAATTCCTCAAAGACAGAGCTTCCAAACTAGGCAAAGTAGTGTATGCTTTAACTCTCTGAAATGAATGAACACGTTGGAGAGGAGTTTCGTAGCACGCTTCTTTCCTGGTTTTAATTCAGAATATTTGACATTTCTCCAAATTCTTCAATTCGCTGCAAAATATCACTTTTTCAGTTTTACAGGAACAGTGTTCAAAAAGTGCCTTATGAGAAAGAGGTAAAATTCCCTGAGTGGAATGCACACATCACAAAGCAGTTTCTCAGAAAGCCTCTCTCCAGTTTTTATGTGAAGATATCTCCTATTTTGTGACAAGCGTGAATGTGCTCCCTAAAGTCCCTTCACTTTTCCGTCCATTACGTCATTTCAAAACAGTGTAATAGAGAAAAGTTTTATCTTCCTCCAGTATCTCTCTAAAGATATTTCCGTTATCATGGGAAACCTCAAATTGCTCCCGAGTATCCCTTAGCTGATTAACCTAAAACATTGTTAGAGTACTGCTCAATGAAAACAGTTGCTTAACCCTGCGAGTGGAATTCAAGCAACTTAGAGAAGTTTCATAGACAGTTTCCTTCTGTCGTTTTTCGGATGTTATTTCTTTTTCAGCATATTACTAAGAGCGTTCCCAAATGTCCTTTCTGAGGTATCACAGAAACAGCGATTTTAAACTGCTCAATCCAAAGAATGATTTAATTCTATGAGATGAATACACACATCACAAAGCAGTTGCTCTGATAGGTTCTCTCCAATTTTCATCGGAAGACGTTTTCTTTCTCACCACAAGCCTCTGGGTGTCACTTAATATTCCTTCACAATTTCTTCAAAGACAGTGTTTCCAAACCGGGTGACTTAGTGTAAACTTAACACTCTGAAATGAATGTACACGTCAGAGAGCAGTTTCCTGGAATGCTTTTTCTCGGTTTTATTTCCGGATATTTCAATTTTTGCCAGAGTCTTCAACATGCTGCAAAGTATCCCTTTTTCAGTTTTACAGGAACAGTGTTCAAACACTGCCTTGTGAGAAAGAGGTGTGACTCCCTGAGTGGAATGCAGACATCTGAAAGCAGTTTCTCAGGAAGTTTTTCTCCAATTGTTATCTGAAGATATCTCCTATTTCTCCAACACCCTCTATGTGCTCCACAATGTTGTTTTGCCAATCCGTCCTTGATGCAGTTTCAAAATTTTGTAATAGAAAACAGTTTCATCTATCTGAGATGCATAGACATATCTGTCACAAAGCAGTTTCACAGAAAGATTTTTTCCAGTTTTTGTCTGAGGATATTTCCTTTTCCACTATAGCAGTAAACATACTCTTGAAGGTCCCCGGTAGCTATTACTAACAGCGGGATTCCATAAAACCCTATGAGAAGAGAGGTTTAACTCTGTGTGGGAAATGCATACGTCACAAAGCATTTCTTCAGCACTCTCGTCTCGAGTATCTATCTAAAGATATTTCCGTTTTCACCCTTAGCCTCAAAGCGCTCCCAATTATCCCTTAGCTGACTCAGGTAAAAGAGTGTAGGGACAGTGCTCAATGAAAATAGAAGCTTAACTGTACAAGTGGACTTGATACGACCTGGAGCGGTTTCACAAAAGGTTTCCTTCTGGTTTCTATCAGAGGATATTTCTTTTACGACATATTGCTGGGGGCGTTCCCAAATGTTCTCTCTCAGGTTCCACAGAAACAGTGATTTCAAACTTCTCAACCCAAGGAATGATGTAACTCTACGAGATAAATACACACATCACAAAGCAGTTGGTCCGTAAGCTTCTCTCTGGTTTTTATCGGAAGTCATTTCCAAACTCACCACAAGCCCAGGGGCGCCTCTTAATAAGACATCAAAGATTTCTCAAAGAGAGAGCTTTCAAACTGGGCAACGTAGTGTAAGCTTTGACTCTCTGAAATGAATGCACTCGTTAGAGAGCATTGTCTTGGAACGTTTCTTTCTGGGTTTTATTGCAGGATATTTCACTTTTAGTGATAGTTTTCAACACGTCGCAAAATATCACATTTTCACTTCCAGGAGAACCTTGTTCAAACACTGCCTTATGATGAAAGACGTATAACTCCCTCTGTGGAATGCACACTCCACAAAGCAGCTTCTCAGAAAGCTTCTCTCAGTATTTGTCTGACGATATCTCCTTTTACACTGTATGCCTGAATGTGCTCCCAAATGTCCCTTCGCGAATCTGTCCATGATGCAGTTTCAAAACTGCATAATATACAGAAAATTTTCTCTATGTGAGATTAATAGACATATCTATCACATAGCAGTGTCACAGAAAGTTTCTTTCCAGTATTTTTCTGAGTATATTTCCTCATTCACCATAGCCATCCATATACTGTTGAATGTCCCCTGGTAGCATTTTCTCCAAACGTGATTCCGTGATACTCTATGAGGGGAAAACTATAACTCTACGTGATACTCTATGAGGGGAAAACGGGGACTCTATGAATTCACACTTCACAAAACACCTCCTCAGATATCTTATCTCCAATACCTTTCAGAAGATGTTTTTGTTTTCACTGTAAGCCTCAAAGCGCTCCTGAGTATCCCTTAGTCGAGTCTCCTGAAAGAATGTTAGAACACTGCTCAATGAAAACAGAATCTTAACTGTGATAGCTGTATTCACATGACCTAGAGCAGTATCACAGAGTGGTTCTTTTTTTTTTATTGGAAAATGTTTCTTTTTCACATATTATTGAGAGCATTCCCAAATGTCTCTGCTCAGGTTTCACAGAAACACAATTGCAAACTGCTTAAGCCAAGGAACGATTTAACTCTATGAGACGATTACACACATCACAAAGCAGTTGCTCTGAAAACTTCTCTGCAGTTTTCATTGGTAGATGTTTCCTTTCTCACCACAAGTCCAGGGGAAACACTTAATATCCCTTACAAATTCTTCAAAGACAGAGCTTCCAAACTGGGCACCGTAGTGTTACCTTAACTCTGTTAAATGAATGCACATGTCAGAGAGGAGTTTCTCAGAGTGCTCCTTTCCTGATTTTAATTCAGGATATTTCACATTTCTCCAAAGTCTTCAATTATCTGCAAAATATCCCTTTTTCAGTTTGACAGGAACAGTGTTCAAAACGTGCCTTATGAGAAAAGAGGTATAATTCCCTGAGTGGAATGCACACATCACAAAGCAGTTTCTGAGAAAGCCTCTCTCCAGTTTTCATGTGAAGATATCTCCTATTTTCCCACAGGCCTGAATATGCTCCCTATTGTCACTCCGCATTTCCGTCCATTATGTAGTTTCAAAACAGTGTGAAAGAAGAAAGTTTTATCTATGGGAGGTGAATAGACATATCTACCACAACGGAGTTTCACAGAAAGCTTCTTTCCAGTTTTTGTCTGATGATATTTCCTTTTTCACCATAGCAGTCTCTATATTCCGGAATCTTCCTTTCTAGCTCTTTCTCCAAATGGGATTCCCCAATCTTCTAGAAGAAAAAATGTATAAACCTGTGAGTGGAATCCACATGTCACAAAAGAGCTCCTCAGTAATT
The DNA here is from genome assembly GCF_002776525.5 of Piliocolobus tephrosceles. NCBI lineage: Eukaryota > Metazoa > Chordata > Mammalia > Primates > Cercopithecidae > Piliocolobus > Piliocolobus tephrosceles. Next base: position 48,795,153 of record NC_045441.1, read on the forward strand.
TTCTCTACGGTATGTATCTAAAGATGTTTCCTTTTTCACCGAAAGCCTCAGAGTGCTCCAGAATATTTCTTCACAGACTAAACAAAAAGAGTGTTAGAATACTTCTCAATGAAAAGAGAAGCTTAACTGTGTGAGTGGACTTCACGTGACAAAGTGGAGTTTCACAGAAAGTTTTCTTCTGTTTTTTATTGGAGGGTGTTTATTTTTCAGCATATTCTTAAGAGCATTCCCAAACGTCCTTTCTAATGTTCCACAGACAACGAGTTGAAACAGCTCAATCCAAAGAATGATTTAATTCTATGAGATGCGTACACACATTACAAAGCAGTTGCTCCGAAAGATTCCTGAAAGTTTTCATCAGAAGGCGTTTCCTTTCTCACCACAAGCCTCCGAGCGTCAATTAATATCCCTTCTGCAGATTCTTCAAAGACCGAGTTTCCAAATGGGGCATCGAAGTGTAAATTTTAACTCTCTGAAAGGATTGCACACGTCAGAGCGCAATTTCTTGGAATCCTTCTTTCTGGGTTTAATTTCAGGATGTTTCACTTTTCGCCATAGTCCTCAATGTGCTGCAAAATTTCACTTTTTCAGTTTACAGGAACTGTGTTCAAACACTCTCGTATGAGAAAAGAGGTATAAATCCCTGATTGGAATGCCCACATCTCAAAGCACTTTCTCAGACAGCTTCCCTCCAGTTTGTATCTGAAGATAACTCCCTTCTCACCGCACCCCTGAATGTCCTGCCGAACGTCCCTTTCTGAATCCGTCCATGATGCAGTTTCAAAACTGCGTAATAGAAAGAAAGTTTTATCCATGTAAAATGAATAGATATATCTATCACAAAGCAGTTTCATGAAAAGCTTCTCCTGAGTATTTGTCTGAGGATAGTTTCTTTTTCACCATAGCCTTTCATATACTCCCGAATGTCCCCTAGTCGCTTTTTCTCCAAATGGGATTTCCCATTCCTGTTTGAGAAGAAAAGTATATCTCTGTGAGTACAATGCACACATCACAAGGCCGCTCCTCGGAAATCTTCCTCCAGTATCTATCTGAAGATATTTCCGTTTTCACCGGAAGCCTCAAATCGTTCCCGAGTATCCCTTAGCTGATTAACCTGAAACATTGTTAGAATACAGTTCAATGAAAACAGAAGCTTAACTGTGTAAGTGGAATTCAAGCAACCTAGAGAAGTTTCACAGACGGTTTCCTTCTGGTGTTTATCAGATGGTATTTCTTTTTCAGCATATTATTAAGAGCGTTCCCAAATGACCAGAGCAACAGTGATTTAAAACTGCTCAATCCAAAGAACGATTTCACTCTGTGAGATGAATACATACATCACAAACCAGTTTCTCTGAAAGTTTGTCTCCACTTTTCATTGGAAGACGTTTCCTTTCTCACCACAATCCTCTGGGTGTCTCTTAATATCCCTTCACTATTTCCTGAAAAAGCAATTTTCCAAACTGGGCGACTTAGGATAAGCTTTAACACTCTGAAGTGAATGTACACGACGGAGAGCAGTTGCTTGGAACGCTTTTTTCTGGGTTTCATTTCCAGATATTTCAGTTTTCACCAGAGTCTACAATACACTGCAAAATATCACTTTTTCACTTTTACAGGAACAGTGTTCAAGCACTCCCTTTTGAGAAAAGAGATATAACTCCCTGAGTGGAATGCAGACATCACAAAGCAGTTTCTCAGAAAGTTTCTCTGCAAATTTTATCTGAAGATAACTCCTATTTCCCCAGCAGCCACTATCTGCTCCCAAATGTCTCTTCGCAAATCCGCCCACCATGCAGTTTTAAAACTGTGCAATAAAAAGACAGTTTCATCTATGTGAGAAGAATAGACATATCTGTCACAAAACAGTTTCACAGAAAGTTTCTTACAGTTTTTGTGTGAGAATATTTCCTTTCCCACCATAGCAGTAAATTTACTCCTGAATGTCCCCAGTAGATATTTCTCCCATGGTATTCCATAAACCCCTTTGTGAACAGAGGTTTATCACTTAGCTGACCCACGTAAAACAGTGGTAGGATACTGCTCAATGAAAACGGAAGTTTAACTATGGAGTGGACTTGATATGACCTGGAGCGGTTTCACAGAATGTTTCCGACTGGTTTTTATCAGAGGATATTACTTTTTCAGCATATTCTTAAGTGCGTTCCCAAATGTTCTTTCTCAGGTTCCACAGATACAGTGATTTCTAACTGCTCAATCCAAAGAATGGTGCAACACTACGAGATCAATACACACATCACAAAGCAGCTGCTCTGAAAGCTTCTCTCCAGTTTTCATCGGAAGTCATTTCCTTACTCACCACAAGCCCAGGGGCGCCTCTTAATAACACCTCAAAGATTCCTCAAAGAGAGAGCTTACAAACTGGGTAATGTGGTGTAACCTTTAACTCTCTGAAATGAATGCACACGTTAGAGAGCATTTTCTTGGAACGCTACTTTCTGGGTTTTATGTCAGGATATTTCACTTTTCACGATACTTTTCAACACGTTGCAAAATATCACTTTTTCACTTTCAGAAGAACCCTTTTGTCAGGGTTTTTATTCCGATTATTTCCATTTTTGCTATAGTATTCAATACGCTGCAAAGTATCACTTTTCACTTTTATAAGAACAGTGTTCAAACACTGACTTGTGAGAAAAGAGGTGTAATTCCCTGAGTGGAATGCAGTTTCAAAACTGCGCAATATAAAGAAAATTTTCTCTATGTGAGACGAATAGACATGTCTATCTCATAGCAGTTTCACAGAAAACTTCATTCCAGTTTTTTTCTGAGTATGTTTTTTTCCACCATAGCCATCCATGTACTCCGTTTTTCAGTATTACAGGAAAAGTGTTCAAAAAGTGCCTTAAGAGAAAAGAGGTATAATTCCCTGAGTGGAATGCACACATCACAAAGCAGTTTCTCAGAACCCTTCTCTTCAGTTTTTATGTGAAGATATCTCCTATTTTGCCACAGGCCTGAATGTGCTCCCTCATGTCCCTTCACATTTCTCTCCATTACGTACTTTCAAAACTGGTTAATAGAGAAAATTTTATCTATGGGAGGTGAATAGACATATCGACCACAACGGAGTTTCACAGAAATATTCTTTGCAGTTTTTGTCTGATGATATTTCCTTTTTCACCATTTCAGTCCCTATATTCCCGAATGTCCACTTGTAGCTTTTTCTCCAAATGGGATTACCCAATCTTCTAGGAGAAATAAAGTATAACCCTGTGAGTGGAATGCACGTGTCACAAAGGAGATCCTCAGAAATCTTCTCTCCGTTACGTTTCCGAAGACGTTTGCTTTTTTGCCAAAAGCCTCAGCGCGCTCCAGCGTATCACTACACAGACTAAACAAAAACAGTGATAGAATACTGCTCGATGAAAACGAAGCTTAACTTTGTGAGTGGACTTCACGTGACAAAGATAAGTTTCACAGAAAGTTTTCTTCTGTTTTATATCAGAGGGTATTTCTTTTTCAGCATATTCGTAAGAGAGTTCCCAAATGTCCTTTCTCAGGTTCCACAGAAACAGTGAGTTCAATACTGCTCAATACAACGAATGATTTAATTCTATGAGATGTGTACACACAATACAAAGTAGTTACTCTGAAATAATCTGTCCAGTTTTGATCGGAAGGTGTTTCCTTTCTCACCACAGGTTTCCGAATGCCACTTAATATCCTTCACAGATTCTTCAAAGACAGAGTTTCCAAACGGGGCAACGAAATGTAGTCTTTAAGTCTCTGAAATGAATGCACACGTCAGAGTGTAGTTTCTTGGAATCCTTCTTTCTTGGTTTTATTTCAGGTTATTTCACTTCGCCATAGTCTTCAATGTGCTGCATAATATCACTTTTTCAGTTTTACAGGAACAGTGTTCAAACACTGAATTCTGAGAATAGATGTATAAATCCCTCGATGGAATGCGCACATCTCAAGCACTTTCTCAGACAGCTTCTCTCCAGTTTTTATCTGAAGATAACTCCCTTTTCACAGTACTCCTGAATGTCCCGCTGAACGTCCCTTCGTGAATCCGTCCATGACACTGTTTCAAAACTGCGTAATAGAAAGAAAGTTTTATGCATGTGAAATGATTAGACATATCTATCACATAGCAGTTCCACAGAAAGCTTCTTTCTAGTTTTTTTCTTAGAATATTTCCTTTTTGAGCATAGCTGTCCATATACTCTCAAATGTCCCCTGGTAGCGTTTTTTCCAAATGAGATTCCGCAATACTCTATGAGAAGAAAACAATAACTCTATGAATGGAATTCAAATGTCACAAAGCAGCTCCTCAGATATCTTCTCTCTAGTATCTGTCTGAAGATATTTTCGTTTTCACCATAAGCCTCAAAGGGCTCAGGAGTACCCCTAGGGAAACTCACCTGAAACAGTGTTAGAATACTGCTCAATGAAAACAGAAGCTTAACTGTGATAGTTGAATTCACGTGACCTAGAGCAGTATCACAGAGTGTTTCCTTCTCTTTTTTACTGGAAGATGTTTCTTTTTCACATATTCTTGGGAGCGTTCCCAAATGCCCTTGCTCAGGTTCCACAGAAACACAGATATCAAAATGCTCAATCCAAAGAATGATTTAACTCTATGAGATGATTACACACATCACAAAGCAGTTGCTCTGGAAACTTCTCTGCAGTTGTAATCAGAAGACGTTTCCTTTCTCACCATAACTCAGGGGAACCACTTAATATCCTTTCACAAATTTCTCAAAGACACAGCTTCCAAACTGGGCAACGTAATGTAAGCTTTAACCCTCTGAAATGAATGCACATGTCAGAGAAAAGTTTCTCAGAACGCTTCTTTCCTGATTTTAATTCAGGATATTTCACATTTCGCCAAAGTCTTCAATTCGCTGCAAAATATCCCTTTTTCAGTTTCACCAGAAGAGTGTTCAAAAAATGCCTTATGAGAAAAGAGGCATAATTCCCAGAGTGGAATGCACACATCACAAAGCAGTTTCTCAGAAAGCTTCTCTCCAGTTTTTATGTGAAGATGTCTCCTATTTCATCACAGGCCTGAATATGCTCCCTAATGTCCCTTCATGTTTCCATCCATCACGTAGTTTCAAAACTGTGTAATAGAAGAAGGTTTCACCTATGTGAGGTGAATAGACATATCTACCACCATGCAGTTACACAAAAAGCTTCTTTCCAGTATTTGTCTGATGATATTTCCTTTTTCACCATAACAGTACCTATATTTCGGAATGTCCCCTTGTAGCTCTTTCTCCAAACGGGATTCCCCAAAGTTCTGGGAGAAAAAAAGTATAACCCAGTGAGTGGAATGCACATGTCACAAAAGAGCTCCTCAGAAATCTTCTCTCCATTACGTTTCTGAAGATGTTTGCTTTTTTGCCGAAAGCCTCAGAGCACTGCAGCATATCACTACACAGACTAAACAAAAACAGTGTTAGAATACTGCTCAATGAAAACGAAGCTTAACTGTGCGAGTGGACTTCACGTGACAAAGCAGTTTCAGATAAAGTTTTCTTCTGTTTTTTATCGGAGGATATTTTTTTTCAGCATATTCATAAGAGCATTTCCAAATGTCCTTTCTCAGGTTCCACAGAAATAGTGAGTTCAATACTGCTCAATACAACGAATGATTTAATTCTATGAGATGCAAGTGGAATTCAAGCGACCTAGAGAAGTTTCACAGACAGATTCCTTCTGGTTTTTTATCGGATGGTATTTCTTTTTCAGGATATTATTAAAAGCCTTCCCAAATGTCCTTTCTCAGGTATCACAGAAACAGTGATTTAAAACTGCTCAATCCAAAGAACGATTTAACTATATGAGATGAATACACACATCACAAAGCAGTTGCTCCGAGAGTTTCTCTCCAGCTTTCATCGGAATACGATTCCTTTCTCACCACAAGCTTCCGGGTGTCACTTAATATCCTTTCACAATTTCCTCAAAGACAGAGTTTCTAAACTCGGCCACTTAGCGTAAGCTTTAACACTCTGAAATGAAAGTACATGTCAGAGAGCAGTTTCCTGGAACGCTTTTTTCTGCATTTTATATTCGGATATTTCAAATTTTGCCAGAGTCTTCAATACACTGAAAAATATCTCTTTTTCACTGTTACTGGAACAGTGTTTTAACACTGCCTTGTGAGAAAGGAGGTATAACTCCCTGAGTGGAATGCATATATCACAATGCAGTTTCTCAGAAAGTTTCTCTCCAATTGCTATCTGAAGATACCTCCTATTTCCCCAACAGCCTGTATATGCTCCCGAATGTCCCTTTGCAAATCCGTCCATGATGCAGTTTCACAACTGCGTAATAGAGAGACAGTTTCATCTATGTGAGATGAACAAATATATCTGTCACTAAGCAGTTTCACAGAAAGTTTCTTTCCAGTTTTTGTCTGAGCATATTTCCTTTTCCACCATAGCAGTAAATACACTCCTGATTATCCCCGGTAGCTATTTCTCCCAACGGGATTCCATAAACCTTTGTGAGAAGAAGAGTTGAACTCTGTGTTGGAAATTCATATATCACAAAGCATTTCTTCATCAATCCCCTCTTGATTATCTATATGAAGATATTTCCGATTTCACCATTAGCTCCGAAGTGCTCCCGATTATCCCTTAGCTGACTCACGTAAAACAGTGTTAGGATACTGCTCAATGAAAATGGAAGATTAACTGTGCGTGTGGGCTTGATATGACTTGGAACGGTTTCACAGAATGTTTCCTTCTGATTTCTATCAGAGGATATTTCTTTTTCAGCATATTCTAAAGAGTGTTTCCAAATATTCTTTCTCAGGTTCCACAGAAACAGTGATTTCAAACTGCTCAACCAAAAGAATGATGTAACTTTAAGAGATGAGTGCACACATGACAAAGCACTTGCTCCACAAGCTTGTCTCCAGTTTTCATCTGAAGTCATTTCCTTACTCACCACAAACCCAAGGGCGCCTCTTAATAACACCTCAAATATTCCTCAAAGACAGATTTAAACTTTAACTCTCTGAAATGAATGCACACGTTGGAGAGAATTTTCTTGGGATGCTTCTTTCTGGCTTTTATTTCAGGATATTTCAGTTTTTGTGAAAAATTTCAATGCGCTGCAAAGTATCACTTTTTCACTTTCAGAAGAACCTTGTTAAAACACTGCCTTATGATGAAAGAGGTATAACTCCCTCAGTGGAATGCACACACAATGAAGCGGTTTCTCAGAAAGCTTCTCTCCAGTTCTTGTCTGACGATATCTCCTTTTACACCATACACCTGAATGTGCTCCCAAATGTCCCTATGCGAATCTGTTCATGATGCAATTTCAAAACTGCATAATATACAGAAAATTTTCTCTATGTGAGATGTATAGACATATCTATCACATAGCAGTTTCACAGAAAACTGCTTTTCAGTTTTTTTCTGAGTATAGTTCCTTTTACACCATAGCCATCCATATACTCTCGAATATCCCCTGCAGCATTTTCTACAAACGGGATTCCGCAATACTCAATGAGAAGAAAACTATAACTCTATGAATAGAATTCATAGGTCACAAAGCAGCTCCTAAGATATCTTCTGTTCACTATCTGCCTGAAGATATTTTCATTTTCACCGTAAGCCTCAAAGCGCTCCCGTGTATCCCTTCGCTGACTCAACTAAAAGAGTGTTAGAGTACTGCTCAATGAAAACAAAAGCTTAACTGTTCGAGTGGAAGTCACATGACCTGGAGCAGTATCACAGAGTGTTTCCTTCTCTTTTTTATTGGAGGGTGTTTCTTTTTCACATATTCTTGAGAGCATTCCCAAATATCCTTGCTCAGGTTCCACAGAAACAGAGGTATCAAACTGCTCAATCCAAACAATGATTTAAATCTACGAGATGATTATGCACATCACAAAGCAGTTGCTCTGAAAACTTCTCTGCACTTTTCACTGGAAGATGTTTCCTTTCTGACCACAAGTCCAGGGGAACCACTTCATATCCCTCCAAAAATTCCTCACAGAAAGAGCTTCCAACACAGGCAACGTAGTGTAAGCTTTATCTCTGAAATGAATGCACACGTCAGAGATGAGTTTCTTAAAAGGCTCCTTTCCTGGTTTTAATTCAGGATATTTCACATTTCGCCAAAGTATTCAATTCGCTGAAAAAAAGCCATTTTTCAGTTTTACAGGAAAGGTGTTCAAAGGGTGCCTAATGAGAAAATAGGTATAATACCCTGAGTTGAATGCACACATCACAAAGCAGTTTTTCAGAGTGTTTCTCCCCAGTGTTTATGTGAAGATATCTCCTATTTCCCCAAAGGCCAGAATTTTCTCCCGAATGTCCCTTCTCGTTTCTGTCCATTACGCAGTTTCTTTTTCTTTTTTTTAAAGATGTAGTATTTATTATAGCAAATCTATATTTTAAATCAGAACACATCAAAATTACAACTTTATATTTTGCATATGTATGTGCATGTGTTCATCTCCGTGTGTACTTTCTCTAACTGAGTAAAAATAATCATTCCAAGAGGGGTAAAAAAAACGCAGAGCCTGTAGAGGACAAAAAGTAATCTTCAATTCTACTGACAAAATGCGTAATAGAAAAAAGTTTAACTATGGGAAGTGAGTAGACATATCTACCACAACACAGTTTCACAGAAAGCTGATTTCCATTATTTGTCTGAGGAAATTTCCTTTTTCACCATAGTGTTTCATATACACTTGAATGTCTCCTGGTTGCTTTTTCTCCAAATGGGATTTCGCATTCCTCTATGAGAAGAAAAGTATATCTCTCTGAGTAGAATGCATATGTCACAAGGTCGCTCCTCGGAAATCTTCCTTCAGTATCTATCTAAAGATATTTCCATTTTCACCGGAAGCGTCAAATCGCTCCCTAGTATCACTTAGCTGATTAATCAAAAACACTGTTAGAATACTGCTCAATGAAAACAGAGGCTTAACTGTGCGAGTGGAATTCAAGCGACCTAGAGAAGTTTCACAGACAATTTCCTTCTGGCGTTTATCGGATGGTATTTCCTTTTCCAGCATACTATAAAGAGCATTCCCAAATGTCCTTTCTCAGGTATCTCAAAAACAGCGATTTAAAACTGTTCAATCCAAAGAACGATTTCACTCTATGAGATGAATACACACATCACAAAGGAGTTGCTCCAAAGGTTTCTCTCCTGTTTTCATCGGTAGACATTTCCTTTCTTACCATAAGCCTTGAGGTGTCACGTAATACCCCTTCACAACTTTCTCAAAGACAGAGTTTCCAAACTGTGCGACTTAGTGTCATCTTTAACACTCTGAAACGAATGTACACGTCAGAGAGCAGTTTCTTGAAACGCTTTTTTCTGGGTTTTATTTCCGGATATTTCAATTTTCGCCATAGTCCTCAATACGCTGCAAAGTATATCTTTTTCACTGTTACAGGAACAGTGTTCAAACACTGCCTTTTGATAAAAGAGGTATAACTCCCAGAGTGGAATGCAGACATCACAGAGCAGGTTCTCACAAAGTTGCTCTCCATTTGTTATCTAAAGATATCACCTGTTTCCCCACGAGCCTGTATGTGCTCCTGAATGTCCCTTCACGAGTCTGTCCATGATGCAGTTTCAAAACTGCATCATGGAAAGACAGTTTCATCTACGTGAGATGAATAGACATGTCGGTCACAAAGCAGTTTCACAGAAAGTTTCTTTCCACTTTTTGTTTGAGGATATTTCCTTTTCTGCCATAGCAGTAAATATAGTCCTAAATGTCCCTGGTATCTATTTCTGCCAACAGGATTCCATAAAACACTATGAGAAGAAAAGTTTAACTCTGTGTGGGAAATGCATGCATCACAAATCATTTATTCATCAATCTCCTCTCGAGGATCTATCTGAAGATATTTCCGTTTTCAACGTTAGCCTGAAAGCGCTCCTGATTATCCCTTAGCTGACTCACGTAAAACAGAGTTAGGATGCTGCTCAATGAAAACGGAAGCTTATCTGTGTGATTGCACTTGATAAGACCTGGAACAGCTTCACAGAAGGTTTCCTTCTGGTTTGTATAGGAGGATATTTCTTTTTCAGCATATTCTTAAGAGCATTCCCAAATGTTCTTTCTCAGGTTCCCCAGAAGCAGTGATTTCAAACTGCTCAACACAAAGAATGATGTAACTCTACGAGATGAATACACACATCACAAAGCAGTTGCTCTGCAAGCTTCTCTCCTGTTTTCATTGGAAGTCATTTCCTTACTCACCACAATCCCAGGGGTGCCTTTTAATAACACCTCAAAGATTACGCAAAGACAGAGCTTCCAAACTGGGCATTGTGATGTAAGCTTTAAATCTCTGAAATGAATGCACACGTCAGAGAGGATTTTCTAGGAACACTTCTTTCTGGGTTTATTTCAGGATATTTCACTTTTCACAATAGTTTTCAACGCGTTGGAAGATATCACTTTTGCACTTTCAGAAGAACCTCGTTCAAACAATGCCTTATTATGAAAGAGGTATAACTCCCACAGTGGAATGCACACACCAAAAGCAGTTTCTCAGAAAGCTTCTCTCCACTTTTTGTCTGATGATATCTCCTTTTACACCGTATGCCTGAATGTGCTCCGAAATGTCCCTTTGTGAATCTGTCCATGAGTCACTTTCAAAACTGTGTAATATATAGAAAATTTTCTCTATGTGAGATGAATAGACATATCTATCACATAACAGTTTCACAGAAAGAATCTTTCCAGTTTTTTCCTGACTTTATTTCCTCTTTCACTATATCCGTCTATATACTCTCGAATGTACCCTGTAGCCTTTTCAACAAACGGGGTTCCGCAATACTCTATGAGAAGAAAACTGTAACTCTATGAGTGGAATTCACACGTTAAAAAACATCTCCTCAGATATCTTATCTCCAGTAACTGTCTGAAGATGTTTTCGTTTTCACTGTAAGCCTCAAAGCACTACTGAGTATCCCTTAGCTGACTCACCTAAAAGAGTGTTGGAATACTGCTCATCGAAAACAGAAGTTTAACTGTGATAGCATAATTCACTTGACTTAGAGCAGTATCACAGAATGTTTCCTTCTCTTTTTTATTGGAGGGTGTTTCTTTTTCACATATTCTTGAGAGCATTCCCAAATATCCTCGCTCAGGTTCCACAGAAACAGAGGTATCAAACTGCTCAATCCAAACAATGTTTTAAATCTACGAGGTGATTATGCACATCACAAAGCAGTTGCTCTGAAAACTTCTCTGCACTTTTCATCAGAAGATGTTTCCTTTTTAGGACAAGCCCAGGGGAACCACTTAATATCCCTTCAAAAATTCCTGAAAGACAGAGATTCCAAACCGGGCAAAGTAGTGAAAGGTTTAACTCTCTCAAATGAATGCACACATCAGAGATGAGTTTCTTAAAATGCTCCTTTCCTGGTTTTAATTCAGGATATTTCACATTTCGCCAAAGGCTTCAATTTGCTGCAAAATGTCCCTTTTTCAATTTTACAGGAACAGGGTTCAAATGGTGCCTTATGAGAAAAGAGGTATAATTCCTTGAGGGGAATGCACACATCACAAAGCAGTTTCTCAGAAAGCTTCTCTGCAGTTTTTATGTGAAGGTATCTCTTCTATCGCCAGAGGCCTGAATGTGCTCCCTAATGTCCCATCGCGTTGCCATCAATTACATAGTTGGAAAACTGCTTAATAGAAAAAAGTTTTATCTATGGGAGGTGAATAGACATATCTACCACAATGCAGTTTCACAGAAAGCTTCTTTCCAGTTTTTTTCTGATGATATTTCCTTTTTCACCATAGTAGTCCATATATTCCCGAATGTCCTCTTTTAGCTCTTTCTTCAAAAGGGATTCCCCAATCTTCTAGCAGAAAAAAAGGATATCGCTGTGAGTGGAATGCACATGTCACAAAATAGCTCCTCAGAAATCTTCTCTCTGGTATGTATCTGAAGTTGTTTCCTTTTTCACCAAAAGCCTCAGAGCACGCCTGCATATCACTTCACAGAATGAACAAAAAAAGAGTGTTAGAATACTGCTCAATGAAAACTGAAGCTTAACTGTGCGAGTGGACTTCACTTGACAAAGAGCAGTTTCACACAAAATTTTCCTCTCTTTTTTATCAGAGGGTATTTCCTTTACAGCATATTTTTAAGAGCGTTCCCAAATGTCCTTTTTCAGGTTTTACAAAAAAAGTGAGTTCAAACTGCACAATCTAAAGAATGATTTAATTCTATAAGATGCATACACACATTAAAAACGTTACTTCGAAAGATTCTGTCCAGTTCTCATTGGAAGCCATTTCCTTTCTCACCACAAGACTCCGGGTGCCACTTAATATCCCTTCGCAGATTCTTCAAAGACAGAGTTTCCAATCGGGGAAACGAAGTGTAAACTTTAACTCTCTGAAATGAATGCACACGTCAGAGTGCAGACTCTTGGAATCCTTCTTTCTGTGTTTTATTTAAGGATATTTCACTTTTCGCCATAGTCTTCAATGCGCTGCTAAATGCCACTTTTTCAGTTTTACAGGAACAGTGTTCAAACACTGCCTTATGAGAAAAGAGGTATAAATCCCTGAGTGGAATGCACACATCTCAAAGCACTTTCTCAGACAGCTTCTCTCCAGTTTTTGTCCGAAGATAACTCCCTTTTCACCGTACGCCTGAAAGTCCTTCCCAACATCCCTTCACGAATCTGTCCATGACGCAATTTCAAAATTGCATAATAAAAGAAAGTTTTATCCATGTGAAATGAATAGACATATCTATCACAAAGCTGTTTCACAGAAAGCTTCTTTCCAGTTTTTGTCTCAGGATAGTTCATTTTTCAACATAGCCTTTCATGTACTACCGAATGTCCCCTGCTCGCTTTCTCCAAACGGGATTTCCCATTCCTCTATGAGAAAAAAAAGTATATCTCTGTGAGTAGAATGCGCACATCACAAGGCCGCTCCTCGGAAATTTTCCTCCAGTATCTATCTAAAGATATTTTTGTTTTCACCAGAAGACTCAAATCGCTCCCGAGTATCCCTTAGCTGATCAACCTAAAACATTGTTAGAATACTGCTCAATGAAAACAGAAGCTTAAATGTGCAAGTGGAAAACAGGCAACCTAGAGAAGTTTCACAGACAGTTTCCTTCTGGCGTTTATTGGATGGTATATCTCTTCCAGCATATTATTAAGAGCGTTCCCAAATGTCCCGTTTCAGGTTTCACAGAAACAGCGATTTATACCTGCTCAAACCAGAGAACGATTTAACTCTATGAGATGTATATATACACAAGAAAGTAGTTGCTCTGTGTGGGAAATGCATACATCACAAAGGATTTCTTCATCAGTCTCCTCTCAAGTATCTATCTGAAGATATTTGGGTTTTCACTGTTAGCCTCAAAGCGCTCCTGATTATCCCTTAGCTGACTCACGTAAAACAGTGTTATGATACTACTCAATGAAAACAGAAGCTTAACTGTGCAAGTGCACTTGATATGACCTGGAGCAGTTTCACAGAAGGTTTCCTTCTGGTTTCTATTGGAGGATATTACTTTTTCAGCATATTCTTACGAGTGTTCCCAAATGTTCTTTCTCAGTTTCCACAGAAACATTGATTTCAAACTGCTCCACGGAAAGAATTATGTAACTCTACGAGATGAATGCACTCATCATAAAGCAGCTGCTCCACAAGCTTCTTTCCAGTTTTCATCAGAAGTCACCACAAGCCCAGGGGCAACTCTAAATAATATCTCAAAGATTCCTCGAAGACAGAGTTTTCAAACTCGGCAATGTGGTGTAAGCTGTAACTCTCTGAAATGAATGCACACGTTAGAGAGCATTTCCTTGGAACACTTCTTTCTGGGTTTTATTTCAGGATATTTCACTTTTCATGATAGAATTCAACACATTGCAAAATATCCCTTTTTCACTTAAAAAAAAAAAAACCTTCTTCAATCACTGCCTTAGGATGAAAGAGGTATAACTCCCTCAGTGGAATGCACACATTACAAAGCAGTTTCTAAAAATGCTTCTCTCCAGTATTTTTCCGCTGATATCTCCTTTTACACCGTACACCTGAATGTGCTCCCAAATGTCCCTTCGTGAATCTCTTCATGACACAGTTTCAAAACTGCATAATATACAGAAAATTTTCTCTATGTTAGATGAATAGACATATCTATCACATAGTAGTTTCACAGAAAACTTCTTTCCAGTTTTTTTCAGAGCATATTTCCTTTTTCACCATAGCCGTCCATACACTCTCCAATTTCCCCTAGTAGTGTTTTCTCCAAACGGGATTCTGCAATACTCTATGAGAAGAAAACTATAACCATATGAGTGGAATTCACACGTCACAAAGCAGCCCCTCAGATAACTTCTCTCCAGGATCTATCTGAAGACATTTTCCTTCTCATCATAAGCCTCAAAATGCTCCCAAGTATCTCTTAGTAAACTCACCTAAAACAGTGTTAGAATACTGTTCAATGAAAACAGCAGCTTAACTGTGTGAGTGAAATTCACGTGACCTAGAGCCGTATCGCACACTATTTCCTTCTCTTTTTATTGGAAGGTGTTTCTTTTTCACATATTCTTGAGAGCATTCCCAAATGTCCTTGCTCAAGTTCGAAAGAAACAGAAATATCAAACTGCTCATTGCAAACAATGATTTAACTCTATGAGATGATTACACATATCACAAAGCACTTGCTGTGAAAAATTCTCTACAGTTTTATTGGAAGACTTTTCCATTCTCACCATAAGCCCAGAGGAACCCCGTAATGTCCCATCACAAATTCCTCAAAGACAGAGCTTCCAAACTGGGCAACATAGTGTAAGCTTTAACTCTCTGAAACAAATGCACACGTGAGAGATAAGTTGTCTTGGAATGCTTCTTTCTGGGTTTTATTTCAGGATATTTCACTTTTTGCAATAGTTTACAATGCATTGGAAAATATCACTTTTGCACTTTTGAAACAACCTCGTTCAAACACTGCCTTATGAGGAAAGAGGTATAACTCCCTCAGTAGAACGCACACACCACAAAGCAGTTTCTCAGAAAGCTTCACTCCAGTTTTTGTCTGATCTCCTTTTACACCATATGCCTGAAAGTGCTCGGAAATGTCCCTTCGTGAATCTGTCCATGACACAGTTTCAAAACTGCGTAATATAAAGAAAATTTTCTCTATGTGAGATGAATAGACATAGCAGTTTCACAGAAAGAATGTTTCCAGTTTTTTCGTGAGTATATTTCCTCTTTCACTGTAGCCGTCCATATACTCTCGAATGTCCACTGTAGCGTTTCCAGTTTTTTCCTGAGTATGTTTCCTCTTTCACCATATAGTCCATATACTTTCGAATTGCCCCTGCAGCGTTTTCCACAAATGAGGTTCCGCAATACTCTATGAGAAGAAAACTACAACTCTATGTTTGGAATTCACATGTTACCAAGCAGCTCCTCAGATATCTTCTCTCCAGTATCTGTCCGAAGATATTTTCGTTTTCACCATAAGCCTCAAAACGCTCCTGAGTATCCCTTAGCTGACTCATCTATAGAGTGTTAGAATACTGCTCAATGGAAACAGAAGCTTAATTGGGCAAGTGGAATTCACGTGATTTAGAGCAGTATCAGAGAGTGTTTCCTTCTCTTTTTTTTGGAAGGACTTTCTTTTTCATATATTTTTGAGAGCGTTCCCAAATGTCCTTGCTCAGGTTCCACAGAAGCAGAGATATCAAAATGGTCAATCCAAAGAATGATTTAACTGTATGAGATGATTACACACATCACAAAGCAGTTGCTCTGAAAGCTTCTCTGCAGTTCTCATTGGAAGATGTTTCCTTTCTCACCTCAAGCCCAGGGGAACCACTTAATACCCCTTCGCAGATTCACAAAGACAGACCTTCCAATCGGGAAAATGTACGATAAACATTTACTCTCTGAAATGAATGCACACGTCAGAACACAGTTTTGTGGAATAACTCTTTCTGGGTTTTCTGTCAGGATATTTCACTTTTTGCCATAGTCTTCAATGCGCTGCAAAATGTCACTTTTTCAGTTTTACAGGAACAGTGTACAAACACTGCCTTAGGAGAAAAGAGGTATAAATCCCTGAATAGATTGCACGCATCCCAAAGCACTTTCTCAGACAGCTTCTCTCCAGTTTTTATCAGAAGATGACTTCCTTTTCACCGTACGCCTGAATGTCCTGCCGAGCATCCCTTCGTGAATCCATCGAATGCAGACTTCGAAAGCTGCATAGTAGAAAGAAAGTTTTATCCATTTGAAATGAATAGACATATCTATCACAAAGCAGTTTCACAGAAAGCTTCTTTCCAGTTTTTGTCTGAGTATTGTTGCTTTTTCGCCATAGCCTTTCATTTACTCCCAAATGTCCCCTGGTCACTTTTTCTCCAAACAGGATTTCCCATTTTTCTATGAGAAGAAAAGTATATCGCTCCGAGTAGAATGCAGACGTCACAAGGCTGTTCCTTGGACATCTTCCTCCATTATCTATCTAAATACATTTCTACCTTCAGCAGAAGCCTCAAGTCGCTCCCTAGTATCCCTTAGCTGATTAACCTAAAACATTGTTAGAATACAGCTCAATGAAAGTAGAAGCTTAACTGTGCAAGTGGAATTCAAGCGACCTAGAGAAGTTTCACAGACAGTCTCCTTTTGTTGTTTATTGGATGGTATTTCTTTTTCACCATATTATTAAGAGCGATCCCAAATGTTCTTTCACAGGTGTCATAGAAACAGCGATTTAAAACTTCTCAATCCAAAGAACAATTAACTCTATGATATGAATGCACACATCACAAAGTAGTTGCTCCGAAAGTTTTTGTCCAGTTTTCATCGGAAGATGATTCCTTTCTCACCACAAGTCTCGGGGTGTCACTTAATATCGCTTCACAATTTCCTCAAAGACAGAGTTTCCAAACTGGGCAACTTAGTATGAGCTTTAACACTCTGAAATGAATGTACATGTCAGACAGAAGTTTCTTGGAATGCTTTTTTCTGGGTTTTATGGGCAGATATTTCAACTTTGCCATAGTCCTCAATATGCTGCAAAGTATCTCTTTTTCACTCTTACAGGTAGAGTGTTCACACAGTGCCTTGTGAGAAAAGAGGTATAACTCCGTGAGTGGAATGCAGACATCACAAATCAGTTTCTCAGAAAGTTTATCTCCAATTGTTATATGAAGATATCTCCTATTTCCCCACCAGCCTGTATGTGATCCAGAATGTCCCTCCACAAATCCATCCATGATGCAGTTTCAAAACTGCATAATAGAAGGACAGTTTCATCTATGTTAGATGAATTGACATATCTGTCACAAAGCAGTTTCACAGAAAGTTTCTTTCCAGTTTTTGTCTGAGGATATTTCCTTTCCCACCATAGCAGTAAATATA
Source organism: Piliocolobus tephrosceles (assembly GCF_002776525.5). Taxonomy (NCBI): domain Eukaryota; kingdom Metazoa; phylum Chordata; class Mammalia; order Primates; family Cercopithecidae; genus Piliocolobus; species Piliocolobus tephrosceles. The sequence goes on from NC_045441.1 coordinate 48,812,530, forward strand.
CTGTTGACTGTCCCCGGTAGCTCTTTCTCCCAACGGGATTCCATAACCCTCTATGAGAAGAAAATTTTAACTCTGTGTGGGAAATGCATGCGTCACAAAGCATTTCTTCATCAATTTTCTCTTGAGTATCTATCTGAAGATATTTCCGTTTTCACCGTTAGCCTCAAAGCACTCCCAATTATCGCTTAGCTGACTCACGTAAAACAGTGTTAGGATACTGCTCAATGAAAACGGAAGCTTACATGTGCGTGTGGACTGGATATGACTTGCAGCAGTTTCACAGAATGTTTCCTTCTGGTTTTTATCGGAGGGCATTTCTTTTTCAGCATATTCTTAAGAGCGTTCCCAAGGGTTCTTTGTCAGGTTCCACAGAAACATTGATTTCAAACTGCTCAATCCAAAGAATGATGTAACGCTACGAGATGAAAACACACATCACAAAGCAGCTGCCCTGACAGCTTCTCTCCAGTTTTCATCAGAAGTCATTTCCTTACTCACCACAAGCCCAGGGGTGCCCCTTCATAACACCTCCAAGATTCCTCAGACAGAGATTCCAAACGGGGCAATGTAGTGTCTTTTTTAACTCTCTGAAATGAAAGCAAACGTTAGAGAACATTCTCCTGGGACGCTTCTTTCTGGGTTTTATTTCAGGATATTTCACTTTTCACGATAGTTTTCAATGCATTGCAAATTATCACTTTTGCACTATCAGATTAACGTTGTTCAAACACTGCCTTCTGATGAGAGAGATATAACTCCCTCAGTGGAATGCACACACCACAAATTCGTTTCTCAGGAAACTTCTCTCCAGGTTGTCTGACGATATCTCCTTTTACACCATATGCCTAAATGTGCTCTCTAATATCCATTCACGTTTCTGTCCAATATGCAGTTTCACAACTGCGTAATATAAAGAAAACTTTCTTTATGTGAGATGAATAGACATATCTATCACATAACAGTTTCACAGAAAAGTTCTTTCCAGTTTTTTTCTCAATAGATTCTTTTTTCACCATAGCCAACCATGTACTCTCGAATGTCCCCTTGTAGCTTTTTCTCCAAATGGGATTCCTCAATCTTCCAGGAGAAAAGAAGTATAACCCTGTGAGTGGAATGCACAAGTCACCAAGCAGCTCCTCGGAAATCTTCTCTCTGGTATGTATCTGAAGATGTTTCATTTTCCCCGAAAGCCTCAGACTGCTCCCGAGTATCCCTTAGCTGAATCACCTAAAAGAATGTTAAAATACTGCTCAATGAAAACTGAGGCTTAACTGTGTGAGTAGACTTCACGTGACAAAGAGCAGTTTCATAGAAAGTGTTCTTCTGGTTTTATCGGAGGGTGTTTCTTTTTCAGCATATTCTTAAGAGTGTGACCAAATGTCCTTTCTCAGGTTCCTCAGAAACAGTGAGTTCTAACTGCTCAATCCCCAAAATGATTTAATTCTATGAGATGCGTGCACACAATACAAAGAAGTTACTCTGAAAGATTCTGTACAGTTTTCATCGGAAGGCGTTTCCTTACTCACCACAAGCCTCCCTGTGTCACTAATATCCCTTCACAATTTCCTCAAAGACAGAGTTTACAAACTGGGCGACTTAGTGTCAGCTTTAACACTCTGAAATGAATGTCCACGTCAGAGAGAAGTTTTTTGGAACCCTTTTTTCTGTGTTTTATCTCCGGATATTTCAATTTTCAACATAGTCTTCAATATGCTGCAAAATATCTCTTTTTCACTTTTACAGAAACAGTGTTCAAACACTGACTTGTGATCAAAGAGCTATGTCCCCAGTGTTCCTTCGCAAATCTGTCTATGAAGCAGTTTCAAACTGCCTAGTATAAAGAAAATTTTCTCTATGTGAAATGAATAGACATATCTATCACATGGGAGTTTCACAGAAAGCTTCTTTCTAGTTTTTTTCTGAGTATATTTGCTTTTTCACCATAGCCGTCGGTGTACTCTCGAATGTTCCTTGGTGGCATTTCCTCCAACTGGGATTCAGCAATACTCTATGAGAAGAAAATTGTAACTCTATGAGTGGAATTCACACGTCACAAAGCATCTCCTCAGATATCTTCTCTCCAGTATCTGTCTGAAGATATTTTCGTTTTCACCGTAAGCCTCAATGCGCCCCTGAGTATCACTTAGCTGACTCTCCAAAGAGTGCTAGAATACTGCTCTATGAAAAAAAATGCTTAACTGTGCAAGGGGAATTCACGTGACATAGATCAGTATCACTTCTCTTTTTTATTCGAGGGTATTTCTTTTTCACATATTACTGAGAGGGTTCCAAATGTTCTTGCTCAGGTTCCACAGAAACAGTGATATCAAACTGTTCAATCCAAGGAATGATTTAACTCTATGAGATGACTGCACACATCATAAAGCAGTTGCTCTGATAGCTTCTATGCAGTTTTCATCGGAAGACGTTTCCTTTCTCACCACAAGCCCAGAGGAACCACTTAATATCCCTTCACAAATTCCTCAAAGACAGAGCTTCCAATCTGGGGAACGTAGTGTAAGCTGTAACTCTCTGAAATGAATGCACACGTCACAAGGGAATTTCTTAGATTGCTTCTTTCCTTTTTAAATTCCGGATATTTCACATTTCAGCAAAGTCTTCAATTCGCTCCAAAATATCCCTATTTCAATTTTACAGGAACAGTGTTCAAAAAGTGCCTTATGAGAAAAGAGGTATAATTCCCTGAGTGGAATGCACACATCACAAAGCAGTTTCTCAGAAAGCTTCTCTCCAGATTTTATATGAAGGTATCTCCTATTTCACCACAGGCATGAATGTGCTCCCTAATGTCCCTTCGAGTTTCCGTCCATTTCCCAGTTTCAAAACGGCATAATAGAAGGTTTCATCTATGTGAGGTGAATAGACATATCTACCACCATGCAGTTTCACAGAAAGCTTCTTTCCACTTTTTGTCTGATGATATTTCCTTTTTCACCATAGCCTTCCTAGTATTCCCGAATGTCCCCTCGTAGATTTTTCTCCAAATGGGATTTTCCAATCTTCTAGGGGAAAAAAAGTATAACCCTGTGAGTGGAGTGCACATGTCACAAAGCAGCTCGTCAGAAATCTTCTCTACATTATGTATCAAAAGGTGTTTCCTTTTTCACCAAAAGCCTCAGAGCGTTCCAGCATATCACTTCACAGACTGAACAAAAACAGTTTTAGAATTCTGCTCAATGAAAACCAAATCTTAAGTGGACTTCACGTGACAAAGAGCAGTTTCACAGGAAGTTTTCTTCCGTTTTTTATCGGAAGGTATTTCTTTTTCAACAAATTCTTAAGAGCGTTCCCAAATGTCCTTTCTCAGGTTCCACAGAATCAGTGACTTCAAATTGCTCAATCCAAAGAATGGTTTTATTTGTTGACATGCGTACACACATTAAAAAGCAGTTACTCTGAAAGATTCTGTCCAGTTTTCAATGGAAGGCGTTTCCTTTCTCACCACAAGACTCCGGGCCCCACTTAATATCCCTTCAGTGATTCTTCAAGACAGAGTTTCCAAATGGAGCAACGTAATGTAAACATTATCTGTCTGAAATGAATGCACACGTCAGAGAGCAGTTTCCTGGGATCCTACTTTCTGGGTTTTATTTCAGGATATTTGACTTTTCTCCATAGTCTTCAATGCGCTGCAAAATGTCACTTTTTCAGTTTTACAGGAACAGTGTTCAAACACTGCCTTATGAGGAAAGAGGAATAAATCCCTGAGTGGAATGCACACATCGCAAAGCACTTTCTCAGAAGCTTCCCTCCAGTTTTTACCTGAAGATAACTCACTTTTCACCATACGACTGAATGTCCTGCCGAACGTCCCTTCAGGAATCCGTCCATGACAGGCATTCAAAACTGCGTAGTCCAAAGAAAGTTTTATCCATGTGAAAGGAATAGATATATCTATCACAAGGCAGTTTCACAGAAAGCTTCCTTCGAGTTTTTGTCTGAGGATAGTTCCTTTTTAACCATAGCCTTTCATATACTCACGAATGTCCCCTGGTTGCTTTTTCTCCAAACGGGATTTCCCATTCATCTATGAGAAGAAAAGTATATCTCTGTGAGTGGAATGCACATGTCACAAGACCGCTCCTTGAAAATCTTCCTCCAGTATCTATCTACAGATATTTCCGTTTTCACCGGAAGCCTCAAATCGCTCCCGAGTATCCCTTAGCTGATTCACCTAAAATATTGTTAGAGTACTGCTCAATGAAAACAGATGCTTAACTGTGCGAGTGGAATTCAAGCAACCTAGGGAAGTTTCACAGGCCGTTTCCTTCTTGCGTTTATCTGATGGTGTTTCTCTTTCAGCATATTATTAAGATTTTTCCCAAATGTCCTTTCTCATGTATCACAGAAACAGCAATTTAAAACTGATCAATCCAATGAAGGATTTAACTCTACGAAATGAATACACACATCACAAAGCAGTTTCTCCGAAAGTTTCTCTCCAGTTTTCATCGTAAGACTTTTCCTTTCTCACCACAAGCCTCCAGGTGTCACTTTATATCCCCTCGCAATTTCCTCAAAGACAGATTTTCCAAACTGGATGAGTTAATGTAAGCTTTAACACTCTGAAATGAATGTACACTTCAGAGAGCAGTTTCATGGAATTTTTTTTTGAATTTTATCTCCGGATATTTCAATTTTCGCCATAGTCTTCAATACACTGCAAAATATCTCCTTTTCACTCTTATGGGAACAGTGCTGAAACACTGCCTTGTGAGAAAAGAGGTATAACTCCTTGAGTGGAATGCAGACATCACACAGCAGTTTCTCAGAAAATTTTTCTCCAATTGTTTTCGGAATATAACTCCTATTTCCACACCAGCCTCTATATGCTCTCGAATTTCCCTTCACGAATACGTCCATGATGCACTTTCAAAACTGCGTAGGAGAAATACAATTTCATCCATGTGAGATTAATAGACATATCGGTCACAAAGCAGTTTCACAGAAAGTTTCTTTCCAGATTTTGTCCGAGGTTATTTTCTTTTCCACCATAGCAGTAAGTATACTCCAGAATGTCCCCAGTGGCTATTTCTCTAAACGGGATTCCATAAACCCCTATGAGAAGAAAAGTTCAACTGTGTGTCTGAAATGCATACATCACAAAGCATTTCTACATCAATCTCCTCTGGAATATCTATCTGAAGATATTACCGTTTTCACCATTAGCCTCAAAGCGCTCCCAATTATCCCTTAACTAACACACTTAAAACTGTGTTAGGATACTGCTCAATGAAAATGGAAGCTTAAATGTGTGAGCGGACTTGATATGACCTGGAGCAGTTTCACAGAATGTTTCCTTCTGGTTTTTTTCGCAGGATATTACTTTTTCAGTATATTCTTAAGTGAATTACCAAATGTTCTTTCTGAATTTCCATAGAAACATTGATTTGAAACTGCTCAATCCAAAGAAAGACGTAACGCTATGAGATGAATACACATATCACAAAGCAGCTGCTCCAAATGCCTCTCTCCATTTTTCATCGGAAGTCGTTTCCATACTAACCACAAGCCCACGGGTGCCTCTTAATAACACCTCAAAGATTCCTCACACACAGAGCTTCCACAGTGGGCAATGTAGTGTAAACTTTCATGTTCTGAAATGAATGCGCACGTTAGAGAGCATTGTCTTGGAACACATCTTTCTGGGTTTTATTTCAGGATATTTCACATTTCACAATAGTTTTTAATGCATCGGAACATAACACTTTTTCAATTTCAGAAGAACCTTGTTCAAATATTGTATATGATGAAAGAGGTATAAATCCCTCAGTGGAATGCACACACCACAAAGCAGTTTCTCCTAAATCTTCTCTCCAGTTTTTGTCTGACGATATCTCCTTTTACACCGTACCCCTGAATGTCCTCCCAAATGTCCCTTCGTGAATCTGTCCAAGACACAGTTTCAAAACTGCGTAATATACAGAAAATTTTATCTATATGAGATGAATAGACATATCTATCACATAGCAGTTTCACAGAAAGCTTCTTTCCAGTTTTTTTCTGAATACACTTCCTTTTACATCATAGCCCTTCATATACTCTGGAATGTCCCCTGCAGCATTTTCTCCAAAAGGGATTCCACAATACTCAATGAGAAGAAAACTATAACTCTAAGAGTAGAATTCACAGGTCACAAAACAGCTCCTCAGATATCTTCTCTTCAGTATCTTCCTCAAGATATTTTCGTTTCCACCATAAGACTCAAAGCACTCCCGAGTATCCCTTACCTGACACACCTAAAAGAGTGTTAGAATACTGCTCAATGAAAAGAGAAGGTTAACTGTGCGAGTGGAATTCACGTGACCTAGAGCAGTATCAGAGAGTGTTTCCTTCTCTTTTTTATTGGAAGGTGTTTATTTTTCACATATTCTTGAGAGCGTTCCCAAATGCCCTTGCTCAGGTTACACAGAAACAGAGATATCAAACTGCTCAATCCAAACAATGATTTAACCCTGTGAGATGATTATGCATATCACAAAGCAGTTGCTCTGAAAACTTCTCTGCACACATCATCGGAAGATATTTCCTTTCTCAGCACAAGCCCAGGGGAACCACTACATATCCCTTCAAAAATTCCTCAAAGACAGAACTTCCAAACCGGGTAAGCTTTAACTCTCTGAAATGAATGCACATGTCAGAGATGAGTTTCTTAAAACGCTCTTTTCCTGGTTTTAATTCAGGATATTTTGCATTTTGCCAACATCTTCAATTCGCTGCAAAATAGCCCTTTTTCAGTTTTACAGGAACAGTGTTAAAAAAGTGCCTAATGAGAAAATAGGTAGAATTCCCTGAGTGCAATGCATACATCACAAAGCAGTTTCTCAGAACGTTTCTCTCCAGTTTTTATGTGAAGATACCTCCTCTTTCGCCACAGGCCGGAATTTGCTCCCGAATGTCCCTTTGCATTTCCGTCCATTATGCAGTTTCAAAAATGTGTAATAGAAAAAAATTTAACTATGGGAAATGAGTAGACATATCTAACACAATGCAGTTTCACAGAAAGCTTATTTCCAGTATTTGTCTGAGAATAGTTCCTTTTTCACCATAGCATTTCATATACTCCCGAATGTCCTCTGGTCACTTTTTCTCCAAATGGGATTTCCAATTCCTCTATGAGAAGAAAAGTATACTTCTGAGAGTAGAATGCACACATCACAAGGCCGCTCCTCAGAAATCTTCCTCCTGTATCTATCTAAAGATATTTCTGTTTTCACCAGAAGCCTCAAATCGCTCCCGAGTGTCCCTTAGCTGATTAAGCAAAAACACTGTTATAATACTGCTCAATGAAAACAGAAGCTTAACTGTGCGAGTGGAATTCAAGCGACCTAGAGAAATTTCACAGACAGCTTCCTTCTGGCGTTTATTGGATGGTATTTATTTTTCAGCCTATTATTAAGTGTTCCCAAATGTCCTTTCTCAGGTATGACAGAAACAGCGATTTAAAACTGTTCAATCCAAAGAATGATTTCACACTATGAGATGAATACACACATCATAAAGTAGTTGCTCCAAAAGTTTCTCTCCTGTTTTCATCAGAAGACGTTTCCTTTCTCACCATAAGCCTCGGGGTGTCATTTAATATCCCCTCACAATTTCCTCAAAGACAGAGTTTCCAAACTGCGTGACTTAGTGTCATCTTTAACACTCTGTAATGAACGTACACGTCAGAGAGCAGTTACTTGGAACGTTCTTTTCAGGGTTTTATTTCGGATATTTCAATTTCCACCATAGTCCGAAATATGCTGCAAAGTATCTCTTCTTCACTCTTACAGGAACAGTGCTCAAATACGGCCTTGTGGGAAAATGAGGTATAACTCCCAGAGTGGAATGCAGACATCACAAGGCAGTTTCTCAGAATGTTTCTCTCCAATTTTTATCTGAAGGTATCTCCTGATTACCCACGAGCCTGTATGTGCTCCCAAATTTCCCTTCGTGAATCCATTCATGATGCAGTTTCAAAACTGTGTAATGGAAAGACAGTTTCATCTATGTGAGATGAATAGACATATCAGTCACAAAGCAGTTTCACAGAAAGTTTCTTTCCACTTTTTCTCTGAGGATATTTCCTTTTCCACCAGAGCAGTAAATATAATCCTGAATGCTCCCGGTAGCTCTTTCTCCCAACGGGATTCCATAAAACCCTATGAGAAGAAAAGTTTACCTCTGTGTGGGAAATGCATGCGTCACAAAGCATTTCCTCATCAATCTCCTCTTGAGTATCTATCTGAAGATATTTCCGCTTTCACTGTAGGCCTCGAAGTGCTCCCGATTATCCCTTAGCTGACTCACCAAAAAGAGTGTTAGGATATTGCTCAATGAAAACGGAAGGTTAACTGTGTGATTGTACTTGATGTTACCTGGAGCGGTTTCACAATGTTTCTTTCTGCTTTCTATAGGAGGATATTTCTTTTTCAGCATATTTTTAAGAGCGTTCCCAAATGTTCTTTCTCAGTTTCCACAGAAAGAGTGATTTCAAGGTGATCAATGCAAAGGATGATGTAACTCTAGGAGATGAATACATGTGTCACAAAGCAGTTCCTCCACAAGCTTCTCTCCAGTTTCCTAGGAAGTCGTTTCTTTACTAACCACAAGCCCAGGGGCACCTCTTAATAACACCTCAAATATTCCTCAAAGACAGAGCTTCCAAACTGGGCACTGCAGTGTAAGTTTCAACGCTCTGAAATGAATGCACACATCAGAGAGCATTGTCTTGGAACGCTTCTTTCTGGGTTTTATTTCAGGACATTTCACTTTTCACAATAGTTTTCAATGCGTTGGAAAATATCACTTTTTCACTTTCAGAAGAACCTCGTTCAAACACTGCATTATGATGAAAGAGGCATAACTCCTTCAGTGGAATGCACACACCACAAAGCAGTTTCTCAGAAAGGTTCACTCCAGTTTTTGTCTGACGGTATCTCCTTTACACCATATGCCTGAATGTGCTCTGAAATGTCCCTTCGTGAATCTGTCCATGATGCAGTTTCAAAACTGTGAAATGTAAAGAAAATTTTATCTATGTGAGATGAATGGACATACCTATCACATAGCAGTTTCACAGAAGGTATCTTTCCTGTTTTTCCCTGAGTATATTTCCTCTTTCAATATAGCCATCCATATACTCTCAAATATCCCCTGTAGCGTTTTCAACAAACGGGGTTCCGCAATACTCTATGAGAAAAAAACTATAACTCTATGAATGGAATTCAAACGTCACAAAACATCTCCTCAGATATCTTCTCTCCAGTATCTGTCTGCAGATGCTTTCATTTTCATCATAAGCCTCAAAGTGCTCCCGAGTGTCCCTTCGCTGACTCACCTAAAAGAGTGTTAGAATGCTGCTCAATGAAAACAGAAGCTTCACTGTGATAGCAGAATTCATGTGACTTAGAGCAGTATCACAGAATGTTTCCTTCTCATTTTTATTGGATGGTTTTTCTTTTTCACATATTCCTGAGAGCATTCCCAAATGTGCTTGCTCATGTTCCACAGAAACAGAGATATCAAAATGGTCAATCCAAAGAATGATTTAACTCTTAGAGATGATTGCACACATCACAAAGCAGTTTCTCTGAAAGCTTCTCTGCAGTTTTCTTCAGAAGACGTTTCCTTTCTCACCACAAGCCCAGGGGAACCACTTAATATCCCTTCTCAAATTCCTCAAGGACAGAGCTTCCAAACTAGCAGCATAGTATAAGCTTTACCTCTCTGAAATGAATGCACACGTGAGAGGTGAGTTTCTTAGAACACTCCTTTCCTGGTTTTAATTCAGGATATTTCACATTTCACCAAAGTCTTCAATTCGCTGCAAAATTTCCTTTTTTCAGTTTTCCAGGAACAGTGTTCAAAAACTGCCTTATGAGAAAAGAAGTATAATTCACTGTGTGGAATGCACACATCACAAATATGATTCTCAGAGGTCTTCTCTCCAGTTTTTATGTGAAGATATCTCCTATTTCCCCACAGGCCTGAATGTGCTCCCTAATGTCCCTTCACTTTTCCGTCTATTACATAGTTTCCAAACTGTGTAATAGAAAAAAGTTTTATCAATTGGAGGTGAGTTGATATACCTACCACAACGCAGTTTCACAGAAAGCTTCTTTCCAGTTTTAGTCCAATGATATTTCTTTTTCCACCATAGCAGTCTGTATGTTCTCGAATTTCTCCATGTAGCTTTTTCTCCGAATGGGATTCCCCAATCTTCTAGGAGAAAAGAAGTATAAACTTGTGAGTGGAATGCACATGTCACAAAGCAGCTCCTCGGAAATCTTCTCCCCGCTATGTATCTGAAGATGTTTCCTTTTTCACTGAAAGCCTCAGAGCGTTCCAGCATGTCACTTCACAGAATAAACAAAAGCAGTGTTAGAATACTGCTCAATGAGTTTCTTCACCGAATTGGAAAAAACTGCTTTAAAGTTCATATGGAACCAGAAAAGAGCCCGCATTGCCAAGACAATCCAAAGTCAAAAGGACAAAGCCAGAGGCGTCACGCTACCTGACTTCAAACTATACTACAAGGCTACAGTAACCAAAACAGCATGGTACTGGTACCAAAACAGAGACATAGACCAATGGAACAGAACGGAGTCCTCAGAAATAATGCCACACATCTACAACCATCTGATATTTGACAAACCTGAGAGAAACAAGAAATGGGGAAAGGATTCCCTATTTAATAAACGGTGCTGGGAAAATTGGCTAGCCATAAGTAGAAAGCTGAAACTGGATCCTTTCCTTACTCCTTATACGAAGATTAATTCAAGATGGATTAGAGACTTAAATGTTAGAGCTAATACCATAAAAACCCTAGAAGAAAATCTAGGTAGTACCATTCAGGACATAGGCATGGGCAAGGACTTCATGTCTAAAACACCAAAAGCAACTGCAGCAAAAGCCAAA
>NC_045441.1:48823852-48852195 GCF_002776525.5 Piliocolobus tephrosceles
TATCACAAGAAGAGAAAACCAAACACCGCATGTTCTCACTCATAGGTGGGAACTGAACAATGAGCTCACTTGGACTCGGGAAGGGGAACATCACACACTGGGGCCTATCATGGGGAGGGGGGAGGAGGGAGGGATTGCATTGGGGAGTTATACCTGATATAAATGATGAATTGATGGGTGCTGACGAGTTGATGGGTGCAGCACACCAACATGGCACATGTATACATATGTAACAAACCTGCACATTATGCACATGTAACCTAGAACTTAAAGTATAATAATAAAAAAAAAGAATATTGCTCAATGAAAACTGAAGCTTAACTGTGCAGGTGGACTTCACTTGACAAAGAGCAGTTTCACAGAAAGTTTTCTTCTGTTTTTTATAGGAAACTATTTCTTTTTCATCATATTCTTTGGAGCGTTCCCAAATGTCCTTTCTCAGGTGTCACAGAAATAATGATTTCAAACTGCTCAATCTAAAGAATTATTTAATTCTATAAGATGCATACACACATTAAAAAGCAGTTACTCTGAAAGATTCTGTCCAGTTCTCATCGGAAGGCATTTCCTTTCTCACCACAAGACTCTGGGCGCCACTAAATATCCCTTCAAAGATACTTCCAACAAAGGGTTTCCAAACGGGGCAATGAAGTGTAAACTTTAACTCTCTGAAATGAATGCACATGTCATAGTGCAGACTCTTGGAATCCTTCTTTCTGAGTTTTATTTCAGGATATTTCACTTTTCACCATAGTCTTCAATGCGCTGCAAAATGGCACTTTTTCCGTTTTACAGGAACAGTGTTCAAACACTGCCGTATGAGAAAAGAGGTATAAATCCCTGATTGGAATGCACTCATCTCAAAGCACTTTCTCAGACAGCTTCTCTCCAGTTTTTATCCGAAGATAACTCCCTTTTCACCATATGCCTGAATGTCCTTCCGAACCTCCCTTCACGAATCTGTCAATGACGCATTTTCAAAATTGCATAATAGAAAGTTTCATCCATGTGAAATGAATAGACATATCTATCACAAAGCTTTTTCACAGAAAGTTTCCTTCCAGTTTTTGTCTGAGGATAGTTCCTTTTTCACCATAGCCATTCATGTACTCCCGAATGTCCCCTGCTCGCTTTTTCTCCAAACGGGATTTCCCATTCCTGTATGAGAAGAAAAGCATATCTTGGTGAGTAGAATGCAGACGTCACAAGACCGTTCCTCAAAAATCTTCCTCCAGTATCTATCTAAAGATATTTTCGTTTTCACCAGAAGCCTTAAATCGCTCCCAAGTATCCCTTAACTGATTAACCTAAAACATTGTTAGAATACTGCTCAATGAAAACAGAAGCTTAAATGTGCGAATGGAAAACAGATGACATAGAGAAGTTTCACAGACAGTTTCCTTCTGGCGTTTCTCAGTTGGTATTTCTCTCCCAGCATATTATTAAGAGCGTTCACAAATGTCCTTTCTCAGGTATCACAGAAACAGTGATTCAAGCCTGCTGAATCCAGAGAACGATTTAATTCTATGAGATGAATATATACATAACAAAGTAGTGGCTCTGATAGTTTCTCTCCAGTTTTCATCGGACTACATTTCCTTTTTCACCATAAACCTCGGTGTGTCACATAATATCCCTTCACAATTTCCTCAAAAACAGAGTTTCCAAAGTGGGCTACTTAGTGTCAGCTTTAATATTCTGAAATGAAAGTACACGTCAGAGAGCCGTTGCTTGGAACACTTTTTTCTGGGTTTTATTTCCGGATATTTCAATTTTCGCCATAGTCTTCAATACGCAGCAAAATATCTCTTTTTCAGTTTTACAGGAACAGTGTTCAAATACTGCCTTGTGAGAAAAGAGGTATAACTCCGTGAGTGGAATGCAGACATCACAAAGCAGTTTCTCAGAAATTTTCTCTCCATTTGTTATCTGAAGGTATCTCCTATTTGCCCACCAGCCTATATGTGCTCCCAAATGTCATTTCGCTAATACGTCCATGAAGCAGTTTCAAAACTGTGTAATAGAAAGGCAGTTTCATCTATGTGAGATGAATAGACATATAAGTCACAAGGCAGTTTCACAGAAAGTTTCTTTCCAGTTTTTGTCTGAGGATATTTCCTTTCCACCATAGCAGTAAATATACTCCTGAATGTCCCCGGTAGCTATTTCTCCTAATGGGATTCCATAAACCCCTATGAGAAGAAAAGTTTAACTCTGTGTGGGAAATGCATACGTCACAAAGGATTTCTTCATCAATCTCCTCTCGAGTTTCTATCTGAAGATATTTGCGTTTTCACCGTTTCCCTCAAAGCACTCCCAATTATCCCTTAGCTGACTCATGTAATATAGTGTTATGATACTGCTCAATGAAAATAGAAGCTTAACTGTGCGAGTGGACTTGATATGACCTGGAGCAGTTTCACAGAAGCTTTCCTTCTGGTTTCTATTGGAGGATATTACTTTTTCAGCATATTCTTATGAGCATTCCCAAATGTTCTTTCTCAGGTTCCACAGAAACATTGATTTCAAACTGCTCCAGCCAAAGAATGATGTAACTCTATGAGATGAATACACACATCAAAAGCAGCTGCTCCACATGCTTCTTTCCAGTTTTCATCGGAAGTCGTTTCCTTACTCACCACAAGCTCAGGGGAGACTCTTAATAACACCTCAAAGATTCCTCGAAGACAGACCTTTCAAACTGGGCAATGTGGTGTAACCTTTAACTCTCTTAAATGAATGCATACGTTAGAGAGCATTTCCTTGGAACGCTTCTTTCTGGGTTTTATTTCAGGATATTTCACTTTTCACAATAGATTTCAACGTATGGGAAAATATCACTGTTTCACTTACAGAAGAACCGTCTTCAAACACTGCCTTAGGATGAAAGAGGTATAACACCCTGAGTGGAATGCGCACACCACAAAGCAGTTTCCAAAAAACCTTCTCTCCAGGTTTTTTCTGCCGATATCTTCTTTTACACCATACGCCTGAATGTGCGTACATGTCCGTTCGTGAATCTCTTCATCACCCAGTTTCAAAACTGCGTAATATAGAGAAAATTTTCTCTATGTGAGATGAATAGACATACCTATCACATAGCAGTTTCACAGAAAACTTCTTTCCAGTTTTTTTCTGAGTATATTTCCTTTTTCACCCTAGCCGTCCATATACTCTCGAATGTCCCCAGGTAGCGTTTTCTCCAAACGGGATTCTACAATACTCTATGAGAAGAAAACTATAACTCTGTGAGTGGAATTCACACATCAAAAAGCAGCTCCTCAGATATCTTCTCTCCAGTATCTGTCTGAAGATATTTTCGTTTTCACCCTAAGCCTCAAAGCGCTCCGGACTATCCCTTAGCTGACTCACCTATAGAGTGTTAGAATACTGCTCAATGGAAACAGAAGCTTAACTGTGCGAGTAGAATTCACGTCTTTTAGAGCAGTATCACAGAGTGTTTCCTTCTCTTTTTTATTGGAAGGACTTTCTTTTTCATATATTTTTGAGAGCGTTCCCAAATGTCCTTGCTCAGGTTCCACAGAAGCAGAGATATCAAAATGGTCAATCCAAAGAATGATTTAACTGTATGAGATGATTACACACATCACAAAGCAGTTGCTCTGAAAGCTTCTCTGCAGTTCTCATTGGAAGACGTTTCCTTTCTCACCTCAAGCCCAGGGGAACCACTTAATATCCCTTCGCAATTTCCTCAAAGACAGAGCTTCCAAACTGGGCAACGTAGTGTAAGCTTTAGCTCTCTAAAATGAATGCACACGTCAGAGAAGAATTTCTTAGGAAGCTCCTTTCCTGGATTTATTTAAGGATATTTCACATTTCACCAAAGTCTTCAATTCACTACAATTTATCACTTCTTCAGCTTTACAGAAACATTGTTCAAAAAGTGCCTAATGAGAAAAGAGATATAAGTGCCCGTGTGGAATGCACACATCACAAAGAATTTTCTCAGAAAGCTTCTCTGCACTTTTTATGTGAAGTTATCTCCTAATTTCCCACAGGCTTGAATGTCTCCCTAATGTCCCTTTGCGTTTCTGTCCATTACACAGTTTGAAAACTGCGTAATGGAAAATAGTTTTATCTATAAGAGGTGAGAAGACATATCTACCACAATGCAGTTTCACAGAAAGCTTCTTTCCACTTTTTGTCTGCTGATATTTCCTTTTTCACCATAGAAGTCCCTATATTCCCGAATGCCCCTTTTAGCTTTTTTTCCAAACGTGATTCCTCAATCTTCTAGGAGAAAAAAAGTAGGAACTTGTGAGTGGAATGCACATGTCACAAAAGACCGCCTCAGAAATCTTCTCTCTGGTATCTATCTGAAGAGGTTTCCCTTTTCACTGAAAGCCTCAGTGCGCTCCAGCATATCACTTCACAGGCTAAAAAAAACAGTGTTAGGATACTGCTCAATGAAAACGGAAGATTAACTCTGCGAGTGGACTTGATATGACCCGGAGCGGTATCACGGAATGTTTCCTATGGGTTTTTATTGGAGGATATTTCTTTTTCAGCATATTCTTAAGAGCGTTCCCAAAAGTTCTTTCTCAGGTTCCACATAAACAATTATTTCAAACTGCTCAATCCAAAGAATGATGTAACGCTACGAGATGAATACACACATCACAAAGCAGCTGCTCCAAAAGCTTCTCTCCAGTTTTCATCGGAAGTCGTTTCCTTACTCATCACAAGCCCAGGGGCGCTGCTTAATAATACCTCAAAGTTTCCTAAAAGACAGAGCTTCCAAACTGGGCAATGTAGTGTAACTTTTAACTCTCTGAAATGAACGCACACGTTAGAAAGCATTTTCTTGGAACTCTTCTTTCTGGGTTTTATTTCAGGATATTTCACTTTTCACAATATTTTTCAATGCATTGCAAAATATCACTTTTTCACTTTCAGAAGAACCTTGTTCAAACACTGCCTTATCATGAAAGAGGTATAACTCCCTCAGTTCAATGCACACACCACAAACCAGTTTCTCAGAAAGCTTCTCTCCAGTTTTTGTCTGACGATATCTCCTTTTACACCATACATCTGAATGTGCTCCCAAATGTCCCTTCGCAAATCTGTCCATGACACAGTTTCAAAACTGAGTAATATAAAGAAAATTTTTTCTATGTGAGAGGCATAGACATATCTATCACATAGCAGTTTCACAGAAAGCTTCTTTCCATGTTTTTTCTGAGTATATATCCTCTATCAATACAGCCGTACATATACTCTTGAAAGTCCCCTGTAGCATTTTCTCCAAACGGGATTCCACAATACTCTATGAGAAGGAAACTATAACACTAGGAGTGGAATTCGCACGTCACAAAGCAGCTCCTCAGATATCTTCTCTCCAGTATCTGTCTGAAATTGTCTCTTTTTCACCGAAAGCCTCAAAATGCTCTCGACTATCCCTTAGCTGACTCACATAAAACACTGTTAGAATACTGCTCAAGGAAAATAGAAGCTTAATTGTGAAAGTGGAATTCACGTTACCTAGAGCAATATCACAGAGTGTTTCCTTCTCCTTTTTATTGGAGGGTGTTGTTTTTCACATAATCTTGAGAGCGTTCCCAAATGTCCTTGCTCAGGTTCCACAGAAACAGAGATATCAAAATGCTCAATCCAAAAATGATTTAACTCTATGAGATGATTACACACATCACAAAGCAGTTGCTCTGAAGACTTCTCTGCAGTTTTTATCAGAAGATGTTTCCATTCTCACCACAAGCCCAGGAGAACCACTTAATATCCTTTCACAAATTCCTCAAGGACAGAGCTTCCAAACTGGGCAACGTAGTGTAAGCTTTAACTCTGTGAAATGAATACACACACCAGAGAGGAGTTTCATAGAACGCTTCCTTCCAGTTTTAATTCAGGATATTTCACATTTTGCCTAAGTCTTCAATTCACTGAAAAATATCCCTTTCTCAGTTTTACAGGAACAGTGTTCAAAAAGTGCCCGATGAGAAAAGAGGTATAATTCCCTGAGTGGAGTGCTCACGTCACAAGGGAGTTTCTCAGAAAGATTCTCTCCAAATTTTATGTGAAGATATCTCCTATTTACCCTCAGGCCTGAATGTGCTCCCTAATATCCCTTCGTGTTTCCGTCCATTACGCAGTTTCAAAACTGCCTAATAGAGAAAAGTTTTTTCTATGGGAGTTGAGTAAACATATTTAACACAACACAGTTTCACAGAAATCTTCTTTCCAGTTTTTGTCTGATGATATTTCCTTTTTCATCATAGCAGTCCATACATTCTCAAATGTCCCCTTTTATCTTTTTCTCCAAACGAGATTCCCAAATCTTCTTGGAGAAAAGAAGTATAACCCTGTGAGTGGAATGCACATGTCACAAAGCAGCTCCTCGGAAATCTTCTTTCTGGTATGTATCTGAAGATGTTTCCTTTCTCACTGAAAGCCTCAGAGTGCTCCACCATATCACTTCACAGACAAAACAAAAACACTGTTAGAATACTGCTGAATGATAACCGAAACTTAACTGTGCGAGTGGACTTCACATGACAAAGAGCACTTTCACAAAAAGTTTTCTTCTGTTTTTTATGGGAGGATATTTCTTTTTCAGCACATTCTTAACAGCGTTCCCAAATGTCCTTTCTCAGTTTCCACAGAAATAGTGAGTACAAACTGCTCAATTCAAAGAATCATTTAATTCTATGAGAAGTGTGCACAGATTTCAAAACAGTTACTCTGAAAGATTCCATCCAGTTTTCATTGGAAAGCATTTCCTTTCTCACCACAAGTCTCCAGGTGTCACGTAACATCCCTTCACAATTTCCTCAAAGACAGAGTTTCCAAACTTGGCGACTTAGTGTAAGTTTTAACACTCTGAAATGAATGTACACGTCAGAGAGCAGTTTCTTGGAACGATTTTTTGCGAGATTTGTCTCAGGATATTTCCATTTTTGACATAGTCTTCAATATGCAGCAAAATATCTCTTTTTCAGTTTTAAAGGAACAGTGTTCAAAAACTGCCTGGTGAGAAAAGAGGTATGTCCCAAATGTCACTTCACGAATCTGTTCATGATGCAGTTTCAAACTAGGGAATATAAAGAAAATTTTCTCTATGTGAGAGGAATAGACATATCTATCACATAGCAGATTCACAGAAATCTTCTTTCCAGGGTTTTTCTGAGTATAATTCCTTTTTCACCATAGCCATCCATATATTCTCGAATGTTCCTTGGTAGCATTTTCTCCAACCGGGATTCCGGAATACTCTATGAGAAGAAAACTATAACTCTATGAGTGGAATTCACATGTCACAAAGCATCTCCTCAGACATCTTCTCGCCAGTATCGGTCTGAAGAGATTTTCGTTTTAACTGTAAGCCTGAAAGCACTTCCGATTATCACTTAGCTGACTCACCTAAAGGAGTGTTAGAATACTGCTCTATGAAAACAAAAGCTGAACTGTGCGAATGGAATTAACGTGTCCTAGAGCAAATATCACTTCTCTTTTTAATTGGAGGGAATTTCTTTTTCACATATTTTTGAGAGCATTCCCAAATGTCCTTGCTGAGGTTCCACAGAAACAGAGATATCAAAATGCTCAATCCAAAGAATGATTTAACTCTATGAGATTATTACACACATCACAACACATTTGCTCTGAAGGATTCTCTGCAGTTTTCATCGAAGACGTGTCCATTCTCACCACCTGCCCAGGGGAACCACTTAATATCCTTTCACAAATTCCTCAAAGACAGAGCTTCTAAACTTGGCAACGTAGTGTAAGCTTTAACTCTCTGAAACGAATACACACATCAGAGAGGAGTTTCTTAGAGTGCTTCCTTCCTGGTTTTAATTCAGGATATTTCACATTTTGCCAAATTCTTCAATTCGCTGCAAAATATCCCTTTTTCAGTTTTACAGGAACAGTGTTCAAAAAGTGCCTTATGAGAAAGAGGTAAAATTCCCTGAGTGGAATCCACACATCACAAAGCAGTTTCTCAGAAAGGTTCTCTGCAGTTTTTATGTGAAGATACCTTCTATTTCGCCACAGGCCTGAATGTGCTCCTTAATGTCCCTTTGCATTTCCATCCATTACATAGTTTCCAAACTGCGTAATAGAAAAAAGTTTTATCTATGGGAGGTGAATAGACATATATGCCACAACGCAGTTTCAGAAAGCTACTTTCCAGTTTTTGTCTAATGACATTTCCTTTTTCACCATAGCAGTCCCTGTATTCCCGAATGTCCCCTTGTAACTCTTTCTCCAAAAAGGAGTCCCCAATCTTCTAGGAGAAAAATGTATAACCCTGTGAGTGGAATGCACATGTCACAAAAGAGCTCCTCAGAAATCTTCTCTCCAGTATGTATCTGAATATGTTTCCTTTTTCACCAAAAGCCTCACAGCACTCCAGCATATCACTTCACACACTAAGCAAAAACAGTGTTAGAATACTGCTCAATGAAACCTGAAGCATAACTGCGAATGGACTTCACGTGACAAAGAGCAGTTTCACAGACATTTTCTTCTGTTTTTTAACGGAGGGTATTTCTTTTTCAGCATATTCTTAGGAGCATTCCCAAATGGCCTTTCTCTGTTTCCACAGAAACAGTGAGTTCAAACTGCTAAATCCAAAGAATGATTTAAATCTATGGGATTGGTACACACTTTACAAAGCAGTTACTCCAAAAGCTTCTGTCCAGTTTTCATCGGAAGACATTTCCTTTCTCACCACAAGCCTTTGGACGCCACTTAACATCCCGTCAAAGATTCTTCAAAGACAGAGTCTCCAAACTGGGGCAACGAATTGTAAACTTTAACTCTCTGAAGTGAGTGCATGCTTCAGAGTGCAATTTCTTGGAATGCTACTTTCTGGGTGTTATTTCAGGATATTTTACTTTTCTCCATAGTTTTCAATGTGCTGCAAAATGGCACTTTTTCCGTTTTACAGGAACAGTGTTCAAACACTGCTTTATGAGAAAAGAGGTATAAATCCCTGAGTGGAATGCACACATCGCAAAACACTTTCCCCGACAGCTTCTCTCCAGTTTGTATCTGAAGATAACTCCCTTTTCACTGTACGCCAAATGTCCTGCCAAACGTCGCCTCGTGAATCGTCCATGAGGCAGACTCAAAACTGCGTAATAGAAAGAAAGTTTTATCCATGTGAAATGAATAGACATCTATCACAAAGCAGTTTCACAGAAAGCATCTTTCCAATTTTTCTCTGAGGATAGTTCCTTTTTCACCATAGCCTTTCATATATTCCCGAAGGTCCCCTGGTTGCGTTTTCTCCAAACGGGGTTTCCCATTTCTTTATGAGAAGAAAAGCATATCTCTGTGGGTAGAATGCACACGTCACAAGGGTGCTCCTCGGAAATCTTCCTCCAGTATGTCTCTAAAGATATTCCCGTTTTCACGAGAAAACTCAAATCGCTCCTGAGTATCCCTTAGCTGATTAACCTAAAACATTGTTAGAATATTGCTCAATGAAAACTGTTGCTTAACTGTGCGAGTGGAATTCATGCAAATTAGAAAAGTTTCACAGACAGTTTCCTTCTGGTCTTTATCGGATGGTATTTCTTTTTCAGCATATTACTAAGAGTGTTCCCAAATGTCCTTTCTCAGGTATCACAGAAACAGTGATTTAAAACTGCTCAATCCAAAGAACAATTTAACTCTATGAGATGAATACATACATCACAAAGCAGTTGCTCTGATAGTTTCTCTCCAATTTTCATCAGAAGACGTTTCCTTTCTCACCACAAGCCTCTGGGTGTCACTTAATATCCCTTCACAATTTCCTCAAAGACAGAGTTTCCAAACCCGGTGACTTAGTGTAAACTTAACACTCTGAAATGAATGTACACATCAGAGAGCAGTTTCCTGGAACGCTTTTATCTGGGTTTTATTTCCGGATATTTCAATTTCCGCCAGAGTCTTCAATATGCTGTAAAGTATCCATTTTTCAATTTTACAGGAACAGTGTTCAAACACTGCCTTGTAAGAAAGAGGTGTGCCTCCCTGAGTGGAATGCAGACATCTGAAAGCAGTTTCTCAGGAAGTTTTTCTCCAATTGTTATCTGAAGATATCTCCTATTTCTCCAACACCCTCTATGTGCTCCAGAATGTCCTTTCGCAAATCCGTCCATGATGCAGTTTCAAAATTTTGTAATAGAAAAACAGTTTCATCTATATGAGATGCATAGACATATCTGTCACAAAGCAGTTTCACAGAAAATTTCTTTCCAGTTTTTGTCTGAGGATATTTCCTTTTCCACTATAGCAGTAAAAATACTCTTGAAGGTCCCCAGTAGTTATTACTAACAGCGGGATTCTATAAAACCATATGAGAAGAGAGGTTTAATTCTGTGTGGGAAATGCATACATCACAAAGCATTTCTTCAGCAATCTCGTCTGGAGTATCTATCTGAAGATATTTCCGTTTTCTCCCTTAGCCTGAAAGTGCTCCCGATTATCCCTTAGCTGACTCAGGTAAAACAGTTTTAGGATACTGCTCAATGAATATGGAAGCTTAACTGTGCAAATGGACTTGATATGACATGGCGCAGTTTCACAGAAGGTTTCCTTCTGGTTTCTGTCAGAGGATATTCCTTTTATGGCATAATCCTGGGGGCATTCCCAAATGTTCTCTCTCAGGATACACAGAAACAGTGATTTCAAACTGCTCAACCCAAGGAATGATGTAACTCTACGAGATAAATACACACATCACAAAGCAGTTGGTCTGCAAGCTTCTCTCCAGTTTTTATTGGAAGTCATTTCCAAACTCACCACAAGCCCAGGGGAACCTTGAAATAACACATCAAAGATTCCTCAAAGACAGAGCTTCCAAACTGGGCAATGTAGTGTAAGCTTTAACTCTCTGAAATTAATGCACACGTTAGACAGCATTGTCGTGGAACGTTTTTTTCTGGGTTTTATTTCAGTATATTTCACTTTTCACGATAGTTTTCAACACGTCGCAAAATATCACTTTTGCACTTGCAGGAGAACCTTGTTCAAACACTGCCTTATGATGAAAGAGGTATAACTCCCTCAGTGGAATGCACACACCACAAAGCAGTTTCTCAGAAAGCTTCTCTGTTTTTGTCTGACGATATCTCCTTTTACACTGTACGCCTGAATGTGCTCCCAAACGTCCCTTCGCGAATCTGTCCAGGATGCAGTTTCAAAATGGCGTAATATAAAGAAAAATTTATCTATGTGAGATGAATTGACAGATCTATCAGATAGCAGTGTCACAGAAAGTTTTTTTCCAGTATTTGTCTGAGTATATTTCCTCTTTCATCATAGCCCTACATATACTCTCGAATGTCCCCTGGTTGCGTTTTCTCCAAACGGGATTCCACAATACTCTATGAGAAGAAAACTATAACTCTATGAGTGGAATTCTCACGTCACAAAACATCTCCTCAGATATCTTCTATCCGGTATCTGTCTGAAGATGTTTTCGTTTTCACTGTAACCCTCAAAGCGCCTCAAAGTGCTCCAGATAGTTATATTCACCTGACCTAGAGCAGTATCACAGAGTGTTTCCTCCTCTTTTTTATGGGAAGATTTTTCTTTTTCACATATTCTTGAGAGTGTTCCCAAATGCCTCTTCTCAGATTTTTCAAAGACAGAGTTTCCAAGCGGGGCAAAATAGTGTAGACTTAAACTTCCTGAAATGAATGCAGTGGTCAGAGTGCAATTTCTTGGAGTCCTTCTTTCTGGGTTTTATTTGAAGATATTTGACATTTCGCCATAGTCTTCAATGCACTGCAAAATGTCACTTTTTCAGTTTTACAGAAACAGTGTTCAAACACTGCCTTATGAGTAAAGAGGCATAAATCCCTGACTGTTATACACACGTCTCAAAGAACTTTCTCAGACAGCTTCACTCCAGTTTTTAACTGAAGATAACTCCCTTTTCACCGTATGCCTGAATGACTTGCTGAACGTCCCTTGGGGAATCCATCCATGGCAGACTTTCAAAACTGCGTAATAGAAAGAAAGTTTCATCCATGTGAAAGGAATAGACATATCTATCACAAAACAGTTTCACAGAAAGGTTCTTTCCAGTTTTTGTCTGAGGATAGTTCCTTTTTCACCATAGCCTTTCATATACTCTCGAATGTCCCCTGGTGGCTTTTTCTCCCAAAGCGATTTCCCATTCCTGTTTGAGAAGAAAAGTATATCTCTGTGAGTAGAATGCATGCGTCACAAGGCCGCACCTCGGAAATCTTCCTATAGTATCTATCTAAAGATATTTCCGAATTCACCAGAAGCCTCAAATCGCTCCCAAATATCCCTTAGCTGATTAAACTAAGACATTGTTAGAATACTGCTCAAAGAAAACAGAAGCTTAACTGTGCGAGTGGAATTCAAGTGACCTAGAGAAGTTTCACAGACAGTTTCCTCCCGGTGTTTATCGGATGGTATTTCTTTTTTTTCTTTTGGGTATGAATTCTCACTCTGTTGCTCAGGCTGCAGTGGAGTGGCCGAATCTCAGCTCCCTGTAAGCTCCGCCTCCCGGATTTATGCCATTCTCATGCCTCAGCCTCCCAAGTACCTGAGAGAGCAGCTGCCCGCCACCTCACTCGGGTGGTTTTTGTATTTCTTAGTAGAGACGTAGTTTCACCATATTAGCCAGGATGGTTTCGATCTCTTGACTTTGTGATCCGCCTGTTTTGGCCTCCCAAAGTGCTGGGATTACAGGCTTGAGCCACCTTGCTCGGCCTGGATGGTGTTTCTTTTACAGCGTATTATTAAGAGCGTTCCCAAATGTCCTTTCTCAGGTATCACAGAAACAGCGATTTCAAATTGCTCAATCTAAAGAACGATTTAAATCTATGAGATGAATATAAACATACAAAGTAGTTGCTCCGATAGTTTCTCTCCAGTTTTCATCGGAAGACGTTTCCTTTTCCACCACAAACCTCGGAGTGTCACTTAATATCCCTTCAAAATTTCCTCAAAGACAGAGTTTCCAAACTGGGCAACTTAGTGACAACTTTAACATTCTGAAATGAAAGTACACGTCAGAGAGCCATTGCTTGGAATGCTTTTTTCTGGGTTGTATTTCTGGATATTTCAATTTTCGCCATAGTCTTCAATACGCAGCAAATATCTCTTTTTCACTTTTACAGGAACAGTGTTCAAACACTGCCTTGTGGGAAAAGAGGTAAAACTCCCTGAGTGGAATGCAGACATCACAAAGCAGTTTCTCAGAAAGTTTTTCATCAATTGTTATCTGAAGATATCTTCTATTTCCCCACCAGCCTGTATGTGCTCTTGAATGTCCCTTTGTGAATCCATCCATGATGCAGTTACAAAACTGCATAATAGAAAGACAGTTTTATCTATGTGAGATGAATAGACATATCTGACACAAGGCAGTTTCACTGAAAGTTTCTTTCCAATTTTTTGTCTGAGGTTATTTCCTTTTCCACCATAACAGTAAATATATTCCTGAATGTCCCCAGTAGCTATTTCTCCCAACGGGATTCCATAAACCCGTATGAGAAGAAAAGTTAACTCTGTGTGGGAAATGCGTACCTCACAAAGCATTTCTTCATCAATCTCCTATCGACTATCTATCTGAAAATATTTCCTTTTTCACCATTAGCCTCAGAGCGCTCCTGATTGTCCATCAGCTGACTCTCGTAAAAGACTGTTAGGATACTGCTCAATGAAAACAGAAGCTTAACTGTGTGAGTGGACTTGATATGACCTGGAGAGGTTTCACAAAAAGTTTCCTTCTTGTTTCTATTGGAAGGTATTTCTTTTTAACCCTATTCTTAGGAGCATTCCCAAATATTCTTTCTCAGGTTTCCCAGAAACAGTGATTTCAAACTGCTCAACCCAAAGAATGATGTAACTCTACGAGATGAATACACACATCACAAAGCAGCTGCTCCACACGCTTCTTTCCAGTTTTCATCGGAAGTCATTTCCTTACTCACCACAAGCCAAGGGGCGACTCTTAATAACACCTCAAAGATTCCACGAAGACAGAGTTTCTAAACTGGGCAATGTGGTATAAACTTTAACTTTCTGAAATGAATGCACACTTTAGAGAGCGTTTTATTGGAACACTTCTTTCTGGGTTTTATTTCAGGATATTTCACTTTTCGTGATAGATTTCAACGCATTACAAAATATCTTTTTCACTTATAGAAGAACCTTGTTCAAACACTGCCTTAGGATGAAAGAGGTATAACTCCCACAGTGGAATGCACACACCACAAAGTAGTTTCTAAAAATGCTTCTCTCCAGTTTTTTTCTGCTGATATCTCCTTTTACACCGTATGCCAGAATGTGCTCCAAAATGTCCCTTCACGAATCTGTTCATGATGCAGTTTCAAAACTGCATAATATAAAGAAAATTTTCTCTATGTGAGATGAATAGACATATCTATCACATAGCAGTTTCACAGAAAACTTCTTTCCAGTTTTTTTCTGAGTATATTTCCTTTTTCAAACTAGTGGTCCATATACTCTCGAATGTCACCTTGTAGCGATTTCTCCAAACTGGATTCTACAATACTCTATGAGAAGAAAACTATAACTCTATAAGTGGAATTAACACGTCACAAAGCAGTTCCTCAGATATCTTCTTTCCAGGATCTATCTGAAGACATTTTCCTTTTCACCTCAAGCCTCAAAGTGCTCCCGAGTATCCCTTAGCAAACTCACCTAAAACAGTGTTAGAATACTATTCAATGAAAACAGAAGCTTCACTTTGCGAGGGAAATTCACGTGACCTAGAGCAGTATCACAGAGTGATTCCTTCTCTTTTTTACTGGAAGGTGTTTATTTCTCACATATTCTTGAGAATGTTCCCAAATGTCCAAGCTCACGTTCCAAAGAAACAGAGATATCCAACTGCTCATTCCAAACAATACTTAAACTCTATGAGTTGATTACACACATCACAAAGCTGTTGCTGTGAAAACTTCTCTGCAGTTTTCATTGGAAGACTTGTCCTTTCTCACTGCAAGCCCAGGGGAACCACTTAATGTTCCGTCACAAATTCCTCAAAGACAGAGCTTCCAAACTGGGCAACGGAGTGTAAGCTTTAACTCTCTGAAACGAATGCACAAGTTGGAGAGAAGTTTCTTAGAGCATTTCCTTACTGGTTTTAATTCAGGCTATTTCACATTTTCCCAAAGACTTCAATTCGCTGCCATATATCCCTTTTTCAGTTTTACCAGAAGAGTGATCAAAAAGTGCCCTATGAGAAAAGAGGTAAATTTCCCAGAGTGGAATGCACACATTACAAAGCAGTTTCTCAGAAAGCTCCTCTCCAGTTTTTAGTGAAGATATCTCCTATTTCACCATAGCCCTGAATATGCTCCCTAACGTCCCTACGCGTTTCCATCCATTACGTAGTTACAAAACTGTGTAGTAGATAAAAGTTTTATCTACGGGAGGTGAGTGGACATATCTACCACAAGGCAGTTTCACAGAAAGCTTCTTTCCACTTTTTGTCTGATGATATTTCCTTTTTCCCCATAGTAGTCCCTATATTTCCTAATGTCCCCTTGTAGCTCTTTCTCCAAATGGGATTACCCAATCTTCTAGGAGAAAAAAAGTATAATGCTGCGAGTGGAATGCACATGTCACAAAAGAGCCCCTCAGAAATCATCTCTCTGTTACATTTTTGAAGATGTTTGCTTTTTCACCGAAAGCCTCAGTGTGCTCCAGCATATCACTACACAGACTAAACAAAAACAGTGTTAGAATACTGCTCAATGAAAACAAAGCTTAACTGTGTGAGTGGACTTCACGTGACAAAGAGCAGTTTCACAGAAAGTTTTCTTGTTTTTTTATCAGAGGGTATTTCTTTTTCAGCATATTCTTAAGAGCGTTCCCAAATGTCCTTTCTCAGGTTCCACAGAAACAGTGAGTTCAATAATGGTCAATACAAAAAATGATTTAATTCTATGAGATGCATACACACATTGCAAAGCAGTTACTACAGAAGATTCTGTCCACTTTTCATTGGAAGGCATTTCCTTTATCACCAGAAGCCTCCAGACGCCACTTAATATCCCTTCACAGATTCTTCAAAGACAGAGTTTCCAAACGGGGCAATGAAGTGCAAACTTTAAATCTCTGAAATGAATGCACACGACAGAGTGCAGTTTCTTGGAATCCTTCTTTCTGGGTTTTATTTCAGGATATTTGACTTTTCGCCATAGTCTTCAATGCACTGCAAAATGTCACTTTTTCAGTTTTACAGGAACAGTGTTCAAACACTGCCTTATGAGAATAGATGTATAAATCCCTGAGTGGAATGCCCACATCTCAAAGCACTTTCTGAGAGAGCTTCTCTCCAGTTTGTATCTCAAGATAACTCCCATTTCACCGTACGGCTGAATGTCCTGCTGAACGTCCCTTTGGGAATCCGTCCATGACACACTTTCAAAACTAGATAATAGAAAGAAAGATTTATCCATGTGAAATGAATAGATACATCTATCACAAAGCAGTTTCACAGAAAGATTCTTTCCAATATTTGTCTGAGGATAATTCCTTTTAAACCATAGCCTTACATATAATCCCGAATGTCCCCTGGTCACTTTTTCTCCAAACGGGATTTCCCATTACTGTATGAGAAGAAAAGTATATCTCTGTGAGTAGAATGCACACGTCACAAGGCCGCTCCTCAGAAATCTTCCTCCAGTATCTATCTGAAGATACTTCCATTTTTCAACGGAAGCCTCAAATCGCTCCCAAGTATGCCTTAGCTGATTAAACTAAAAACATTGTTAGAATACGGCTCAATGAAAACAGAAGCTTATCTGTGTGAGTGGAATTGAAGCGACCTAGAGAAGCTTCAGGGACAGTTTCCTTATGGCGTTTATCAGACGGTATTTCTTTTTCAGCATATTATTAATAGCGCTCCCAACTGTCCTTTCTCAGGTATCAGAAACAGTGATTCAAAAGTGCTCAATCCAAAGAATGATTTAACTCTATGATGAGAATACACCCATCACTAAGCAGTTGCTTCGAAAGTTTCTCTCCAGTTTTCATCAGAAGACGTTTCCTTTCTGACAACAACCCTCTGGGTGTCACTTAATATACCTTCACAGTTTCCTCAAAGACTGATTTTCCAAGCTGGGCGACTTATTGTAAGCTTTAACACTCTGAAGTGAATGTACACGTCAGAGAGCAGTTAATTGGAATGCTTTTTTCTGGGGTTTATTTCCGGATATTTCAATTTTCGCCAGAGTCTTCTATACGCTGCAAAATATCTCTTTTTCACTTTGACAGGAAGTGTTCAAACACTGCCTTGTGAGAAAAGAGGTATAACTCCCTGAGTGGAATGCAGATATCACAAAGCAGTTCCTCAGAAAGTTTCTCTACAATTGTTATCTGAAGATATCTCCTATTTCCCCACCAGCCTGTATGGGCTCCCGCATTTCCCTTCGCAAATCAGTCCATGATGCGGTTTCAAAACTGTGTAATAGAAAGACAGTTTCAACTATGTGAGATGAACAGACATAATAGTCACAAAGCAGTTTCACAGAAAGTTTCTTTCCAGTTTTTGTCTGAGGATATTTCCTTTTCCACCATAGCAGTAAATATACTCCTGACGGTCCCCAGGAGCTCTTTCTCCCAACGGGATTCCATAAACTCCTATGAGAAGAGAAGTTTAACTCTGTGAGGGAAATGCACACGTCACAAACATTTCTTCGTGAATCTCCTCTTGTGTATCTATCTGAAGATACTTCCGTTTTCACCTCTAGACTCAAAGCGCTCCCAATTATCCCTTAGCTGACCCACGTAAAACAGTGTTAGTATACTGCTCAATGAAAACGGGAGCTTAACTGTGTGAGTCGACCTGATACGACCTGGAGCGGATTGACAGAATGTTTCCTTCTGATTTCTACAGGAGGATATTTATTTTTCAGCATATTCCTAGGAGCGTTCCCAAATGTTCTTTCTCAGTTCCCAAGAAACATTGATTTCAAAACTGCTCAATCCAAAAAATGATGTAACACTACGAGATGAATATACACATCACAAAGTAGCTGCTCCGAAATCTTCTCTCCAGTTTTCATCGGAAGACTTTCCTTACTGACCACAAGCCCAGGGACGCCTCTTAATAACACCTCAAAGATTCTTCAAAAACAGAGCTTCCAAGCTGGGCAATGTAGTGTAAGCTTTAACTCTGTGAAATGAATGCACACGTTAGAGAGCATTTTCTTGGAACGCTTCTTTTTGGGTGTCATTTCAGGATATTTCACTTATCGTGATAGTTTTCAATGCATTGCAAAATATCACTTTTTCACTTTCAGAAGAACGTTGTTCAAACACTGCCTTATGATGAAAGAGGTATAACTCCCTCCAGTGGAATGCACACATCACAAAGCAGTTTCTCAGAAAGCTTCTCTCCAGTTTTTGTCTGACTATATTTCCTTTTAAGCCATATGCCTGAATGTCCTCCTAAATGTCCCTTCGAGAATCTGTCCATGATGCAGTTTCAAAACTGCGTAATATAAGAAAATTTTCTCTATGTGAGATGAATAGACATATCTATCACATAGCAGTTTCACACAAAGCTTCTTTGCAGTATTTTCTGAGTATATTTTCTTTCACACCATAGCCATCCATATACTTTCGAATGTTCCCTGCCGTGTCTGTCTGAAGATATTTTCGTTTTCACTGTAAGCCTAAAAGTGCTCCTGAGTATCCCTTAGCTGACTCACTGAAAAGAGTGTTAGAATACTGTTCAATGAAAACAGAAGCTTAACTGTGATAGTTGTATTCACATGACCTAGAGCAGTATCACAGAGTGTTTCCTTCTCTTTTTTATTGGAAGGTGTTTCTTTTTCACATATTATTGAGAGCATTCCCAAATGTCTCTGCTCAGGTTCCACAGAAACAGAGATATCAAACTGCTCAATCCAAACAATGATTTAAGGCTATGAGATGATTACACACATCACAAAGCAGTTGCTGTGAATGATTCTCTGCAACTTTCATTGGAAGACGTTTCCTTTCTCACCACAAGCCCAGGGGAAGCACTTAATATCCCCTCACAAATTCCGCAAAGACAGAGCTTCCAAAATGGGCAACGTAGTGTAAGCTTTAACTCTCTGAAACGAATGCACACGTCAAAAAGGAGTTTCTTAGAATGTTTCCCTTCTGGTTTTAATTCAGGATATTTCGCTTTTCTCCAAATTCTTCAATTCACTGCAAAATATCCCTTTTTCAGTTTTACAAAAACAGTGTTTAAAAAGTGCCTTATGGGAAAAGAGGTATAGTTCCCTGAGCGGAATGCACACATCACAAAGCAGTTTCTCAGAAAGGTTTTCTCCAGTTTTTATGTGAAGAAGTCTCCTATTTCCCCACAGGCCTGAATGTGCTCCATAATGTCCCTTCGCATTGCTGTCCTTTATGCAGTTTCAAAACTGCATAATAGAAAAAAGCTTTTTCTATGGGAAGTGAGGAGACATATCTACCACAATGCAGTTTCACAGTTTCCCCAATCTGCTCAGAGCATAGAGGTATAACCCTGTGAGTGGAATGCACATGTCACAAAGCAGCTCCTCGGAAATATTCTCTCCGGCATGTATCAGAAGATGTTTCCTTTTTCACCGAAAACCTGAGTGCTCCAGCATATCACTTCACAGACTAAACAAGAACAGTGTTAGAATACTGCTCAATGAAAATCGACGCTTACCTGTGCGAGTGGACTTCACGTGACAAAGAGCAGTTTCACAGAAAGTTTTCTTCTGTTTTTTATCGGAGGGTATTTCTTCTTCAGCATATTCTTAAGAGCGTTCCCAAATGTTCTTTCTCAGGTTTCCCAGAAACAGTGATTTCAAACTGCTCAACCCAAAGAATGATGTAACTCTAGAACCTGAATACAGACATCACAAAGCAGTTCGTTGGCAAGCTTCTCTCCAGTTTTCACCAGAAGTCATTTCCAAACTCAACACAAGCCCAGGGGTGCCTCTGAATAACACCTCAAAGATTCCTCAAAGACAGAGTTTCCAAACTGGACAATGTAGTGTAGGCTTTATCGCTCTGAAATGAATGCACCCATTAGAGAGCATTGTCTTGGAACACTTATTTCTGGATTTTATTTCCGGATATTTCACTTTCCGCGATAGTTTTCAATGCGTCACAAAATATCACTTTTTCACTTTCAGAAGAACCTTATTCAAGCACTGCCTTATGATGAAAGAGGATTAAGTCCCTCAGGGGAATGCACACACCACAGAGCAGTTTCTCAGAAAGCTTCTCTCACTTTTTGTCTGACGATATCTCCTTTTACACCATACACCTGAATGTGCTCCCAAATGTCCCTTCGTGAATCTGTCCATGATGCAGTTTCAAAACTGCGTAATATAAAGAAAATTTTCTCTATGTGAGATGAATACACATATCTATCACATAGCAGTGTCACAGAAAGTTTCTTTCCAGCATTTGTCTGAGTATATTTCCTCTTTCACCATAGCCGTCCATATACTCTCGAATGTCCCCTTGTAGCGTTTTCCCCAAACGGGATTCCACAATATTCTGTGAGAAGAAAACTATAACTTTATGAGTGGAATACACACGTCACCAAGCAGCTCCTCAGATATCTTCTCTCCAGTATCTGTCTGAAGATATTTCATTTTCACCATAATCCACAAAGCATTCCCGAGTATCCCTTAGCTGACTCACCTAAAGAGTGTCAGAATACTGCTCAATGAAAGCAGAAGCTTAACTGAGCGAGTGGAATTCACACTACCTAGCATAGTACCAAAGAGTGTTTCCTTCTCTGTTTTGTTGGAGAGTGTTTCTTTTTCGCATATTCTTGAGAGCATTCCCAAATGTCTCTGCTCAGGTTCCACAGAAACAGAGATATCAAACTTCTCTATCAAAACAATGATTTAAGGCTATGAGATGATTACACACATCACAAAGGAGTTGCTCTGAAATATTCTCTGCAATTTCATCAGAAGACGTTTCCTTTCTCACCACAAGTCCAGGGGAAGCACTTAATATCCCTTCACAAATTCCTCAAAGACAGAGCTTCCAAACTGGGCAATGTAGTGTAAGCTTTAACTCTCTGAAACAAGTGCACATGTCAGAGAGGAGTTTCTTGGAACGCTTCCTTCCAGGTTTTAATTCAGGATATTTCACATTTTGCCAAATTCTTCAATTTGCTGCAAAATATACTTTTTTCAGTTTTACAGGAACAGTGTTCAAAAAGTGTCTTATGAGAAAAGTTGTATAATTCCGTTAGTGTAATGCACACATTACAAAGCAGTTTCTCAGACATCTTCTCTGCAGTTTTATGTGAAGATACCTCCTATTTCGCCACAGGCTTGAATGTGCTGCCTAATGTCCCTTAGCATTTCCATCCATTACGTAGTTTCAAAACTGCATAATAGAAAAAAGTTTTACCTATGGGAGGTGAATAGACATATCTACCATAATGCAGTTTCAGAGAGCTTTTTACCAGTTTTTGTCTAATGATATTTCCTTTTTCACCATAGCAGTCCCTGTATTCCTGAACGTCCCCTTGTAGCTATTTCTCCAAAAGGGATTCCCCAATCTTCTTGGAGAAAGGAAGTATAACCCTGTGAGTAGAATGCACATGTCACAAAGCAGCTCCTTAGTAATCTTCTCTCTGGTATGTATATGAAGATGTTTCCTTTTTCACCGAAAGCCTCAGAGCGCTCAAGCCTATCACTTCACAGATAAAACAAAAACAGTGTTAGAATACTGCTCAATGAAAACCAAAGCTTAGTGTGCGAGTGAACTTGACGTGACAAAGAGCAGTTTCACAGACAGTCTTCTTCTGTTTCTTGTCGGAGGGTATTTCTTCTTCAGCATATTCTTAAGAGCATTCCCAAATGTCCTTTCTCAGTTTCCACAGAAACAGTGAGGTCAAACTGCTCAAACAAAGAGTGATTTAATACTATGGGATGCGTACACACATTACAAAGCAGTTACTAAAAAATATTCTGTCCAATTTTCATCGGAAGGCGTTTCCTTTCTCACCACAAGACTCCAGGCGCCACTTAATATCCCTTCACAGATTCTTCCAAGACAGAGTCTCCAAACGGGGCCCCGTAGTGTAAACTTTAACTCTCTGAAATGAGTGCACACGCCAGAGTGCAATTTCTTGGAATCCTTATTTCTGGGTTTTATTTCAGGATATTTCACTTTTCACCATAGTCCTCAATGTCCTGCAAAATGTCACTTTTTCAGTTTTACAGGAACAGTGATCCAACACCGCATTATGAGAAAAAAGGTATAAAGCCCTGAGTGGAATGCACACATCTCAAAGCATGTTCAAACACTGTAGTATGAGAAAAGAGGTATAAATCCCTGGGTGGAATGCACACATCTCAAAGCCCTTTCTCCGACAGCTTCTATCCACTTTTTATCCGAAGATAACGCCCTTTTCAACATACGCCTGTATGTCCTGCTGAACGCCTCTTCGCAAATCCGTCCATGGCACACTTTCAAAACTGCATAATAGAAAGAAAATTTTATCCATGTGAAAGGAATAGACAAATCTATCACAAAGTAGTTTCACAGAAAGTTTCTTTCCAGTTTTGTCTGAGGATAGTTCCTTTTTCACCATAGTCTTTCATATACTCCCGAATGCCCCATTCGCTTTTTCTCCAAACGCGATTTAACATTCCTGTTTGAGAAGGAGAGTATATCTCTGTGAGTAGAATGCACACGTCATAAAGCCACTCCTCGGAAATCTTCCTCCAGTATCTATCTAAACATATTTCCGTTTTCACCGGAAACCTCAAATCGCTCCCGAGTGTCCCTTAACTGACCAGCCTAAAACATGGCTAAAAAACTGCTCAATGAAAAGAGAAGCTTAACTGTGCGAGTGGAATTCAAGCAAACTAGAGAAGTTTCACAGACAGTTTCCTTCTGGCTTTTATTGGATGGTATTTCTTTTTCAGCATATTATTAAGAGCATTCCCAAATGTCCTTTCCCAGGTATCACAGAAACAGCGATTTAAAACTGCTCAATTCAAAGAACGATTTACTCTATGAGATGAATACACACTTCACAAAGCAGTTGCTCAGAACGTTTCTCTGCAGTTTTCACCAGAAGACATTTCCTTTCTCACCACAGGCCTCCCGGTGTCACTTAATATGCTTTCACAATTTCCTCAAAAACATAATTTCCAAACTGGGCGACTTAGTGTCAGCTTTAATACTCTGAAGTGAAGGTACATGTCAGACAGGAGTATCTTGGAATGATTTTTTTAGGGTATCTTTCCAGATATTTCCAATTTCGCTATAGTCTTCAATATGCTGCTAAATATCTTTTTTCCCCTTTTACAAGAACAGTGTTCAAACACTGACTTGGGAGAAAAGAGGTATAACTCCCTGAGTGGAATGCAGACATCACAAAGCAGTTTCTCAGAAAGTTTCTCTCCAATTGTTATCTGAAGATGTCTCCTGTTTCCCCAAGAGCCTGTATGTGCTCACAAATGTCCCTTCACCAATCAATCCATGATGCAGTTTCAAAACTGCGTAAAGGAAAGACAGTTTCATCTATGGGAGATTAAGAGACATATCAGTCACAAAGCAGTTTCACAGAAAGTTTCTTTCCAGTTTTTGTCTGAGGATATTTCCTTTTCCACCATAGCAGTAAATATACTCCTGAGTGTTCCCGGTAGCTCTTTCTCCCAATGGGATTCCATTAAACCCTATGAGAAGAAACGTTTAACTCTGTGTTGGAAATGCATAGGTCACAAAGCATTTCTTCATACATCTCCTCTCGAGTATCTATCTGAAGATATTTCCGTTTTCACCGTTAGCCTCAAATCGCTCCCGATTATCCCTTAGCTAACTCACGTAAAACAGTATTAGGATACTGTACAATGAAAATGGAAGTTTAACTGTGTGATTCCACTTGATATGACCTGGAGCGGTTTCACAGAATGTTTCCTTCAGGTTTCTATCAGAGGATATTTCTTTTTCAGCATATTCTTAAGAGCATTCCCAAATGTTCTTTCTCAGGTTCCCCAGAAACAGTGATTTCAAGCTGCTCAACAGAAAGACTGATGTAACTCTACGAGATGAATATACACATCACAAAGCAGTTGCTCCATAAGCTTCTCTCCGGTTTTCATTGGAAATCATTTTCTTACTCACCACAAGCCGAGGGGCGCCTCTTAATAACACCTCAAAGATTCCTCAAAGACAGAGCTTCTAAACTGGGCAATGTGGTGTAAGCTTTAACTCTCTGAAATGAATGCACACTTTGGAGAGCATTTTCTTGGAACACTTCTTTATGGGTGTACTTCAGGATTTTTCACTTTTCGCAATAGTTTTCAACGCATTGGAAAAAATCACTTTTGCACTTTCAGAAGAACCTCGTTCAAACAGTGCCTTATGATGAAAGAGGTATAACTCCCGCAGTGGAATGCACACACCACAAAGCAGTTTCTCAGAATGCCTCTCTCCAGTTTTTGTCTGAGGATATTTCCTTTTACACTGTATGCCTGAATGAGCTCCAAAATGTCCCTTCGCGAATCTGTCCATGACGCAGTTTCAAAACTGCATAATATAAAGAAAATTTTCTCTATGTGAGATGAATAGACATATCTATCACATAGCAGTTTCACAGAAAGTATCTTTCCCGCTTTTTCCCAAGTATATTTCCTCTTTCACTCTAGCTGTCCATATACTGTCAAATGTCACCTGTAGCGTGTTCTACAAAAGGGATTCCACAATACTCTATGAGAAGAAAACTATAACTCTATGAGTGGAATTCACACGTCACAAAACATCTTCTCAGATATCTTCTCTCCAGTATCTGTCTGAAGATGTTTTCATTTTCACCATAATCCTAAAAGCGCTCCCGAGTATCCCTTAGCTGACTCACCTAAAAGAGTGTGAGAATACTGCTCAACGAAAACAGAAGCTTAACTGTGATAGCGAAATTCATGTGACATAGAGCAGTATCATAGAATGTTTCCTTCTCATTTTTATTGGACGGTTTTTCTTTTTCACATATTCTTGAGAGCGTTCCCAAGTGTCCTTGCTCAGATTCCACAGAAACAGAGATATCAAAATGCTCAATCCAAAGAATGATTTAACTCTAAGAGATGATTGCACACATCACAAAGCAGTTGCTCTGAAAACTTCACTGCAGTTTTCCTCAGAAGACGTTTCCTATCTCTCAACAAGCCCAGAGGAACCACTTAATATCCCTTCTCAAATTCATCAAAGAGAGAGCTTCCACACTGGCAACATAGTGTAAGTTTTACCTCTCTGAAACGAATGCACACGTCAGTGATGAGTTTCTTAGAACCCGTCTTTCCTGGTTTTAATTCAGGATATTTCACATTTCACCAAAGTCTTCAATTGGCTGCAAAATATCCCTTTTTCAGTTTTCCAGGAGCAGTGTTCAAAAACTGCCTCATGAGAAAAGAGGTATAATTCCCTGTGTGGAATGAACACATCACAAAGCAGTTTCTCAGAGGTCTTCTCTGCAGTTTTTATGTGAAGATATCTCCTATTTCCCCACAGGCCTGAATGTGCTCCGTAATGTTCCTTCACTTTTCCATCCATTACGCAGTTTCAAAACTGCACAATAGAAAAATTTTTATCTATGGGAGGTGTATAAATATATCTAACACAACGCAGTTTCACAGAAAGCTTCTTTCCAGTTTTAGTCTGATGATATTTCCTTTTCCACCGTAGCAGTCTATATATTCCTGAATGTCCCCTTGCAGCTTTTTCTCCAAGTGGGATTCCCCAATCTTCTAGGGGAAAAGAATTATAACCCTGTGAGTGGAATGCACATGTCACCAAGCAGCTCCTCGGAAATCTTCTCTCTGCTATGTATCTGAAGATGTTTCCTTTTTCACCAAAAGCCTCAGAGCATTCCAGCATATCACTTCACAGAGTAAACAAAAACAGTGTTAGAACACTGCCCAATAAAAACCGAAGCTTAACTGTGTGAGTGGAGTTCACGAGACAAAGAGCAGTTTCACAGAAAGTTTTCTTCTGTTTTTTATCGGATGGTATTACTTTTTCAGCATATTCTTAAGAGCGTTCCCAAATGTCCTTTCTCAGGTTCCACAGAAATAGTGAGTTAAAACTGCTCAATCCAAAGAATGATTTAATTCTTTGAAATGCATACACACATTACAAAACACTTACTCCGAAAGATTCTATCCACTTTTCATTGGAAGGTGTTACATTTCTCACCACAAGACACTGATCCACACTTAATATCCCTTCAGAAATTATTCAAAGACAGAGTTTCCATATGGGGCAACGAAGTGTAAACTTCAACTCTCTGAAATGAATGCAAACGTCAGAGTGCAGTTTCATGGAATCCTTCTTTCTGGGTTTTATTTCAGTATATTTCACTTTTCACGATAGTTTTCAATGTGCTGCAAAATGTCACCTTTTTAGTTTTACAGAACAGTGTTCAAACACTGCCTTATGAGAAAAGAGGTATAAACACTGAGGGAAATGCACACATCTCAAAACACTTTCTCAGACTGCTTCTCTCCAGTTTTTATCTGAAGATAACTCCCTTTTCACCATCCGCCTGAATGTCCTGGCGAGCGTTCATTCGCGAATCCGTCAATGGCACAGTTTCAAAATTGCATAATTGAGAGAAAGTTTTATCCATGTGAAATGAACTGACATATCTATCACAAAGCAGTTTCACAGAAGCCTTCTTTCCAGTAATTGTCTGAGGATTGTTAGTTTTTTCACCAGAGTGTTTCATATACTCCTGAATATTCCCTGGTAGTGTTTTCTCCAAATGGGATTTCCCATTCCTCTATGAGAAGAAAAGTATATCTCTGTGAGTGGAATGCACATGTCACAAGGCCGCTCCTCGGAAATCTTCTTCTAGTATCTATGTAAAGATATTTTCTTTTTCACCAGAAGCCTCAAATCGCTCCCGAGTATCCCTTAGCTGATTCACCTAAAATAGTGTTAGAGTACTGCTCAATGAAAACAGAAGCTTAACTGCACGAGTGGAATTCAAGCGACCTAGAGAAGTTTCACAGGCTGTTTCTTTCTGGCGTTTATCTGATGGTGTTCTTTTTCAGCATATTATTAAGAGTTTTCCCAAATGTCCTTTCTCAGGTATCACAGAAACAGCGATTTAAAACTGATCAATCCAAAG
The DNA here is from genome assembly GCF_002776525.5 of Piliocolobus tephrosceles. NCBI lineage: Eukaryota > Metazoa > Chordata > Mammalia > Primates > Cercopithecidae > Piliocolobus > Piliocolobus tephrosceles. The sequence goes on from NC_045441.1 coordinate 48,850,977, forward strand.
AATGATTTAACTCTAGGAAATGAATACACACATCACAAAGCAGTTGCTCCGCAATTTTCTCTCCAGTTTTCATTGGAAGACGTTTCCTTTCTTGCCACAATTTCCGGGTGTCACCTAATATCCCTTCAAATTTTCTACAAAGACAGAAATTCCAAACTGGTTGACTTAGTGTCACCATTAACACTCTGAAATGAATGTACACATCAGAGAGCTGTTTCTTGGAATGCTTTTTCTGGGTTTTATGTCCGGATATTTCAATTTTCGCCATTGCCTTCAATATGCTGCAAAATATCTCTTTTTCACTTTTACAGGAACAGTGTTCAAACACTGCCTTGTGAGAAAAGAGGTATAACTCCCTCAGTGGAATGCAGACTTCACAAAGCAGTTTCTCAGAAAGGTTCCCTCCAACTGTTTTCTGAAGATAACTCCTATTTCCACACCAGCCTGTATGTGCTCTCGAATGTCCCTTCACGAATCCATCTATGATGCAGTTTCAAAACTGCATAATAGAAAGACAGTTTCATCTGTGTGAGCTGAATAGACATATCTGTCACAAAGCAGTGTCACAGAAAGTTTCTTTCCAGTTTTTGTCTGAGGATATTTCCTTTTCCACCATAGCAGTAAATATACTCCTAAATGTCCCCGGCAGCTATTTCTGCCAACGGGATTCCATAAACCCCTATGAGAAGAAAAATGCAACTCTGTGTCTGAAATGCATGGTCACAAAGCATTTCTACTTCAATGTCCTCTGGACAATATATCTGAAGATATTTCCGTTTTCACCATTAGCCTTAAAGTGCTCCCGATTATCGCTTAGCTGACTCATGTAAAACAGTGTTAGGATATTACTCAATGAAAACGGAAGATTAACTCTGTGAGTGGACTTGATATGACCTGGAGCGGTTTTGCAGAATGTTTTCTTCTGGTTTTTATTGGAGGATATTTCTTTTTCAGCATATTCTTAAGAGCGTTCCCAAATGTTCTTTCTCAGTTTCCACAGTAATATTGATTTCAATCTGCTCAATCCAAAGAATGATGTAACGCTATGAGATGAATACACACATCACAAAGCAGCTGCTCTGAAAGCTTCTCTCCAGTTTTCATCGGAAGTCATTTTCTTACTAACCACAAGCCCACGGGCGCCTCTTAAGAACACCTCAAAAATTCCTCAAAGACAGAGCTTCCAAACTGGACAATGTACCATAAACTTTAAAGCCTG